>NC_030812.1:118217551-118517551 GCF_001704415.2 Capra hircus
GCGGCGACGGGCACCGGACACGGGCTGGGGGGCATCTGAGGGGCGTGGGGTTCAGGAGAGGGGGGCACTGGGTGGGCGAGGGAGTCGTGGACACAGGACTGGGGGCATCTGAGGGGGTGCTGGAGGGGAGCCTGGGAGGGGAGTGGGAAGGGGATGAAAGGCACCAGTCCAGGAGTTGGAAGCACTGGATGGGGCAGGCCCCGCTGAGTGTTGGGGGGAACCTGGAGGGGGGCCACAGGACGGAGGGAGCCCAGAGTGAGCGCCAGATGGACACGGGCTGGGCCAGGCAGACAGCCGCGGGCAGCCTGGAGGGCCCTGTGCTGGCTGGCCAGGCTTCGCTGGAGACCAGGGCGCGCCAGTACTGACAGGGGCAAGCAGCCCGGGAGCCCTGAGGAACCGAGAGTGGGGGGCCTGCGATGGGAACGGCCTCTGTAGGATCTAGGTAGGACAGAAGGGGCCTGAGCAGCTCTAGTTCAGAGGCCTGAGGGTTAGCTGTAGTCTCCACTGGCAGCTTCCACTGTGGCCTTGGCTTGAACTCCAAAATTCAGTGGTTTCATGATAGTTTTCCTCTCGAGATTTGGGAGGAGGGAGAGGCCTGGCTGTTTCCCTGAGGATTTGGCCATGAGGGAGCCCAGCCCTGCCTGGGGACAAGCGGCAGATGACCCCCAGTCTGTGGCAGCCAGGGAGGCCCCAGTGTGGGAGAAGAAACAAGCTCCCAGGGCAGAGCCTGGGTTCTTCGGAGCCCCGGGAGACCTTCCTCCACGTGGGCAGGCAGGGCAGGGGCCGCCGCTTAGGCTCTTCGGGCAAACACCTTATTGGCAGCAGGCTGGCCCTGTCCACACAGGGGTGCTGGCCGGGCCTTTTGCTGACCAGAATTTGTGCAGCCACTGCTCAGGTTGTAAAGTGAAGGCTGGGCGGGCGGCTGAGGGCTGCAGGCAAGGCCGCCCAGAGATCGAGTTCCCGAGCAAAGCCCAACCTCCAGACTTATCCTTGGGCCAAGGTGAGGCAGACCCAGCAGTGGCCCGACCACATTCGCACCAGATGCAGGAGCCGCGCGCATGGCCCCTCTCTCGCAAATGTCGCTGCCTGGGTCCAGATGTGGGGGCAGCAGTGGAGAATGAGCACCCTTGCCCACCTCAGGCAAGCCGGGTGCCAACAGGAAGCTGGAGACAGCCTAGGAGGATGGCTGCTCCACCACCAGGGGGATGCCAGGAGGAGGGAAGGCGTGTCCTAGTGGCCTTCCGGAATTCCAGGGATGAAGAGAATAGCTCAAAGGCCTTCAGTCGGGAAGGGTTTTCTTTAATCAGATGGAACCTGATTGTCAGTTGGCAAAGGGGTGAACCTGTCAACATTCTCAGAGAACTGAACCTAAAATTCCGTACACAGTGAAACTAGCATTCAAGTGAAACAGCAAGATAAAGGTGTCTCCACACCTATAAACATCCATACACCAAGTCTCTCAAAAAGGGCTGAGAGATAGGCCCTAGAAAGTGAATCCAAGTATGAGACCTTGATGCCACAAAGAAACTAGCTTAGACTGTTCAGGGAGAATCCAACAACTTGAGAGAAGGTCCCGCGTGAGATGAACACGGCCTATGGAAAGAGGAGGGAGGAGCAGGAAGGAGGAGCACCCAACAGCTCTTGTATCACAAACGCTGAGTGCTCGCTGGAAGGACTGATGCTGATGCTGAAGCTGAAGCTCCAATACTTCGGCCACCTGATTCAAAGAGGCAACTCATTGGAAAAGACCCTGATGCTGGGAAAGACTGAGGGCAGGAGGAGAAGGGGATGACAGAGGATGAGATGGTTGGATGGCATCACTGACTCCATGGACATGAGCTTAAGCAAACTCCAGGAGACAGTGAAGGACAAGGAAGCCTGGTGTGCTGCAATCCATGGGATCACAAAGAGTTGGACATGACTTAGCAACTGAGCAACAAGAAGAAAATTTTAGAATCAAAAGAAGAAAAGCCTAAAATTTCCAAAGTTTCCATGAGAAAAATGGAAATAGGACTTGTAGATTTCAAAACAGCCAGGAGAAAACTGAAGTGAAGAAAAATTGTGCCAACAAAAAGCAGAAAAGAAAAAAGATAAATACATGATAAATGAACACAAAATTGGACGACAGGAATGAATTCAAACACCTGAGTAATCAGAGACACAATGGAATTAAAATCATCTGTTAAAACACAGAGACTCTCTAATTAGAATGTTGACACACTTAAATACTACTTATGGGAAACACACCCCAAAAACATCACCAAGATTGAAAATAAAAAGGTGGAAAGCATGTATCATGTGACTTTTGTTCCTCAGAAGACCATAAGGAGAATGAAGAACTGAAAACTAGAAGATATTTGCAACACAAACACCTTGCAAGTGATTCGTATCCACAACAAAGAGCTGTCCAAATCCATTAGAGAAAGACAAGCCGAAAGAATGATGGGCACGTCTGCCATCAGTCTTCTTTCAGAGAAGAACGTGGAAGAAGCCAGTAACCTCACTGTCGATTTTGGAAATACAAACTAGAACCACACCAAATGAGCACAAACCCTGCTGGCCAGAGCTCCAGGTGGTACAATTATCTTGTAAACAATGTGGCATTCTTCAAAGAAACTGGGTGTGTGCAGCAGTTAGCCATTGCCACATAACAAACCACCCCCAAACTGGGCAGCTTCAAACCACAGCAATCACTCCTTTCACTCAGGAATCTGCTACTTGGGAGAGATTCAGCGGCATGGCTGGTCTGCTCCTCACTGCACCCCAGGCGCCTCCTAGAACATCCAGCACCTGTGTGCCTGGCAAGCTGGTTCCTGCTGTGGACTGGCGGCCTGGTGGGGATGCCCTCAAGGGAGGGTGGCCAGGTTCCAAGAGAACCAGGTGGCCCCAGTATCACTTTTCAGACATGTAGCATCACTTGTCCACAAAGCGGAGCTGATTCGGCAGATAGAGGAACAATGACCCCCACTTCCTGTGAAAATCAGTGTCAGAGTCACATTTTAAGAGGAGCACGCGGCAGGGAGAAGTGACTGGCGTTTGGGAAAATGCAAGCTGCCAGGGTTCGCACACCTGTTCCCAACGCTAGGGTTCAGTCAACAGATACTCCTGGGACGTCCCATGCCTGGCTGCATGCCAGAGAAAGCTGCACTAACTCATCAGGAGACCTGGCAACATTTTCAAAGCAGCACTACTTTTAAGAGCAAAAATACTGCAAAGTGAAAGCGTTAGTCGCTCAGTCGTGTCTGACTCCTTGCAACTCCATGGACTGTAGCCCATCAGGCTTCTCTGTCCATGAAATTCTCCAGGCAAGAGTACTGGAGCAGGTTGCCTTTCCCTTCTCCAGGGGATCTTCCCAACCCAGGGATCAAACCCAGGTCTCCTGCACTGCAGGCAGATTCTTCACCGTCAGAGCCACCAGGGAAGCCCCAAAAAATACCGGGGGGAGGAACACGGACATGGACGTGTTCACAGACAGTAGGACGAATGGAGTGAGGTGTGCCCACACACGGACTGGCACACAGCGACTGGAAAGAAGGAGCTGCGCCACTCGGGTCCACGCGGCTGGATCTCAATCATGTGATGCTGAATGGGAGAAATAGAACACAATGTCATCGTGATGATACAAAGTATGCTTCCATTTGCCCTCAGCAGAGAGAGTCAGGAGGGTGTGCACGCGCGTGCGCACATACACACGCACACACACACCTGTATCGTGTCTGATACCTATGGACAAATCTTGAGCTCACAGTGATCGCTCTAGTTGTAGCACAACAGATCTCGTCTGTCCTTCCCCGTTTCTAGGTTTGTAACCCTCTCAACAGTGAGAAGGCTCTGAGTGTTTACCCTGCCGCTCCGGCGCCATCATCTGTTGGCTATACCAGCCAGAAACTTGGCTCGAGAAGCGCAACAGCCTCCCCCCACGCCCCATTGCTTGCTTGCTTAGTAACTCAGTTGTCCGACTCTTTGCGACCCTTTGGACTGTAGCCCGCCAGGTCCCTCCGTCCATGTGATTTTCCAGGCAAGAATACTGGAGTGGGTTGCCATGCCCTCCTCCAGGGGATCTTCCTGACCGAGGGATCGAAACTGGGTCTCCTGTGTCTCCTGCACTGCAGGCGCAGTCTTTGCTGCTGAGCCACCGCGAAAGCCCAAGCCGTCAGGGAAGCTCCCCATTAGACACATCAAGCTCAGCCCAGCTCTGGGTACATCCCTGACCCTCCCGCTCCATAGCCCTCCCTCCCCACCCCACCCCATTCTGTCTTTGCTGAAAGCTTGGGCCTAACAAAGGCAAGGAGACAGTATCGGTATTTGTAATGTTCTATCGACATTTTTTGGCAGAAGATTAAAATCCTTCTTGATCTGCCTCTAACCTTTCATTTAGTTGTCTGTACTTTTGCAAACAAAACACTCTTTAAATGATATTTTCTTACTTTGGAATTGAGGGAAAATCATTTTTACCCACAATTAAATTCCAAGAGAAATCTAGTTATTTGCACAGGTTCATTAGAAATCAGCCCTCTTTTTTTTTTACCAGGATGTAATTAGACAAATGGAGAAGGGAATGGCAACCTACTCCAGTGTTCTTGCCTGGAGAATACCGTGGATGGAGGAGCCTGGCAGGCTGCAGTCCATGGGGTCGCGAAGAGCCAGACGTGACAGTGACCAACACTGATCAGACAAAAGGACTGTGCCGCCCTGGCCTGAGACAGGTGTCACATTTGAGAACACGTCTCCTGTGACTCAGGATGACCCGTCCACCTGCGGAACCAGGGTTGTAGCCTCAGCGATGAGCCAGGGCCCACAGGCCCACAGCAGGGCCTGAACGATGGTGTGCCCAGTTCGGCTTCGGATGCAGTCGGGCAGATGGGAACTATGCCCAACCCCTAGGTCCTTGTGAAAAGAGAAACTCACCCACATACACAGGTGTCACAGGCAAGAGAAACTGGAACCTCCGGCATGCTAGAGACGCAGCCCCACATTCCTGGTGAGGACGTCTCCAGACAGAAGTGGATTTTCCGGCCGTGGTTGTTAGGTAACCCCGTGCAGCTTAGTTGTGCCAGCCCAGCGAGGAGGCACAGATGTGTTAATTACCACTTCTTTCAGCACCTGTGTAGGTGAGTCAGGTCCAAACACAAAAAGACTGGCTTTCTGTGAAGAACCGCCTTTGGAGACTATGTATCCTCATAGCAGGGGACTACTTAAACATATCCAAAACATAAATGCACGAGAGAATGGCGGTGGGTCCTTTCTGCGGGAGGCTGATTGTGTTCCAGCAGACCCACCAAGGTACTTTTTGATTCTCTAGGGCGTGTGTCTGTCTTACTTGCTGTTTACTACTGATTATGATTTTTAATAACTCAGAAAAGGTAGATTGCAGAAGATGGATGGGTAGGTAATGAGATTCTTGTCTGATAGCGTTGCAAATGAATTTTCCCAGCAGTGATAGAATTTATTTCTGCAGAAAATGTTAGTTGGAAGAGGTTGCAGTTTCACAGCCCTGTAGAACATTAACCAGGTTTTAATCTAAATCAGCACGCTTACTCAAGCAAGCTTTTTTCCAGCCACTCACTACACATCCTTCTCTCTCTCCAGGGTTTTGAACCAGCCTCACCATTACACTGGTTTCCTCGTTAACGAGGTAACTAAAGCTTGGACACGTCCTCACTTCAGAGCTGGGGAGTCGTATTCTTAACTTTTGAAAATCACACTTGGGCAGCTCTGTATCTCTTTGCGTCCTCGGCGTCTCCTCTAAGAGACGTAATGGATCCCCCTAACCAAACACGCCTGACTCCCGGCTCCTGGCCTCCGTCCCCAAACTGCTCCGCTGGTGTCTCCCCATCTGTTATGGGTTGAACTGTGTCCTCCCCACAGAGGTAGGTTGGCACCTTCATGCTTAGTACCCGTGGACATGACCTTGCTTGGAAATAGGGTCCCTGCCGGCGATCGAGGTCACTGGGGGTGGCCCTGAGCCCATGAGTGGTGTCCCCACAAGCAGAGGGAACTGTGGACGCAGACTCCAGGGAGAAGGCCACGAGATCACAGAGGCAGAGGCTGGAGCGACGCGGCTGCGCGCCCAGGAACGCCAGGAGTGACCCCCAGAGCCGGGAGAGGCGGGAAGGATGCTCCCGACGGGCTTCCGGTGGGGGGCAGCGCCCGACACCAGAGCTCAGACGCCCGGGCTGCAGGGCTCTGGGGTCGAAGCCTCACAGCCGCCGGGTCTGTAGCACTTTGTCGGGGCACGCAGCACGCGAGTCCACCATCTCAGGTGGTGGTGACTCCACACGTCCCGAGCGGCTCTCCTACTGCTCATGTCTGTCGCTGTTGTTCAGTTGCCAAGTTGTATCCGACTCTTTGTGACCCCGTGGACTGCAGCACGCCAGGCTTCTCTGAGCCGTCAGTGAATCCTGTGAGCTCCCCTCGGAGGCATCTTGAACCAGCCCGGTGTCTCTGCCCCTGCTACGACCCCGGTGCCAGGCTTTCATCTCTCACCTGTGTCATCCAGGTGTCCTGACCGGTCTCTCCGCCACCCCTGGCATCGCTGTAGCTCTTCTCTGGACAGCAGCCCATGTGATACCATCACCCCTGTGCTCAGAACCTCCCGGTGGCTCCGCAGTCTCTCTCAGAATCAAACCCAAAGTCCTCAACTCGACCACCAAAAAATAACCAGATAAAAGAATCGACAAATGAATTGAATAAACACTTGCCCGGAGAAGGCCTGCAAATGGCCAACAAGCGCATGAGAAGATGAGCACGCCCCTGGCCGCCATGGAAGCGCAGCCCAGAGCCACGGGGAGGAGCGCCTCCGGGCGTGCAGTGGATGGGAGCCCGCCCTACAGCGCAGGGGCCACGGGCTCCCTCCCCAGTCCGGGAAGATTCCACATGCCGCGGCAACTAAGGCCCACACAGCTCCTGAGCCCACGTGCCTCGATCCTGTGCTCACAGGAGCAGCCACCGGAGTGAGAAGCCCGTGCCCCACAGTGAGCAGTAGCCCCAACTCGCTGCAACTAGAGAAAGCCCACGTGCAGCAACCAAGACCTAGCACAGCCAAAGCAAGAAATTCATTAATTTGAAAAAAACACAGTGAGATACCACCTCACACCCTCTAGAGTGCCTAGAATCAAAAAATTAGGGGACTTCCCTCACAGCCCAGTGGTCAGGACTCCAACCTTCCTGGGCTGGGGCCGGGGTTCAATCCTGATTCGGGAACTAGGATCCTGCAAGCCGTGTGTCGCAAAAAAAAAAAAAAAAAAAAAAAAGATAATAACAAGTATTGGTGAGGATGTGGAGAAGTTGGAACCCTCTTGCATGGCTGGTGGGAATGGAAAATGGTACAGCTGTTTTGAAACCAGCTGGGCAGTGCCTCAGCAATTCCACTCCTAGGTATGTGCCCAAGAGAAAGGAAGACCCAGGCACACGCAGAACGTGTCCCTGAACATTCACAGCAGCGTCGTTCGCAATAGCCAAGAGGTGAAGCAAACCGGATGTCCATCAGCTGATCCATGTCTGAGTGTGGTCTCTCCACGCATGCTGGTCAGCCACGCAGTTGTGTCCGATGCTTCGTGACCCCACGGACGGCAGCACGCCAGGCCTCCCTGTCCTTCATCATCTCCTGGAGCTTGCTCAAACCCCACTGAGTTGGTGATGCCATCCAACCATCTCATCCTCTGTTGTCCCCTTCTCCCACCTTCAGTCTTTCCCAGCATCACGGTCTTTTCCAATGAGTCAGCTCTTCCCGTTAGGTGGCCAAAGTATTGGAGCTTCAGCTTCAGCATCAGTCCTTCCAATGAACATTCAGGACTGATTTTCTTTAGGATGCACTGGTTGGATCTCCTTGCAGTCCAAGGGACTCTCAAGAGTCTTCTCCAACACCACAGTTCAAAAGCATCAATTCTTTGGCACTCAGCCTTCTTTATGGTCCAACTCACATCCATACATGACTACTGGAAAAACCATAGCCTTGACTAGATGGACCTTTGTTGGCAAAGTAATGTCTCTGCTTTTTAATATGCTGTCTAGGTTGGTCATAACTTTCCTTCCAAGGAGTAAGCATCTTTTCATTTCATGGCTGCAATCACCATCTGCAGTGATTTTGGAGCCCAAGAAAAAACAGTCTCTCACTGTTTCCATTATTTCCCCACCTATTTGCCATGAAATGATGGGACTGGATGCCATGATCTTAGTTTTTTGAATGTGGAGTTTTAAGTTTTAAGTCAGTTTAATGACTCTCCTCTTTCACCTTCATCAAGAGGCTCTTTAGTTCTTCTTCGCTTTCTCCCATAAGGAAGGTGTCATCTGCATATCTGAGGTTATTGATATTTCTCCCGGCAACCTTGATTCCAGCTTGTGCTTCCTCCAGCCTGGCGTACATGGAGTATTAGCTTATAGTGCTCAGTTACTGAGTTGTGTCCGAGTCTTTGCCACCCCATGGACTGTACCATGCAAGGCTCCTCTGCTCATGGTAGGTTTTCAAGCAGGAAATACTTGAGTGGGTTGCCATTTCCTCCTCGAGGGGATCTTTCCAACCTGGGGATCAAACCCACATCTGCTGCAGTGGCAGGCAGGCTCTGTGCCACTGAGCTGCCAGGGGAGCCCAGATGGGGCCCTTTTCAGAAGTGAAAAGGGATGGAGTGCTGAAATGGGCCCCAGCAGGGGTGGATCTAGAGTCGTGCTCTGCAGAGTGAAAGGGGCAGAGCGTCACAGATCACATGACCCCATTCACAGCACATGTCCAGGACAGGGGAGCCCGTGGAGACAGAGCAGATTAGCTGTCGCCAGGGCCGCGGTCAGGCCGGTGGGTGTGGGGTTTCTTACGGGAAAGAAGTTTCTTCTAAAACTGCCTCTGGCAAGGGCTGCACAACCAGGTGCATAAACTGAAAACTATCGAGTTTTGCTTTTTTCGGCCACACCATGTGGCTTGTAGGACCTTACCTCCCCAGCCAGGGACGGAGCCCGGGCACAGCAGGGACGGCACCAAGTCCCAGGCACTGGGCGGCCAGGGAACGCCCTCGAATTGCACATTTCAAAGGAGCGAACTGTAGGGCATGTGAATTATATCCCAATAAAGCTGTCTTCCCTGATGGCTCAGATGGTTAAGCATCCACTTACAATACGGGAGACCCAGGTTCAATCCCTGGGTCGCGAAGATGCTCTGGAGAAGGCAATGGCACCCTCACGCCAGTACTCGTGCCTGGAGAATCCCATGGATGGAGGAGCGTGGTAGGCTACAGTCCTCGGGGTCCCAAGTAGTCGGACACAACTGAGCGACTCCACTTTCACTTTTTTCGCTTTCTTGCAAAGCTCTTAAAATACACTGAGTAATCACATAAATTAAAAAATTAAAAATCCTAACACCAGAGAGTAGATGATTTAGACTCACCTCTTCCTGCTCCCCCAACTAAATACAATTTTAAAAATTGGGAAAAGGGCTGCCCTGGTGATTCACTGGTAAAGAACCTGCCTGTCAGCGCAGCAAACAGGTTCAATCCCGGATCTGGGAAGACCCCACAGGCCGCTGAGCGGCTAAGTCCACGCGCCATGACTCCAGAGCCTGGGAACCAACACTACCGAAGCCCCCGCGCCCGAGCCTGCGCTCTGCAAGCGAAGCCGCCGCAATGAGAAGCGTGCACAGCACAGCGAGAGAGCGGCCCTGCTCGCCGCAACCAGAGGGAAGCCCAGCACAGCCAAAGTGAATAGACAGAAAGAGCACGTACTAAAAGAGAAAGAACCCACAGGAGAGGGAAACGATCAACAGATACCAATAGTGAAACGAATCAGGTGCTGAGAGACTGCAAAGCAGCTGCCGCAAAAATGCCTCTATAACCAATTACACACTATCCTGAAACAAGCAGAAAAATAGAAAATCTTCTTGCGTAGAAACAAGCTATTAAAAAGTCAAATGGAATCACAGAGCTGAAAAATACACCAAACTTTAAAACTCACTGAATGGGCTCAATAACAATGAATTGTGTTTTGACAGAAAGCCTATGAACTAGAGAACAGAATAGGAGAAATCATCCAGTCTCAGCAGCCAAAAGAAAACAGGCTGAAGGAAAACAAACAAAAAATACAAGTGAAAACACAACCGAAAACCTCCTGAAAGCAGGCAGAACTAATACACTGCCCATAAGGGAAGAGCAACCGGAATAACACTGGCTTTTATCAGAAACCGCAGAGGCCAGAAGGAAGCGCCACAGTTTTCAAATGCTGGAAGGAAAGGACTGTCGACCACGAACTGCATATCTAGCGAAAAACGCTTCGGGATGAAGCGGGGCTTCCCTGGTGGCTCAGCGGTGAAGACTCTGCCTGCCAACGCTGGAGACGCTGGTTCAGTCTCCCCTGCCGGAGACCCCGCTGGCCGAAGAGCACCTAGGCCCGCGGGCCACAGTCCTGGAGCCTGTGCGCTGGAGTCTCATCCACAGCTGCTGAGTCCTCGGGCCCTAGAGCCCTCGTGCGACAGTGAGAGCAGCCGCTGCAGTGAGAGGCCCGCACAGCGCGCCAGAGAGCAGCCCCTGCTCACAGCAACCAGAGCAAAGCCCCCGGGCAACGGAGACCCAGAGGATAAACAACGTTAGCCAGAGCCTCAGCTGGGGAAGAGGAAGAAAATTTAAACAAAAAAAAAACAGAATGAAGGAGAGGGACTTAGCTGGCTGTCCAGTGGTTAGGGCTTTGCACTTCACTGCCAGGGGCCTAGGTTTGATCCCTGGTCGGGGAGCTGGGACCCCCTTGCCACACAGCACAGCCAAAAAGAGAAGGGAGGGGAAACAGAGACACCCACAGACGAAGAAAACGGAAAGGACTTGTCACTAGCACAACTACCCCGAAAGAGTCAGTAAAGTTCTTCAAACAGAGATTGTACCAGAAGGCTTAAACCCTCAGAAAGGTAAGAAAAATCACAGAATGGGAAAAACAGAGGGAAAGGCAACGATTCTCGTCATGACCCTCTTATGTCGCGCTGAGGGGCCGAAGCAGCACCTGTCACACTGTCCGATGTGGGGCTAAACGCACGTCTAAGAAAGACCTGGGCACTTCTGGTTTTGAAATGGGGTTAGTGAAGGGACTGCAGACAGGCGATGGCCCCCCTCCAGGACTCTCGCCTGGAAGATCCCAGGGACAGAGGGGCCTGGGGGCTGCAGTCCCTGGGGTCTCGAAGAGTCGGACACGACTGAGCGACTTCACTTTCACTTTTCACTTTCCTGCACTGGAGAAGGAAATGGCAACCCACTCCAGTGTTCTTGCCTGGAGAATCCCAGGGACGGGGGAGCCTGGTGGGCTGCCGTCTATGGGGTTGCACAGAGTCGGACACAACTGAGCGACTGAACTGAACTGAACGCATTATCATGTTATCAGTTATTATATATTAAAATCACATAAAGTAGATTGCAGAGCAAAGAAAATGGCTAGAATCAAAGAGGACTGTCACATAGTGATAAAAGAATCAATGCAGTTGGAAGACATGATGACTGTAAGTATTCACACACCAAACAACAGAGTTAAAACCATGCCAAGTGGGGCTCCTCTGCTGGCCTGGTGGTTAAGACTTCGCTTCTAACGCAGGGGGTGTCGGTTCAATCCCTGGATGGACAACTAAGATACCATTTGCCACATGGTGTGGCCAAAAAAAATACATATATGCATATATGTGTGTGTATAGCAAAATATAATAGACTGAAAGAAGAATTAGACAAGTCTAAAATTATAGCTCTTACTTAGGGACTTCCACTGTCCCCCATTGATTCCACTGTCAGCAAATGATGGGACGTCTACACAGAGTCAACCAAGATTTAGAAGAAGGCAAAACCATCACCAAGCAACAGGACCTAAAGGGCATTTATAGAACTGTCCACCAAACAGCAGCAGAATGAACACCCTTTTCAAGCATCCATGGAACACTGACCAAGATAGACCACATCCTGGGTCATAGAACAAACGTCAAGAAATGTGAAAGGATTGAAATCCTATAGAATACGTTGTCCAATCATTCGTGCAGTCACTCAGCCGGGTCTGACTCTGCAACCCCATGGACTGTAGCCCACAGGCTCTTCTGTCCGTGAGATTTCCCAGGCAAGAACACTGGAGTGGGTTGCCATTCCCTTCTCCAGGGGATCTTCCCGGCCCAGGGATTGAACCTTTTCATTGGCAGGGGACTCGTTACCCCCGAGCAACCTGGAAAGCCCCTGTCCCGTCAGTAGAAAACCAAAGAGAACAAAGGCTGACCTCCTCCATGCGCGAGTAAATTCTCCAGCGGACTGTCTTCTGATTTCATTGGCAGCATTAGCGCTTCCTGATTTCCATGGCAGACTCCCTTTGGACTTGAACTTCGACCCTCCAGCCTCTCTGATCAGATCTTGGACCCACCAAGCCTCTGCAATCTCATGAGCCAACTGCTTAAAATAAACACACACGCACACACATTATTGGTTATTTCTCTGGAGAACCCTCATACAAAGCAGAAGGCAGAAAAGAAAGATGTTAATAATATTAGGGGGAAAACAGGGGTCCCGCTATGAGCCCCACATGCAGTAAAAGGATAATAAGCAAATATGAGCAACTCTGAACCTCCCCTGGTGGCTCAGTGCTGAAGAGTCCGCCTGCTATTGCAGTAGACGCGGGTTCAGTCCCCGGGTCGGGAAGGTCCCCCGGCGGAGGAGATGGCAGCCCACTCCAGTATTCTTGCCTGGAGAATCCCGTGGACAGAGGAGCCTGGTGGCTCCCGTCCGTAGCGTCGCAAAGAGTCCAAAGTGACTCAGAGGCTAAACAACAACATGAGCAACTCTACAGAGAAAATTTGACAGTTGAGATGAAATGAACTAATCTCTTAAAAAACACCAACTGCCACTATTCACTCAAAACAAAACAGATGACTTAAAGAGTCGTATAACTATTAGTGAAGTTGAATTCATAATTTAAAACTCAAACAAGGAGGAAGCTAGAATCGTCTAATACCAAAACCAAAGACAGTATCAAAAAAGGACACTACAGACCAAAGTCCTTCATGAATATAGACACAAAAACCCTCAACAAAGCATTAGTGAATAGAATTCAGCAATGTGTAAAAAAAAATTATACACCATGACCAAGTGGGATTTATTCCAAGGCTGCAAGGATGGTTCAACATCCAAAAGTAATGTGGTCCAACGTATTAGCAAGCTAGAGTAGAAAAATTACATATCAATCAATTCAGAAAAGGCAGTTTGACAAAATTCAGCATGCATACAACATGATAAAAAAACTCTCAGAAAAGCAGTGATAGAGGGGAGTGATCTCAATTATAACTAACATATTTCGTGGTGAGAGACTGGATGCCTTCTCCTAAGATCGGGAAGAAGGGAAGCACGCTCCCCTCACCGCCTTCACTCAGTCCCAGGCGGGCTGGGAGCATCACGCGGGGCAGTAACCCGAGGAGGGGCGTCTCCGGTGCTGCCGGGGTTAGAGCCCGCTTGCCGATGCAGGGGACACAGGTCCAACCCCCGGTCCAAGAAGACCCCACACGCCTGGGGGCAACCAATTCTTTAAAAATAAGATAGGAAAAGGGAAGAAATGCATTTAACTCCAAAATGAAGAAAAAAAACCACCTGCATTTTATTTGCATGTAACATGATTATCTACTAGAGAATCCCAAGGAATCTATCCATAAAATTCCTAGAAATAATAAGTGAGTTCAGGCAGGTCTCAGAATACAATATAAGCAATTTTTTAAAAAATCAATTGTATTTCTACATACTAGCAATGAACACAAAGACACTGGAATTAAAAACATAACACTACCTACAATGTTTCAGAATAAAGCTAAGATTCTGAAAATAACATAATGCTGATTTTAAAAATCACAGCTCTAAATAAACAGAGAGCCATACCACTTTCATGCTTATAAGACTAAAAATAGTGAAAATGCCAATTCTCTCCAAATGGATATACAAGATAACACATATCCTATCAAAATTCCAGCAAGGTTTTTTGTAGATACAGACAAGATTATCCTCAGATGTGTACAGAATGGCAAAGCACTGTAATAGCCAAAATGATTTTGAAAAGCAGAATAAAGTGGGGGCACTCATCAACGCAACTCTGACACTTGCACGTCCTGTGCCTATGGACAGCAGCCCCCCGGCTCCTCTGTCCATGGGGATTCTCCAGGCAAGGATACTGGAGGGGGTCGTCAGGCGCTCTTCTAAGGGATCTTCCCGACCCAGGGATCGAACAGAGGTCTCCCACACTGCAGGCGGATTCTTTACAGTCTGAGCCACCAGGGAAGCCAAGAATACTGGAGTGGGTAGCCTATCCCTTCTCCAGGGGATCTTCCCAACTCTGGAACCGAACCCAGGTCTCCTTCAAATGCACACAGACTCTTTCTCAGCTGAGCTACCAGGGAAGCTATGGTAATCAAGACTGCGGTACTGGCGGAGGGACAGACACACAGATCAACAGAACAAAAACCCAGAAACAGACCCACACAACTGTGTCCAAGTGATTTTTGACGAACGTGTAAAAGCATTTTGATGAAGGAGAGACAGCCGGCGCTTTCAGCCAGTTGTGCTGGAGCGATTGGATGTGCATGGGTTTCCAGGCGGGGCAGTGGTGAAGAGTCCGCCTGGCAGAGCAGGAGCTGCAGGCTGTGGGGCCCGTCCCTGGGTCGGGAAGATCCCCCGGAGGAGGCAGGGCAACCCACTCCAGTACTCTTGTGGGAAAATCCCATGGACAGAGGAGCCTGGCAGGCTACAGTCCATGGGATCGCAAAAGACAAGGACATGACTGAAGGACTAAACAAAGACAATTAGACACGCATGGGTCGGGGAGGGAAGTGGCGGGGAGGAAGAGGGGAAGGAAACCCAAGGATTTCACAATTTACACAAAACTCAAAATGGATCATGAGCTTTAACGTAAAGCTAGAAGCCATTTCGGAGAAATACAGCAGTAGACCTTTGGGGTCTAGGGCCAGGACGGAACTCTTAACTCGGCACCAGAGGCAAAAGACGCAAAAGAAAATATGGGTAAAGCAGATCCTGTTGAAATTTAAGGCTTGCTCTGTAGGAGGAAAAGCAAGCCGTCTATCTGACAAAGGACTAGTGTACAGAATATACAAAAACCCTAAAAACTCAGCAGTAAAAAAATAAGTCATCCAACTCTAAAAATCAGCAAGAGATATGAAGAGACATTTTAAGGAAAACATACACAGATGTCAATTAAGTACCAGTAGGGGCTTCCCTGGCGGCCTCCCAGTGGTTAGGAGTCCGAGCGTTCGCTGCAGCGGGCAAGGGTTCGATCCCTGGTCTGGGGACTGAGACCTCGCATCAGCCTCTAAAGCACAGTGAGATATCACCCCATCACAGCGACAGAGTGGAAAGTCATGGCCACAACTGGCGCCGGCAAGGATGTGGAGAGACGAGATCACTAATGCCTGCCAGCGAGAACGTGCAGAGGTAGGGCCTGGCAGCTTCCTCAGAATCCAAACATGCAGGCCCACGTGACCCAGAAGGCACCCTCTGGTTATTTACCCCGGAGAACTGAAGACTCCACTTCACACCAAAACACATATACACACAAACATCCCTAGGATCTTTATTTGGAATAGACCCAAACAGGAATCAACACAGATGTCCTTCAACTGGAGATGGCTGAGCCAACCGTGGTCCAGCCACACCACAGGCTGATGCTAGAACAAACAGTGGCCCATCCACACCAGGGAACACTCCCGAGCAGCATGAGGGATGGGCAGCGACGCTCAGGCCAGGCGGGTGAGTCTCCAGGGAAACAGCATGCCAACGCCATTTCAGTCTTGTCAGACTCTTTGCGACCCTACGGACTGTGTCCCACCAGGCTCTTCTGTCCGTGGAATTCCCCAGACAAGAATACAGGAGTGGGTTGCCATGCCCTCCTCCAGGGGATCTTCCAGACCCGGGGACTGAACCTGTGTCTCTACATCTCCTGCCTTGGCAGAGGGGTTCTTTATCACTAGAACCACTTCAGAAACCCCCTGCTGAGCAGAATAGCCAATCCCGAAAGGTTCCCGACCTCTCGATTACGTCTTTCTTGTTGCTCAGTCACTAAGTCGTGTCCAGTTCTTTGCAACCCCATGGCCTGCAGCACGCCAGGCTTCCTTGTCCTTCACCATCTCCCAGCATTTGCTCAGACTCACGTCCATTGAGTCGGTGATGCCATCCAACCATCTCGTCCTCTGTCATCCCCTTCTCCTCCCGTTTTCAATCTTTCCCAGCTTCAGGGTCTTTTCCAATCAGTCAGCTCTTCGCATCAGGTGGCCAAAGTATTGGAGCTTCAGCCTCAGCATTAGTCCTTCCAATGAATATTCAGGACTGATTTCCTTTAGGATGGACTGGTTGGAGCTCTTTACAGTCCAAAGGACTCTCAAGAGTCTTCAACACCACAGTTCAAAAGCATTAATTCTTTGGGGCTCAGCCTTCTTTTTGGTCCAACTCTCACATCCATACATGACTACTGGAAAAACCATGGCTTTGACTAGACGGAGCTTTGCTGGCAAAGTAATGTCTCTGTTTTTTAATATGCTGTCTAGGTTAATCAGAGCTTTCCTTCCAAGGAGCAAGCATCTTTTAATTTCATGGCTGCAGTCACCATCTGCAGTGATTTTGGAGCCCAAGGAAATAAAGTCAGTCACTGTTTCATTGTTTCCCCATCTATTTGCCATGAAGTGATGGGACCAGATGCCATGATCTTCGTTTTCTGAATGTTGAGTTTTAAGCCGCCTTTTTCACTCTCCTCTTTCACTTTCATCAAGAGGCTTTTTAGTTCCTCTTCACTTTCTGCCATAAGGGTGGTATCATCTGCATATCTGAGGTTATTGATATTTCTCCCGACAATCTTGATTCCAGCTTGTGTTTCTTCTAGCCCCACGTTTCTCATGATGTATGGCATCCCACTCCAGTACTCTTGCCTGGAAAATCCCATGGACGGAGGAGCCTGGTGGGCTGCAGTCCATGGGGTCGCTGCGAGTCAGACACGACTGAGCGACTTCACGTTCACTTTTCACTTTCACGCATTGGAGAAGGAAATGGCAACCCACTCCAGTGTTCTTGCCTGGAGAATCCCAGGGACAGGGGAGCCTGGTGGGCTGCCGTCTCTGGGGTCGCACAGAGTCGGACACGGCTGAAGCGACTTAGCAGCAGCACTCTGCATAGAAGTTAAATAAGCAGGGTGACAATATACAGCCTTGACGTACTCCTTTTCCAATTTGGAACCAGTCCATTGCTCCATATCTGGTTCTAACTGTTGCTTCTTGACCTGCATACAGGTTTCTCAGGAGGCAGGTGAGGTGGTCTGGTACTCCCATCTCTTGCAGAGTTATCCACAGTTTGTGGTGATCCACACAGTGAAAGGCTTTGGTGTAGTCAATGAAGCAAAAGTAGACGTTCTGGAACTCTCTCGCTTTTTCGATGATCCAGCGGATGTTGGCACTTTGATCTAAGGAACGCTAAAATGACAAGCTTTTGGAAGGGAGGACAGATCAGCAGTTGCCTTTCCGGGGTTTGGGGACAAGGTGGGGCAGTGTGGTTGTAAAAGGACAAAATAACAATCCTTGTTGGGACTCTTCAGCATCTTGTTGGAGATTTCTCAAACCAACCTGGCTGATAACACTGTATAGAATTTACCACAGACACACACACACACAGACACACACACACACAGACACACACATGCAAGTAAAGTAAAACTAGGGAAGCTGGAATGAGATCAGTGGCTGCACCAGCACCGCTGTCCTGGTTGGGATCTTCTAGTTTCTTTTCAGAAAATGTTGCTTACCACTGGGGGATCCTGGCTAAGGGGTCCAAGGGCGCCTCTGTATTATTTGTCAGAATTCCAAGTGAACCTCTAGTTATCTCAGTAACATTTTCATTAGAAAAAAAAAAAAAAAACCACCACTGCTAGGAATGTTTTCTGAAGAAGTGACCAAAAGGCAAACAGCACGAGAATCCCGTGCTCCTCAGGGAGCTCTTGACGAGCGGGGTCAGGATGGCCGGCATCCGCCCACACAGTGCTCAGCATTAACATGACCCTGAGCAGCCATCATCCGTGTGGAAGAAGCTATTCTGTTAAGTGAAAACAGTAGATTTGAGAAAAGTACATACAGTAAAAAAAATTTAATTAACAGCCTTGTATGTAACACCGGGCCAGATATGTGTCTAATTGTTTGCAAAGTTTTCCTTTAGAGGGGGTGTGGTCATACATAGCTCTCCACTTGTCTTTCCGTGTTGGCTGGACTGTTAATCGGGACGGCCCTCCTGTTAAGATCAGGCTTCTAGATGAAACACAGTTCGCCCAGTTACATTTTAAATCAGGTAAACAACACTTTTTTAGATCTGCTAAATCTAGAAATCCTAGTTACCCACATAAACCCCGAGTCACCTCTACCTTGGAAAATAAAACAGAGCCAGTCGTCTGGGGCCGGCACCTGAGCCCACCCGAACCGTCCGCAAAGTCAGGGCCTGCTCCCACCTGGGCATGCCCCCGGGCCCTCCGTCCCACACACTCCCACCAAAGACGCCTGCTGGGATCGCCGCAGCCTCTCCACCGGCCGTTCTGTGTCGGTCTCTCTTCCTTCCTGGCCCGTGTCCGCAGCCCCAGGGCCTTTGCCCCTGAGCACTCCGCGTGCCCGCCCCAGCCTGCCGTTGCTTTCTCCTGACTGCGGCACTTACTGCTGCTGTTTCCCGGCCCCCTCTCCACAAAAACGGTGAGTGCAGTTCCGATCCGCCGCACTCCAGTCTCACCGGGGTCACCACCGCCTGCGAGGCACCCCACCTGCAGCTGCTCTCCAAGTGCTTCCTGAGTCCTGCCTCTCTCTCCCCTAAAGCCCTCAGGCGCCTCCTGTAGAGGCCAGGGTCCCCTCCCTGACTCGCCCGCACCCCAAGTGGTCTTGCTAACACAGCCACCGCAGCCCTTCAAGCCCCCTCGTCTGCAGCCCAGGAAGCGGCCAAGCCCAGCAGCGGGCCCCAGGAGCCCCTGCGCCTCTGCGGCGCCCCCTTGCCCTCACCTTCTCAGGGGGCTGGGTGGTCCCACCCTTGGGTCCCCACCTGGGCAGGCCCCCATGGTCTTCTAAGCAGGAGTGCGGGGCTTGAGGGGCACCTGGCAGACGCAGCTCCCCGACCACCCCCAGCTCGTGGTGCCCCTCTGCCCCATCCAGGGGCGCTGGCACGCTGTCACTCCAGCCCCTCGCGATGCCGGCTCAGGATGGGACGGGCCTCAGGGTCAGTGTTCCTGGCACAACCGCCCTGTGCTCGGGCCTCTGGACCACTGACTTCTGGCCGCCGCTTCCCAGGCTGGCGGCACCACGACAGCAGCATGGCCTCCTGTGCAGAGTCAAGGGCCACCCACAGTCCCGGTGAGGTCCCGGGGGTTCAGGGCAGGCCCCGGAAGCTCCTCAGCCCCAAAGGAGGACGGCCTCGCCCGGCCCTGGGCCCCCTCCGCCCAGAGGCAAACCACGGGAAGCGGCCGACAGCAGGGCGTGAGTGACGATGAAAAACGCCAGGCATGGAGAAGTGGAAGCCGCAGAGGCGCTTCCTTTGGGGCCCACTCCCGGCCTCGCCCACCCCGGGAGGCCCGGGGGCCTGCGTGGGGGTGGCACCGGGACTTGCCCCCTCCCCCTGGCCTCCTGGGGCGTGGAGCCTGGAGGAGGGCAGGCGCAGGGCTGTGGGCAGGCGGGCAGGCAGGCTCCGGGCTGTGGGCAGCGGGCTCAGGTCTGCGGCCTTGACGGGCCTCCCTCCCGCCGGCAGCCCAGACCCAAGCCTGGGGTCTCACTCTACCCCCACCCCTCTTCCACCCCCTTTTTCGTCCCCCCAAAACCCTGGGGACATCACCCCCAGCGGAACCGGTGGCCACGGCGCGCCGGGGAAGCCCCACCCCAGGCTGTCCGTTGGCCCTTTGCCCTCCAGTGCCCCCACCCCTTCTCCCAACCTGCCAACGCGCCAGCTCCTGGGAGGCTGGGGCAGGCGCGGGGTGGGGAGGGCCAGGCCCCCCAGGTGAGGCGCTGGGGTCAGCGTGCAGGGTGACTCCAGGGTCCAGTTCTGAAGAGCCGTGTGGGGCCCCCAGGGTACCCGCTGATGGCTGCCGGGAGAGGGTGGTCCTCGGAGGGGTTCCCAAGCCCCTGCCCATCCGGGCCCAGAGCAAAACCTAAGACCTGGACAGACTCCCGAGCGCCTTCCTGCCCGGGCCGCTCTGTCCAGCAGCCCCAACCCACATCTAACATGGGGGGCCACCCGGAACTGCCTCCTGGGACCACCGCGAGGCTCCCAGACCTCGTGTGACCCCGCTCCACCCTGCCGGCTCTGTCCCCTCGGGGACGCCGCCTCCAGCTGTGGTCTTCCTCCCCAGAGGAGCAAGGATGCTACCATCTGCCTGGGGTGGGGGTGGCGCTTCCAGGACAATGGGGACAACACGGTGGAGGTCTGGCAGGTGCTTGGCACCCAAAGCTGCCTGCTGTAGCCAGATGGATGGCTGCCTTTCCCCCTGGGCCCACCTGGGGTCTTCTCACCTGAACTGCTGGCAGTTTTCCCCTCCTGCACACACACACTCACACACACACAGCATTCCTGCTGTCCCAAAGGGAAGGCAGGGACCTGTGCTGAGGACAACGGCGGGGGCCGTTCTCAAGGTCCCAGAGCCACAAAGACCCACACTTCAGCAAGGGGGAGCCGGGGACTCTGGGACTCAGCCGGAGACAGGCGGGTGTCTGCCCCAAACCCCTATGCAGACGGGGCTCCATGGCACAGCCACCCTGTCACTTCAGGCCTGGCCATCAGGACCCTTGGTGTGGTCACCACAGCAGGGTGCCCAGCGGCTTCCACACGTGACACCATCAGCCTCACGTCCTGAGCTGGGCTTAGAATCTGGCGTGCGGTGAACCCCTTCCAAGGGCCACAGTGCAGCCCGCGTGGACAGAGAGCCACGAGGGTGCTGCAGGTCAGTCAGTCCTCTGCCCTGGTGGCCTCAAAGCAGGTGGCTGGTCGCTCTTTACTCCACACATTGCCTAAGCGTGGACTGCACACAGCGCCCAGCATCGGGCAGGAGACAGAACCCTCCCTCTTTCCTGGGGCTTCAAGTCTATGCTCAGAACTCGGTTAAAACACAGGCGCTCGCGCTTCTGTTGCTTAAATTAAAACGAAAGTCCAGCATCTTGGGCTCACAGAAAGTGCTCATCCAGGCTTTGGTACTGCAGGAACATGAACAGCCTGCAGCTGCTGACAGGGTCACGAGGTGGCCTGACTCACTGAACGGTGCGGTCTATGCCGGTGTGTCTCAGGAGCGCGGTGCCCCGTTTCAGGCCCGCGGTGCCCCGTTTGGGCATTTAAGTTATGTTGTTATCAGTCCCTCAGTCGTGTCTCTCTGTGACCCCGTGGACTGTAGCACAGCAGGTTCTTCCGACCTCCGCTGTCTTGCAGAGTTTTCTCAGATTCATGTCCATGGGGTCAGTGAGATATGGAACGAAAGCCCTTCAAACCCTTCCTGGAAGAGGTCAGAGCAGGCACACCCAGCCAGTCTGCGGTGTGAGAAGTGGACGCGGACGAAGGAGGGAGGTGGAACTGGTGAGGCCCTTGGGGAAGGGTTGTCGCCACCTGCCAGGGGAAGCTTTTCTATCTGTTTCAGATCAGTGCCAGGCCGCAGTGGGGACGCAGTCAGCCCACCCACCAAGACGCAGGGAGCCACTGCTCTTCTCAGCGCTGGGCACTGTCCATCACCACACAGGGAGAGGAGGCCCTGCTCCCCTGGAGCGCTCCTCCTGCCCCGAGAGGCTGACCACAAACAGGTCAATGTCAGAGAAGACTGAGGCTGGGAGATGGGGCGGGGGGCTACTGCTCCGAAGGGAAAGGCCAGAAAGAGCCACGCCCCCTCTACAGATGACATCTGGGCAAAGATCCGCAGAGGTAAAGGGTGAGACAGGCAGACCCGTCCAGAAGAGCGTTCCAGTTCAGGAAGAGTCGGTGCAGAGGCCCTGAGGTGGGGCCCAGGAGGCCACTGTGTGGCTGGCGCGGAGTCAGTGAGCATGGACAGGGCAGGGCGGCAGGGGCTGGGCAGTGTGGGCACCACCACCAAGGTTTTAAGAACTCCAGCTTTGGCCACGAGACAGGAACCCCCGTGAGACAGTCAGTGGAGGAATGACAACACGTGGGACCAGGTATGAGGCTGCCGGTTCATCCAGGGCACAACGCTGGCGACTTTTTCAGCAAAGGGCCAGAGAGCAAATACTCCTAGCCTTGCCTGTCGCGGGGTCTGTGCCACAGCTCCTCAACATGGCCTGCGTGGTGAACACAGCTGTAGGTGGCCCGTGAAGCAGAGGGTTCCCCTCTGTTCCGGGAAAACTCCAGTCAGGGCACTGACATTTGAATTTCACAGAATTTTCATGTCATGAAAGATTCTTTTGATTTTTCTTCCCAGCCATTGAAAACTGAAAAAACATTCTTAGCTTGGGGTCAAGTGAAAACCGCTGGCGGCAGGATTTAGACCGCAGCCGTCGTTTGCCGTCCACCCGCCAGCCGCCAGCTCTCCACCACCGTCCTGGGCCAGGCAGAATCCAGCAGCCGCTGGGGTAGGAGAACAAAAGGAGCACAATCTGCTGCCACGAATTTAAGATTTGGTGATAAGCAAATTAAAAGAGCTCGGGAGGCAGTCCTCAGTTCTCGGCCGCCTGTCTCCCTCCGTCGCAGAGGTCAGACCCCTGGGGCTGGAGTGCGCTCAGAGGCCAGACCGGCAGGCAGAGCTGGGGGCGGGGGTCACGGACATGCAGGCAGAGCTGGGGGCCGGGGTCGTGGAGGCCGTTGTAGGGAAAGACACGGAGGGCTCCGGGCAGGCGGAGACACGGCCGACTCACCCCACTGAAGCGGACCAGTCATTGGCGAACGAAAGACATCCCAACCGTCACAGTGAGACTTAGGGAATGAACCCATGTCTCGTCCTCATACAAAGTGAGTTGTAGTCGAGAACAAGGTGACAAAAGCAGTTTGAGAATTTATTTGGTCAGTGAATTACTGTGAGTTAGGAAACTGAGTGTCCGAGACAGACACGGAGAGCGAGCTCGGCCCCGCGGCCCGCGGCCTCCCCGAGAGGAAGGGCCCCCCGGCCCCCACACGTTAAGCTTCGATCCCGGCGCCCGGCGCACCCGCGCACGGCTGCACCTTATCGCCCGAGACTCCAGGGCCTAAAAGCGCCCAGCGCGCACGCAGAGCCCCCCGGAGCCCCTCGGCGGGACGGACGCCGTCGGCCCATGCGCCTCTTCAGGCTCCGCGGCCGAGAGGCGCCGAGCACCTGCGCGCACCTGCAGGCGGAACCGGGCGCCCGTCGCGCCGCAGCCCCCGATGACGCGCCCCGCGTGCGCCCGCCCCGCCGCCGAGTTACCTGGAAGGCCCTGGCGGCCCGCCCCGCCAGCGCCCCCCGCCTCGCCAGCGCCCCCCGCCCCGCCAGCGCCGGGTACCTCGCGGCCGCCTCGCTGGCCGCCCGGGGGCGGGGCCGGCGCGCGGAGACTGCGCCTGCGCGGCCGAAGCCCGGGGGTGGCTGCGCCTGCGCGGTCGGCCCGCGCAAGCCCGGGGGCGGGACTGCGCCTGCGCGATCGGCCCACGCCGGCCCTGGGGGCGGGGCGACGCCTTGCAGTCGGCCCAGACCCGCCCCATCAGCGGCGCCTCGGCGCCTAGAGCCGCCCGTCCGGCCGGGCCCCGGGGAGAGGCGGGCATGCGGGCACTGCGCCTGCGCGCGCCGGCCCCGCCCCCGGCCCCGCCCCGGCCGCGCGGGGCCCTGGGAGGGGTGCAGCGTCCGGCGGCTGCGGCGGCGGCGCGGGAGGGGCCGGGGGCGGACAAAGCCGAGGTCGATGAATGGGGCGCGTCCGCCTGCGCGGCCGTGGGGTCGCCGCGGTGAGTGCGCGGCTCGCGTTCCGGGCCGGCCGTCCAGGCGCGCCGTCGGGGGGCCGGGGCCGGGGCCGAGACCGGGGGCCTGGGGCCGGGACCGGGAGTCGGGGGCTGGAGGGCGAGGCCGGGGTCGGGCCGGCCGGGCGCGGGGTCGCCTGCGCAGGGTGGGGCGGGGGCGGCCTGCCGTCGCGGGGACCCCGCCCGGGCGGCGGGCTCGGCCTCGGCGTCCGGACGCCGCTCCAGCTGCGCGCCCCGCGGCCGCTGGTCCGGCTGACAGCGGGGCACCCGGGGCGCCTCTTCCGGCCGCGCGGCCGGCGGAGTGAGCGCGAGGCGGTGGGAGCGGGCGCGGACGCCGGGCCGGCCGCGGGCGAGCACGGGGACAGGCGTGCCGGCCGGCGTGGGCTCTACGGCTGACCACGCGGCGAGCCCCGAGCCGCAGTCGCCCTGGGGCGGGGGTCACCAGCCAGCAGACAGGTGCCCGGTGAGTGTCCGTCCCGAGAGCCTCTGCCCTCCGCCACCGCCACGGATCGCCTTACATGCTGTGCCTTTCAGGTGTCCCGCAACCCCGGTACAGTATTTCATTTTCTGTGCGCTTCCAGGAAGGGACAACCGCGGCCTCGTTTACACGTCTCAGCACACGAGACGCTCCTCATCTCTGCACGCTTCTGATGCTTCTTGGTTACTATGCGTGTTTCTGGGTATGACATTGAAGTGTAAGTAGTGAAAGCCCGAATCAAGCTGCAGAGCAGAATTTTTATCCTTTTTCCAGTTGCGGTTTTGTTTTTTTTTTTGACCCAAGTAATGACGGAGTCATTTATCTTTTTTTTTGTGACCCGCACCATCCTGCTTGCTTAAGAGAATTGCCAGCCCCCTGGGCTCTTCTTGCATTTTGAGTGACTGTCCTTAGACACACATATATGCACCTCTCTGCAAGCAAACCCCTGCCCAGCTGGGCCATCAGGAGAAGCTTCTGTGGGCATTCTCAAGTTTGTGAAAAAGGGAAGTTATTTGTTTTGAAGTTAACTCTGATCAGATCAAGTCCATAATTTTGAAAAACGCATCTCAGACTTGCATGAGACCGGTTTGCTAAGGCATTCTTGTGACTTTTTATATTAACTTTTGATGTCTTCTCTACATCACAGTATTAAAATTAGGAGAGGAGGAAGGATTTAGTTGGAGTTTTTCAAAAGCGCTCTGAACAAGCCAAATTGCAGTTATGACTTAATTTCCATGCAGAGTTATCTTGTGAGAGGAGACTCCTCTCACCAGCTCATACCTGGGGCCTGCCACGGGCTGTCTGTGCAGGGGTGCACGCTTCCTGTAATCCTTAAACAGATGGTATCTGCTTGTGGTGGTTTACATTTTCTCAGGAAAAGATGTGGCACAAGTTAAGAGATTCTGTGAGTCTTCAGGAAGTTAACCTCCTGTATTGGAAGAAAGCACAGACTCTGAGTCCACATCGCCACACACGTACTGTTAATTCCTGATGTTTTAGGGCATGAAAAGTCTGCCCTGCTTTTTCATGTCACCACACACAGAAGGAGGTTCGTGAATGGCTCATGCTGTGCCAGGAGTGCTCCTGAAGTGCTGGGAAGGGTTTGAAGGGAACCGTTAGGGCCGTGGATTGAACCCTGCGTCTGTGTAGAGGAGCCGAGGCAGCTGTGCTCAGGACGTGGTGAAGGGCGTGTGTGTTGTCTTTCAGATCCCTGCCCGGCGTGGAAGCTGGAGAGAGAGCAGACCTGGGCAGCGGCACTGCGGGAGCATGAGGCACTGTGACCGCGGTCAGTCTGTCCTTCCCGCCACTCTCGTCTGCGTGTCTCTGCCCGGCCTCAGCTCCTTCCTCCCAGCTCTGCTCTGATTCCCTCCTTCACTGTGAGGAGTGCCGGCGAGGGCAGGGGCAGGGGCCAGGGCGCAGGCACACCGGGGGCGCCTGCCAGGGCTGGCTGGGGCCCCTCCGACTGTCCCTCAGCAGCGCGGGTTCCTCCTAAGCTGCTCTGCACAAAGCATGAGAGGTGACCATCCTTCTCCTGGTTACCGCTTGATGTCTAATGTAAGCTGTAGGAGGCATCATCTCTTTACCGTTGGTGTCTTACTGAATTCAGCTGCACGGAGTCCCGCCCTGACCACCCCGCGGCCTCCCGTCAGTGTCCGGGTGGCAGCAGACTTCCTGTCAGGCAGCTTCCAGAGCCCCGGCCCCTTCCACTTCCCTGTCTTTCCCTCCCTTCTCCCTCAGGCTACGGCACTGCCTGATTTTAATCACTCTGGAGTATTTAGATCACTTCTAGCTGTCTCATGTGTGCTTTTGGCAGCTGGTATCCTGGAAGGCACCGTTAGGAGTGAAAGCAAGCCCCTTCTTCTCCTTCCTCCTGTTTCCGAGGTGGAGGGCCCCGGGAGGGCTGGAGGTGCCTGCCTCCGCGCGAGCTTTCTCGCCTCTCTCCTCTTGCCTGGCGCTGTTCTACCTGCTGGGGCAGCGGTGCACGGTTGTGAGGATGGGCAGAGAAGGCGGAGTGAGCTCTCCAAGGAGGAGCACAAGCAGCCGTGGGCAAGGGTGATGGGCGGTGTGACAAGCGTGCTCTCGGAAGACCGCTTGGAGAGGAAAGGACCTTTGCGTCCTGCGCCGAGGGGCCTGGGGGAGGCGGAGCAGAGCCCCTGTGTGAGAAGCGGCAGTGAGCTGTGGAGCCTGGCCCCTGCTTTCGGGCCATCTCCTGTCGTAAGGCCCGTCCCTACCTTGCTCAGGTGTTCACCCTGCTTGGGCTCTGCTTTCCTTTTGGTGAAGGCCTTGCGGCAGCCGCCTGCCCCCACAGCGAGGTCTGCGCACGGCAGGAACCGGAGAGGCCAGGCCTGCGGCGGGGCACCCCCTGCTGACCTGGCACTGCCCGCGGGGGCTCCTCAGTCTGTGCAGCCCTGCCCGACCCGCCCGCAGATCTAAACGGAGGGCCCGTCCTCACTCAGGGCCAGGTGGCTGAGCCTGCCCCGCGGTTGGCCTGCTGGGAGGGAGCAGCCCAGGGCGCGTGTTGTTTGGAGCAGGAGCTTGGGTGCCGCCTGGTCGCACGTGGACACTTGAACCACGTCCAGCGGTGGCTCGCCACGGCAGCCCATCAGATCTGTGGCTGGTGGGACCGCCTGCTGCCCCAGAGAAGCCGCTGCCACTCAGTGGAGCGCCCTCGAAGCCAGGGCGGAGCCAGCCCGGCGGCCCTGGTCCGCGACCCGGACGTCTCGGGGGGGACAGGGCCCACAGCCCTGCACGGAGCTGGGGTGCCCGCCGCGTCTCGAGGAGCTGGCCCCGGGCCTCTCAGTTCGGCCCCCACAGGGCGCTCTGGCCTCCGTCCGGCTCTCGGGCTCTGTGCGGCCAGTCCTGGGTGGTGGCTCTGCACTGGAGGCGGCTGCTCCCCAGGAAGATGTTAGCCGTGGCTCTGCACCCTCAGCAGGTGCGGCTCACTCTCAGTGGGGACCAGATCTGCCCTGGTGGCCTTGGTGGGAAGGCTGCCACATCCGAGTTCGAGGCCGCCCAGCCACGGGCGGCGCTGGTGCCCGAGCTGTGCCCGGGAGCCCGGGGCTCGGGCTGCAGGCCGGTGTGCGTGTCCTGGGGGCTGGGTGGTAGGCTGGGAGCAGGTCCAGAAGCCGCTGCCGCAGCCCTGAGCTGGAGCGCTGGTGCGCGGCCCCTGCCCGTGCTTTCAGGCTCTGAGGGGCCGCAGGGGCCGCGGCAGGCCGCCGCTGAGCATCCTTCTGCTCAGAAAAGGCGTCCAGCGGTTCGCACTCGGCACGCCAGCACGCTGCCTGCGAGGGCCCGGGTTCAGCCCCTGGTCGAGGGCCCAAGGTCCTGCGAGCTGCATGCCGCCCCCTCCCCCAGAGGGAGAAAGGAGAGGCAGAGGGCCGCGCTCGCCCCGGCAGCGTGGCCGCGGAGGGAGTCAATGGTAGTCCTCACGGCGTTCAGCGGCTGAGCCGCAGTCCGGTTTCCCCACTCGGGACGTTGACTTTTTAAAGAAACAAGGCCGGTTGTCTTGCAGAAATGTCCCTGTGTTCTGGGTCTGTTTGCCACTTGCTGCTTTGCCGTTGACAGTTGACCCTCGAAAAACACGGTGGGCAGTTGGGGGCCGCCCTCCGCGTGGTCGGCAGTCCGAAGATACGTTGCAGCTGGCCCCTGTGCCCCAGCGGCCCCCACCTGTGGGTGCCACCCACCAGGGACCCGGCGTCTTCAGGTGGCGGTGCTGGGCCTCCTGTGCGCCGCCCTCAGACTGTCCTGTCGGGACGGGCCCCGCTCTGTCGGGCTGTGGCCCCTTCCCCTGCCTTTCACGTGTGTTTCCCTCACCCGTGACACTCGAGGAGGGCAGGACGCTGCACCTTCTCCCCTCGTCACCCTTTTCCAGGGAGCAGTGGCTGCAGCATTCCCCCCCGTGGCAGGTATTTTCGTTTCTCCTCTTGATTCCTGAGCATCAGTGCAGACTGGCAGATTTATCCGTTCCATTATAGTCCACTGAAGTCTTCCGTCTCTGTTGTACGTTCAGACAGTCGTGACCGACCCGTGGGAGCCCCGCAGAGCCAACTCCTGGCGGCACATCCTTTCTGCAGCCTCTCTCGTTCCCAGAGCTGCAGTTGCTCTTTCCGCAGAGCGCCGTGGCCCCCGTTGGTGCAGGAGGGTGTTTGGAAACCAGAACCCAGGGGCCAGCTGTGTGCAGTGTGCTTGGTGTGACTGCTGCTTTAAGCGCTGGTCGTGCACAGAGCTAGGAGGTAAATGTTGAAGACATCAAGAGTTCGTGCTGATGTTTTCAAGACAAATTTAAAATTGTGTAGTTTTACTCAATTTCTTTGCTTGTTTCTAATCATATCGCTTTCGTATCCTGAAAATGTTGATTCTCAATGGCATTGCGTAGTCACGTCGTTTTCTGTGTGCTAAGGTGCGTATGGCACAGGTGAAATGAAAATGTACGCTGCTGCTGCTGCTAGTGAAATCACTCGGCAAGATTTAGGGTGTCCTTTTGTGTTTAGTACGTATTCTGCTTCAGGCACAGAAAATCCTGTGCGTTAAAGTCCCTTACTGACCATTCTTTGTTTGCAGTATGGTCGCTTATCTGATAGGCCTTTAGATTGCACACTTGAAATGTTCTGTATTTTAATGTAGAGGTAATGACACCGCTCAAAAGTCAGCGTTATATAAAAGATGCAGTCAGCAAGCTCACTCGCATTCCTGTCTCCTCCACTCTTTACAGGCAACCATCTTTATTTCTGCTTTATCCTGCAAAGTAAGCGTGTGAGTTGCTTCAGTCGCGTCCAACTCTTTGTGACCCCATGGACTGTAGCCCGCCAGGCTCCTCTGTCCATGGGATTTCCCAGTCAAGAATAGTGGAGCGGGTAGCCATACTGTCCTCCAGGGGATTTTCCCAATCCAGGGATCACACCTGCGTCTCTTACGTCTTATGTCTCCTGCGTTGGTTGGCAGGTTCTTTACACCAGTGCCACCTGACAAGTGCCAAAGTAACTCTTCAGACAGACATTAATGTTTGCAACTCACCTTGTTCCCTCCTGTCTTTTACCATAAAACGTAACAAGCGCCGTTTACCCCGTGTGTCTTGCTTTTTTTCCGTGGTCTGTGTATGTATTGGGCTTCCCTGGTGGCTCAGCTGGTAAAGAATCCACCCGCAATGCAGGAGACCTGGGTTTGATCCCTGGTTTGGGAAGATCCCTTGGAGAAGGGCATGGCAACCCACTCCAGTATCCTTGGCTAGAGAATCCCCTGGACAGAGGAGCCCGGCTGGCTACAGTCCGTAGGGTCGCAAGAGTTGGACAAGACTGAAGCGACTGGGATGCACGTATGGATCAGGCCTTACCGGCGGTGTGTGAGTGGAACTGCAGTGCCTGGCCTGGGACAAGTGTTGCTGTGTGTCTGATGAGGTAGTCTTCAGAGTCTGTCCCTGGACGTGGGGTTACTGGGTCCTTGGGTGAATGTGTCTTGGTAGGGGCTCCAGAGTCCTCCCTGGGGTGCTGCCAAGCTTCGGGCCTTTCCTGCCCGGTTGGGTGAGATGGCTTGAAGTTTTTCCTCTAATCTGCTGCGTCTGCAGCCTGAGGAATGAGATGCTCGTCGTGTGTTTCTGGTGGCGTGGCAAGCGAGGGCCTGCACGGAAGCTGGTCTCTGTGTCAGGGAGCCGCTGAGGCTGCGGCCACTGCAGGGCGGGGACTAGGGCGTGCGCACATGGGACCCGGTCTGACAGGCACTCCTGTATCAGAGCAGCCTGGAAGGCGCTTTCTTTAATTCTCAAAATGAACGATAACTGTATGTTCCCCAAGTCAGAACACACGCCTGGAATTGAGGCTCTCCCACACACGGTATTTGTTCTAGCCCGTGGAAGGATCCTCTGGTCGGCTGCCTCTGCCTTTAGGCGCTTTGCTCTTGGAGCTGAAATGCGTGCAGTCGGTCTCAGCAGGCCTGGGCGCTGGGTCCGTCCTCTGCGCTCCTCTCCTCCCTGCTGTCTGTGCTCAGTTCAGGGGGCTGTGCGCCCTGCTGAGCAGAGCCCCACACTGCTCACCACCAGGTTCAGAGTGATCCTCTGGCTGTCGGGGGGCGGCTGCACGGCCCCACGCAGGGAGGCCTGCCGCGTCTGTCTAGGAGGAGGCTGTTTCACACACTGCCCGTGATCACCCTGTTTGACCTCCGTGTTGATGATTTTCCTGTGGGCTAGTTCTTACTTGCTGGACATAGAGGCTGGACCGCGGGACAGCTGGTTCTGGATGCCACCGAGGCACCGTGACCAGGGGGCCCTCACCTTTCAAGCCAGAGGAGCATCTCCAGAGCTCTGGGACGGGTGACCAAACCCAGGTTGTTCCTCACACCCGTGTAGAATTACCCCCAGTGCCTCAGGTACATAATCCTTCTGCAGTGTGAGAACTAAACCCCGCATCCTTTTTTGCCCTTCTAAATATTTGGTGCGAAAATAGTAGAAAAAGTAGTAGGAAGCTGCTCGAGCCAATGGCAGCATTTTCCCTGAAACAGAAACATCAGGGCTTCCCTGGCGGTCTAGTGGTCGGGCTTTGCTTCCACTGCAGGGCCGTGAGTCCAGTCCCTGGTCAGGGAACCGAGATCCCCATGCGGGCAAAAGGAAAAAAAGTAGAAACATCCCACCTACAACGTTGAGCTAGTGTGTAGAGAACTGGCCCAGCAGTAGAGGAAGACAAGCCGGAAGGCGGCGGGCTCCCCTGACAGCCCCATCCCGGGCGCGCGTTGGCGTAACCCCTGGCACAGGCCCTCGGGACTGGCCAGGGCAGTGGTGGCGGGCCCCCTCTGGCCAGGGCCGTGCCCGCTGGCGGCACCGCGGTCCCGTGAGTCTTCCCGGCTCTTGGTCTCCTTGGGGTGGGTGGTGGGATCGGGTTGTTCTCTGGGTAGACTGCTTCCGGCAGCTGTGTGGCCTCCTCGGGAGGCGCCTCGTGTGTGGCCCCCCTCCCTGCGCATCCCCCAGGGGTGCACCCAGTCTGGGCGTTAATCAGCGCCCGAATGAGGTGGAGCCGTTCGGCTGAGTCCCTGCGTCTCTGCTTGCGAGCTGGACGTGGAGTGGGAGCCTTGCCCTGGCTCTCTGGTGCTGTAGCAGATGTCAGGAGCTGAGGGTGAGCTTCCCTGTCACTTCTCAAAGTAGCGAGTCATTTGCCTTCCTATCATCCTCCAGAGGTGACCGATTGAGGATTTTATTAGGGATTATGCATTAGTAGACTTAAACATTTGATGAGTTTTGATGTATAATGCTGACCCTTATTTACGTTCAGATCATCTCATTTTTGGACAGGGGGAGCCCTTGAGCTTGATGCCTGGGTCCTTCCTGCATTGTCCTCGTCCGCTCGCAAAGGTCCTGGCTCCCTGGGTCCCCAGAGCGTCCTCGGCTCATTTTGTGGTCTTCCCGCCCCTGGACCTCGTGATCCTTGGGAACCTCGGCTCCTTTAGTGGGAGACGTGTTTGAGAGCTGTAGTCTGGAGGTCGCGGGGGTCGCTGCTCTCAGGACTTTGGACCGAGCAGAGCTGGGTGGGTGGCACTCCCAGGACTGCGGGACGAGTGTCTGGCCTTCCCGGTCTGCCTCTGCGAGGACGAGGGGGACCGGAGCCCGCCTCCCCATCTCTGCACGTGGCCCTGTCCTTGCTGAAGGCAGCCCGGTGTCTGGCCCAGGGACCCGCGTGTCGTCTAGCCCCCTCCCTCGGCTCAGGGCCGACGCTGCAGCTGCGCAGCGCCCACCTGCTCTCCCGGGACGCTCGCTCAGTGCGTCCTGCAGGGAGACGCGTGAGCACTCCCCTCTCCACTCGACTTCTCAGGAAGGCCTCAAGGAAAGATATCACCTGAATTCTGGCTTGTTGGTAACAGTTTCTCTGCTTCCTTGTACTTGAATGTCCAGTTGACTGGAGGTAAAAGGCTTGGCTCACGTGTTTTTTTCCTTGAATATGTTAAACATGTTAGTCTGTTGTCTTACCGCGTGAAACTTGCTGTCAGACTCGTGACAGGCCGCTTTCCCTTGCAGATGATGTGCTTTTTGCCTGTGGCCTTCCTCTCACTCCGGTGGCTTTCCTGGGATATGCCTGCGTGCCCGCTGTGACGGCCCCCGCCCTGCAGCTCGCTCCCCTGTCTCTGCAGTGGCTTTCCTTGTGTGCTGAGCTCCATGCCCGGCTGTGCCAGTCTCTGTTGCTGCGCAGGCCTTTCTCCCGTTGCTGTGAGCAGGCGCCGCTCTAGTGGCGTGCAGGCTTCTCGCCGCAGTGCTTTCTCTCGTCACGGAGCACGTGCTCTGGAGTTCTTGGACTCGGGAGTTGCAGTTCCCAGGTTCTAGACACTGGCTCCGGTGCATGGGCTTAGCTGCCCTGTGGCATGCGGAATCTTCCTGGATCGGGGATGAAGCCGGTGTCCCTGCATTGGCAGGAGAGTTCTTCACCACGTAGCCACCAGGGAAGCCCAGGATGCTCTTTCAGTACACCTTTTTATTTCAGAGTGTTCAGTAATCTCTTCTCTTGCCCTGTCCCCCTTTTTTGTGGAGAAACACCTTGGTTATACACATGTTGGATTTTCTTTACCTAAGTTTTAACTTGGTCAGCTTCTTCTGAGTCTTTTTTTTATCCGTTTATTTCTTTCCCATTAAAACTTTTTCTTTCCTAAATTCTTCTGTTGACCTTACGCAATCCTCTGTGGAGCTTATTTGTTCTTTTGATGCTTGTAACTTAGTCTTTATTCTAAAGTGACATTCTACTTTCATCTGTAATAGTTTCTTAGGATCTGTGACCTCATCTCAGTGTTTTCTGTCCTGATTTATTTCGTTCTTCTGTATTATTTTCTTAACTTTGTTAGCTTCTTTTGAAATGTTACTCAATTTCACTTAATCTGTGCTTATGTTTTTCTAGTGTGCTTTCATTATCTATAGAGATGTTTTTCCGTCTTCATTACCTTTTCTCTTATCCTTACGTAGGATTTAATCTTAACCCTTTTCTGTTTATTGTATCAGTTTTCTCCCACAGACTTGGTGGTTGAAGACAGCATACACGTGGAGGCCAGCAGTCTGAGCTCGGAGCCCTGGGCTTCAGCCATGGTGCTGCCAGGCTGCCCTCCTGGTGGCCTGGCAGAGGGTGGCTCCTCGCCCTTCACTACTAGAGGCCCCTGCGTCCCTGCGTGTGGGCCCGCCCTCCATCTTCAAAGCCAGCGACGATGCGCCTCTCGCCTTCCACGGTCATATTTTCCTGTCTCTCCTCTGCCTCTTTCAGTTTTGAAGACCCTTGTGACAGCACTGGGTCTCCCCAGATAGTCCAGGGTTCAGTTCAGTTCAGTCGCTCAGTCGTGTCCAGCTCTCTGTGACCCCATGAACTGCAGCACGCCAGGCCTCCCTGTCCATCACCAACTACTGGAGCTTACTCAAACTCATGTCCATGGAGTCAGTGATGCCATCCAACCATCTCATCCTCTGTCGTCCCCTTCTCCCCCCGCCTTCAATCTTTCCCAGTATCAGGGTCTTTTCAAATGAGTCAGCTCTTCCCATCAGGTGGCCAAAGTATTGGAGCTTCAGCTTCAGCATCAGTCCTTCCAGTGAATATGCAGGACTGATTTCCTTTAGGATGGACTGGTTGGATCTCCTTGCAGTCCGAGGGACTCTCAAGAGTCTTCTCCGACACCACAGTTCAAAAGCATCAATCATTCGGCGCTCAGCCTTCTTTATAGTCCAACTCTCACATCCATACATGACTGCTGGAAAAACCATAGCTTTGACTAGGTGGACCTTTGTTGGCAAAGTAACGTCTCTGCTTTTGAATATGCTGTCTAGGGTGGTCATAATTTTTCTCCCAAGGAATAAGTGTCTTTCAATTTCATGGCTGCAGTCACCATCTGCAGTGATTTTGGAGCCCCCCAAAATAAAGTGTGACACTGTTTCCATTGTTTCCTCATCTATTTGCCATGAAGTGATGGGACTGGATGCCATGATGTTCGTTTTCTGAATGTTGATTTTCAAGCCAACTTTTTCACTCTCCTCTTTCACTTTCCTCAAGAGGCTCTTTAGTTCTTTGCTTTCTGCCATAATGGTGGTGTCATCTGCATATCTCAGGTTATTGATATTTCTCCTGGCAATCTTGATTCCAGCTTATGCTTCATCCAGCCTAGCATTTCTCATGATGTACTCTGCATATAAGTTAAATAAGCAGGGTGACAATATACAGCCTTGACGTACTCCTTTACCGATTTGGAACCAGTCTGTTGTTCCATGTCCAGTTCTAACTTGCTTCTTGACCTGCATACAGATTTCTCAAGAGGCAGGTCAGGTGGTCTGGTATTCCCATCTCTTTCAGAATTTTCCACAGTTTATTGTGACCCACACAGTCAAAGGCTTTGGCATAGTCAATAAAGCAGAATGGATGTTTTTCTGGAACTCTCTTGCTTTTTTGATGACCCAGTGGATACTGGAAATTTGATCTCTGGTTCCTCTGCCTTTTCTAAATCCCACTTGAACATCTGTAAGTTCACAGTTCTCGTATTGTTGAAGCCTGGCTTGGAGAATTTTGAACATTACTTTGCTAGCATGTGAGATGAGTGCAGTTGTGTGGTAGTTTGAGCATTCTTTGGCATTGCCTTTCTTTGGGATTGGAATGAGAACTGACGTTTTCCAGTCCTGTGGCCACTGCTGAGTTTTCCAAATTTGCTGACATGTTGAGTGCAACACTTTCACAGCATCATCTTTTAGGATTTGAAATAGCTCAACTGGAATTCCATCACCTCCAGTAGCTTTGTTCGTAGTGATGCTTCCTAAGTCCCATTGACATCACATTCCAGGATGTCTGGCTCTAGGTGAGTGATCACACCATCGTGGTTGTCTGGGTCATGCTCTTTTTTGTACAGTTCTTCTGTGTATTCTTGCCATCTCTTCTGAATATCTTCTGCTTCTGTTAGGTCAATACCATTTCTGTCCTTTCGTGTGCCCATCTTTGCATGAAATATTCCCTTGGTATCTCTAATTTTCTTGAAGAGATCTCTAGTGTTTCCCATTCTATTGTTTTCCTTTATTTCTTTGCATTGATCTCTGAGGAAGTGTTTCTTCTTTTTTTTCTGAGGAAGTGTTTCTTATCTCTCCTTGCTATTTGGAACTCTGCATTCAGATGGGTGTATCTTTCCTTTTCTCCTTTGTGTTTAGCTCCCCTTCTTTTCACAGGTATTTGTAAGGCCTCCTCAGACAGCCATTTTGTCTTTTTTCATTTCTTTTCCATGGGGATGGTGTTCATCACTGCCTTCTGTACAATGTCACGAACCCCTGTCCATAGTTCATCAGGCACTCTGTCTATCAGATCTAGTCCGTTGAATCTATTTGTCACTTCCACTGTATAATCGTAAGGGATTTGATTTAGGTCATACCTGAATGGTCTAGTGGTTTTCCTTACTTTCTTCAAGTCTGAATTTTGCAATAAGGAGTTTCTGAGCCACAGTCAGCTCCCAGTCTTGCTTTTGCTGACTGTATAGAGCTTCTCCATCTTTGGCTGCAAAGAATATAATCAGTCTGATTGCCGTGTTGACCGTCTGGTGATGTCCATGTGTGGAGTCTTCTCTTGTGTTGTTGGAAGAGGGTGTTTGCTATGACCAGTGCTTTCTCTTGGCAAAACTCTATTAGTCTTTGCCCTGCTTCATTCCGCATTCCAAGGCCAAATTTGCCTGTTACTCCAGGTGTTTCTTGACTTCCTACTTTTGCATTCCAGTCCCCTATAATGAAAAGGACAGCTTTTTTGGGGGTGTGTTCTAAAAGGTCTTGTAGGTCTTCATAGAACCGTTCAACTTCAGCTTCTTCAGCATTACCAGTCATAGACCTGGATTACTATGATACTGAGTGGTTTGCCTTGGAAACGAGCAGAGATCATTCTGTCCTTGTGATCACGCGGACCACGTGTGATCAGTGAGTTGTTTTCTGTTCCTGAGTTGCCGGGGCCGGAAGTGGAGCCCAGCGGGTCCTCGCGCTCCGCTGCGCGCCGTCCCGGTCCTGCTGTTCCCGCGTGCCGCTGAGTCCCGGGTGGCGCTTCTCTGCCGCCGGGACATCGCTTTGCCGTTCCTCCAGCTGAAGCCGCCTGGGGACACACTCTGTGGTTTCGCCAGCGGTGTTTTTATCGCATATTAGTTCTTGTAGGAATATCTTTGCTGAGTGTAGACTCCTGGTTTGGCTTTCTCTCCTTCCCACCGCAACCCCGAAGGCGCACTTCTTCTGTGCCATGGTTGACACTGCTTCTGTTGAAGAGTCGGTCCTGTGTCTCGTTGCTTTCTCTTGAAGCAGTTCCTGGGGCTGTGTTGCAGTGTGTGTTAGGAAGATGAGCATAATGAGCCTGTGTGCTCATCCCCCGGCTTTCACAGACAGACAGACAGACGCGTGGCCATTCCAGCTCTGGGTCCCCCCCTTGGTTACTTCAAAGCAGACACGAGAAGTCGTGTTTCATCTAGATGTTCTCCAGTTAGTGTCTCGGAAAGACGGGATTCTTTAAAAAGTCTCACCCACAGTATCTTTCTACCTTAATAAGCTTAGAATTGCTTCCTGTCCAGTGTTCACTCAGTGCCCAGGCCCCCTGCCTCGCCTGTGGGCGCGCTTGCGTGGCTTGCCCGCTCACGCTGGGATGCAAGCAGTTTGTTAGAGAAGCTGGGTCATCAGTCCTGCTGCAGAAGCCCCGTGGTCTGGATTCTCTGTACCCGCTGGCGGTACGGAGCTGGGTTCCTCCACCCCTCCTCACTTTTATCTCTGTGCTTTTCCCTATTTTTAGCGCTTCTTTTTTCTCTTTTTAAATCTTGCCTGGGGTTTGTAGGGGTTCTTGACTCTGTGGTCTGAAGTCTTTGATCAGAACTGCGCTTTTCTTGTTACGCTTTCTCTTCTCATTTGTTTCCGTTTCGGCACGTCGGAGCATGTTAGACGGCAGGCCCTGGTGGTTCCTGCGTCCCGCGCATCCCGGCTTCCGCCGGCTCGCCCCAGACTCTGCCTCGCCCCACCCCCGCAGCCACGAGCCTGGCCTCCTGGCGACTGTCTCCCGGGCAAGTTTACGGTGGCGTACTGTAGGTTCCACGTGTGTGTGAGTGTCCTGGTAGCTGTCTCTCTCTGGCGTCACTGAGTGTGGTCCTCCCCAGGTCCACCCACAGCGCCGTGTCCACAGCCACAGCCCTTCCTGCACGCGGGTCTTCCGTGCACCGCCCCCAGCCCCTCGGGCCTCCAGCGCTCCAGGAGCAGCGGCCTGTTTGCCCCGAGCGCCCCGGACACGTTTCTCAGCCTCTCTGTGCCCGTGCCCTTTGGTGTAGAAGGAGACACGTCACAGGGAACCTTCCATGAAAGACTGTCACGTGGCTTAAGTGAGACCGCACAGGCTGAGCAGGTGAAAGAGGGCCCGCAGGAAGCAGTCCAGGCCGTCACCCCAGGGTCTTGCCCCAGGAGTCTTCGGAGAGCCTCAGGGTCAACCGAGAATGGGACGTTTGCCTCGAAGGGAGATGAGCTGGTTCCTCACAGACCAGAGAGGGGCGGGCGAGCTCGTCCAGGACGGAGGCGAGCTCGAGGCAGCCGAGCTTGCCCTGCGGCCTTCCTAGGACAGCACCTTTCCGTGGAGGCCTGGAGACCTCTGTCGCACAGACGCCCGTGGCTTGCCCTTCTGCCTTGCCGGCGTCCTCGTCAGGAGCAGGAGCAGAGACAGCACTAAACGCCTCTCTTCCCCCGGTGGCCGTATGGTTGTCCTCCTTGCTTTCTGTTGATTTTTTAATATTAAACCAAACGTCCTCCTGATACAGCCCGCTTACTCATGGAATATTATCTTCAATGTAGCGCTGAGTTTGATTTGTTACATTATTAAGAGCTCGCTACATTTCTTAGGGTTCTTCCTGATCCTAGGGAGCGACTTGGATTCTTTTCCTGTTACGCCTCTGCGGGTCTTATTGTCAGGGCGGCTCTACCTTGTTAGAACAGTTGGGGAGTATTTCGTCGTCTTTTTCCGGAAGAGTGTGTTTCACCAGTAATTTTTTTTTTTCTCTTAAGTTTGGTGAAATTCACCTGTGGAACCATCTTGACCTGGAATTTTAAGAGAAGGGACTAGGCAGAGGGCTGTTCAGGCTTCAGTGTGAGGCAGACGTCATGACTGCTGCGCGACAGAGACCCTGTCTCTTCAGTGGCTCTCTGTCGTAAGCGTCTTTTCGGGATTTACCCGTTTCACCTGAGCTGCTGAATCTATCATCATAAAGGCGCTCGGCTGTCTCCTTACCGTCTGTTTGTGTCTGTAGGGTCTTTGGTGGTAATGCCCACTTCTGTTCTTGCTGTTGGTAGCTTCCGACTTTTCCATTTTCTTCTCTTATTAATCAGTGTAGAAGTTTGCCAATTTTTTTGATCTGTCCAAAAAACCAGTGTTTGGATTCACTGATTTCCACCCCCTGCCACCTCTTCCCCACTCCCCTCCCAATTTAATTGATTTCAAATCTTTTCTTGTTTTCTTCACTTTATTTGCTTCGGGATTAAATTTGCTGTACTTTTCCTTGGGACGTTTTTCTTTACCCCTTGGCTTCGTACATATAGAAGTGTTACTTACTTAAAGATACTTTGGATTGTTCCAGATATCTTTCTGATGTTGATTTCTCGTTCAGTTCCCTTTCAGAGACCATTCTTTGACTCCAGGCCTTGTGAATTTATTGGGATTTGCTTACTGTTCAGAGAGCAGTCTGTCTTGACGAGCACTCTGGCCACCTGTAAGCGACACACGTTCCGATTGTTTGGACTGCTCCATCAATGTCATTGAGGCCGGGTTTGATGGTAATGTTTTCAGACCGTCTGCTGTCTTTACTGACTTTCTGTCCGCTTGTTCAGGTAACTGTGAGTAGGGATGTGAGAGCCCACCCCCACTCCAGGCCCGCGGGGTCCGCTCCCTGCACATGGGAGGTCCCCGTGGCCCACTGTGCTCGCGCGCCCCGCCGGCGTGCCCGGGTTGGGCTCAGCACGCTGCAGCCCCCTGTCTTTTTGCTGTGAGCCTCTCTGTCTTCACGCATGGCGTGTTTCTGTAGGCGGCGTGGAGCCAGCCTGCCCGTTGCCCTGGTCTGCCAGTCCCTGCGCCTCCTGCGCAGCCGCCGCACGGCCTGTGAGCAGAGGCGCTGTCCGTGTCCCCCCGGGTCTGTGCGCAGAGGCTGTTGTCCGGCACCAGCTCACTGTCCTTCCGTCCGCTCCAGACACCGCTGCCTGGAGCCGTGCTCAGAGCAACGGGGTCCAGGTGGCCCAGAGACCGCTCCCACTCACCGCAGCCCTGCTGTCACCTGCGTTTCTGACTGAGAGGCTTCAAAGCCGAGGCTCCCGCAATTAAGTGCCGAGGCGGCTGCCACAGCAAGGACGCGCTTACTCACATTTACAGGTTTATTATGTGGAAAGGGGCTTCCTTCATAGCTCAGACGGTAAAGTGTCTGCCTGCGGTGCAGGAGACGAGGGTTCGATCCCTGGGTCGGGAAGATCCCTTGGGAAAGGAAATGGCAACCCACTGCAGTGTCCTTGCCTGGAGAATCCCATGGACAGAGGAGTCTGGCGGGCTACAGTCCATGGGCTCGCAAAGAGTCGGACACGACTGAGAGACTTTCACTATGTGAAAAGGGACACAGATGAACGGCCAGATGGGGACACACAGGCTCCTGAGTGTAGGGGCGTCTGTCCTTGTGGAGTTGGGGCGCGTCACCCTCCGGACCCGTGGGTATGTTCGCGAGCCTAGCCATTCCTCAAACCCCGAGCTGCTGGGATTCTGCTGGGGTTTTGTGATGTGAGCTTGAGGAGTGTCAGCTCAGTCTCCAGGCCATCCTGGGGGCCGGGGGCTGAAAGTCGGTTTCTAACCGTGGCGTGGTCGCTCTGGTGATGAGCCTCCATCATCGCCTCACTAGAACGCAAGGTGTTGCTTGTCACTCAGGAGCTTCCGAGAGGCTCAGGAGCCCTGTGTCAGGAACTGGGGGCACAGACCAGTACACACGTGTGCCTCACACTCTCCCACCTTGAGCCGACTGCCATACAGTGAACCGCACTTACTTAAAGGGTAGGATGTGCTGAACAGACACACACACACTCCCCTCGTGTTTATACACGTGAGCAGCTGCCGCACAGAGGCACCTTCACACAGTGAGTCTTCAGCAGTTACAAAGGTGTTCTTTCGTTGAAAAGCATGATCTTTTCAACAAACGGTACTTGAGCTATTAGATATTCATATACAAAACAATGAATTTGAGTCTTTCAAAGATCTAAACATAAACACAGGAGAAAATCTTTCTTAGATACAGCTCCCAAAGCATAATCTATAAAAAAATTAATTGCTGGGGACTTCCCTGATGGTCCGGGGGTTAAGAGTCTGCCTTGCAGTGCAGGGAACTCGGCTTTGGTCACTGGTCTGGGCCCTAAGGTCCCACGTGACGAGAAGCACCTGAGGCTGACAGCCACAGCTCCAGGCCCCACACCACAGCCGAGTGTGCACCAAGTGTGCACAGTGCCGGGGCGTGCGTGCTGCAGCCAAGACCCCACCTGCCAGATAAGTATACGTGAACAGATGCTTCACCAGTGGAGAGAAGCAAATGGCAAATAAGCACATAAAATGTTCAGTATTATCAGTCATTTAGGAGATATCATGTTGTTTACTTGCTGAGTCATGTCTGACTCTTTGCAACCCTATGGACTGTAACCCACCAGGCTCCTCTTTCCATGGGATTCTCCAGGCAAGAATACTGGAGAGGGTTGCCATGCCCTCCTCCAGGGGATCTTCCTGATCCAGGGATTGAACCAGGGGCTCCTGCATTTTCAAGCAGATTCTTTACCACTGAGCCAGCAGGGAAACCCACCTATTAATTAGAAGGGCTAAAATTGCAATGATGGACCTTCCCAAGTCTTGGTATGTTCTCTATTTTTTATTAAATTACTTTGGCTGTGCTGGGCCTCACCGCAGCACTCGGGCTTTCTCTGTCTTGGCGAGTAGGGGCCGCTCCTGTTGCAGTGAGTGGCTTCTCAGTGCGGCGGCCTCTGTCATTGCAGACCACAGGCTCTGGACCCGTGGGCCTCAGTGGTTGCCATGTGCAGGCTCAGGAGTTGTGGTGTGAGGACTTAGTTGCTCAGAGCCATGTGGGGTCTTCCTGGACCAGGGATCAAACCCATCCCCTGCATTGGCAGGCGGATTCTTTACCGCTGAGCCACCGTGGACATCCCGTGGTGCTTTCTCTCTGTGGTCGCTTTCTGACGCTTGGGGCTCGTAATAGCACGTGCATGTCACTCCCAGGTCCCTGGTTTACCCCTCTCCCCTGTCGCTCGCCTTTGGGGACCGTAAGTGTGTGTTCTGTGTCTGTGAGTCTGTTTCTGTTTTGTAAATGAGTTTGTTGTCTTTTTTTTGGATTCTGCCTGTAATCGACACTGCATTTCTGTCTGGCTCCCTTCCCCGGGTCTGTTCCTGTCCAGGCCCGTCTGTGTTGCCGCCGCAGCGTTACTTCATCCCTCAGGGGCCACGTAGTCCTGCCCACGTCGTGTCCCGCCCCCTTCATCCGCTCACCTGTTGACGGGGACTCAGGTTGCGTCCATGTGTTGGCCGTGGCTGCTGCAAGCACTAGGGTGCGTGTGTCCTTTCACATCGGTGCTTCCTCCAGACGTGTGCCCGGGGGTGGGACTGCAGAGTCGTGTGGCAGCTGTCAGTGGTCTTTTAAGGAGCCTCCATATTGCTCTCCATAGTGGCTGCGCCAGCTTACCTCCCGCCAGCAGTGGGGCCGGGCTCCCTCTCCCCACACCCCCCGCCGTGGATCATTTGTAGGCTTTTGGATGATGGCCCTGTGACCAGCGTGAGGTCGTGTCATTTTCTGTTTCTCTGATTATTAGTGACGTTGAGCATCTTTTCATGTGCCTTTTGGCCATCTGTATGTCTCCTTTGGGGAAATGTCTATTCAGAGGATATCTTCTTTTTTTTTTTTTTTTTACCACCACCAGGATTTTATTCTTAAATAAATGCTCAGCCTCAAGCCTGGTTAGGCAGACATCAGAAGAAGGCAGATCGCAGGCCCCTCGTCCGTGGGAGCAGTGGGATGGCCCAGGGAGGCAGAGACTCTGAGAAGGTAAGCAGGGCGCTCGGGGCAGGAGAGGCCAACAGAGAGGGTGTTTCATCCTGTGGGTTATAAAGTCAAGGAGCAAGCTTTTCTGTTTCACCTGACCATTGTGGAATTTCTCTCACACATATAGAGGCTGACGTATCCATGACTCTGGATGTGAAATGTGAGCGGGTCCTTTGTCTTACTTGGTTCCATCTGTTGTAGATGACGCAGAAGGAGCACCATGCTATCCAGCCGCCAGCATTCCCGCGTCTGAGACCAGCAGGTCCACCCCGTGTGCGCGCGCGTCTGCACCGCGATGCGTTTAGCGGGAGAGCTCCAGGAGCGGCATGAAGTGATATGCTCATGAGTTTGCCCGTCCGCTGCTCGGTGAGATTCATGATTAGCCATATTCATAAATATCCTCAGAGAGAGTTCTTCAGCCAGAACCGGATAGTTATGGTTAGTCATGGAGAGCCGCCGGGAGCCTCGTCCCCAAGGAGCAGGTGATTCAGAGAACACGAACTCGAAAATAGAGGAAGATGACTCCCGAACCCCTGATCACAGTGTGCAGAGAATGGACGTTGGAAGCGAGCTGGAGGACGGGAGGCAGGCGGGCCGCGGCCAGGAGCAGGCAGAGGGCGGCGGCGTGGGCTGCGCAGGCCAGCCCCCCGGGCGGCGCGCCTCCCCGGAGCCCGAGGACGACTACGGGGCGCTGCTGGCGCAGTACAGCAGCACGCTGTATAGCGTGGCCATGGAGGCCGTGACGCAGAGCCTGCTCGCCGGCCGCGGCCTGGGCTCCAGGAAGAAGTCCCCGGCCTGGAAGCACTTTTTCATCTCGCCGCGGGACAGCACCAAGGCCGTGTGCACCTACTGCATGAAGGAGTTCAGCCGCGGCAAGAACGAGAAGGACCTGAGCACCAGCTGCCTCATGCGGCACGTGCGCAGGGCGCATCCCAGCGCACTGGCGGCGGACCCCGCCTCGGCGCCGCGCCCCGCGCCCGCGCCGGCCGACCCCGGGGCAGCCGCCAAGGGCCTGGCTCCCCCCCAGGCCATGGAGGACGCCGCGGTTTCTTCCGAAGAGGCCGCCTCCGACGCACTGGCCTCGGAGAGGTACAGCCGGGAGGAGGGCCCGGCGGGGCCGCCCCCGCACGCGCGCGCCCTGCGCTGCAGCGAGCCTGCCGAGAGCGGGGCGGAGAAGAGCCTGTCCCTGCCGCGGAGCGGGTGCGGGTCCCGCCGGCGGTCGGCCGTCTGGAAGCACTTCTACCTGTCGCCCCTGGACAGCTCCAAGGCTGTGTGCATCCACTGCATGAACGAGTTCAGCCGCGGCAAGAACGGGAAGGACCTGGGCACCAGCTGCCTCATCAGGCACATGTGGCGGGCGCACCGCGCCATCGTGCTGCGGGAGAGCGGCGGCCCCGCTGCGCCTTCCCCCGGCCCCGCGCCGCCCCCGGGGACCGCCCGGCCGCCGCCAGACGCGGAGTCCGGCCCCCTGCCGGTGTCTCCGGGGAGGGCGCTCCAGGACCCCGCCTCCGCAGCCTCCTCCCCCGACCGGCCGGCGGAGGAGCCGCACGCGCTCTGGGGCCCCGGGGGCGCGGCGTCCCCCTCCTCCGACGCAGGCGAGGCCTCGTGGGGGTCATCTCCCGAGACGCAGCTGGGCGGCGCGCCGAGCCCTCGGCCGCGGGAGCCGGGCGCCGTGTTCCAGCAGAACAAGAAGGTGATGAAGAGGCTGAAGTCGGAGGTGTGGCACCACTTCTCGCTGGCGCCCACGGACAGCCTCAAGGCCCTGTGCAGGCACTGCGGCTGCGCCATCAGCCGGGGCAAGCGGGGCGACGTGGGCACCAGCTGCCTCATGCGGCACCTCTACAGGCGCCACCCCGAGGTGGCCGGGGCCCAGAAGGGCTTCCTGGGGGCTGGCCTGGCCAGCTCACCCTATGCCACCCTGGCTTCCGCTGAAATGTCCTCCTCCCGGTTGACCAGCCTGCCAACCGTGGTCACCAAAAACCATCAAGCTGCGTTTCCCGTCAACAGCAAGAAGACCTCCAAGCTGTGGAACCACTTCTCTACCTGCTCCGCAGACCCCACGAAGGTCGCCTGCCTGCACTGCGGCCGGACCATCAGCCGGGGCAAGAAGCCCACGAACCTGGGCACCAGCTGTCTTCTGCGGCACCTGCAGCGCTTCCACGGCGGCGTGCTGAAGCCCGAGGGCGCCCGGGCTGCCCCACCCTCCCCTCCTGGCGCCCAGGCGCCCCTGGGCCCACCATCGGCAGGCGCCGCTGCCTCTGACGACGGCAGTGAGAAGTTTTACGATTCTCACCCCGTTGCTAAGAAAATCACAAGTCTCATTGCTGAGATGATCGCCCTTGACCTCCAGCCGTACTCACTGGTGGACAACGTTGGCTTCAACAGGCTGCTGGCATACTTGAAACCTCAGTACTCCCTGCCCCCACCGGCCTACTTCTCCCGGACGGCCATCCCGGGCATGTACGAGGACGTGAAGCATGTCATCATGGCGCACCTGCAGGAGGCCGAGAGCGGTGTGGTCCACTTCACGTCGGGCATCTGGATGAGCAGCCAGACGCGGGAGTACCTGACCCTCACGGCCCACTGGGTCACCTTCGAGCCCGCGGCCCGGCCGCACTGTGAGGACCACCACTGCTCAGCGCTGCTGGACGTGTCGCAAGTGGACTGTGACTACAGCGGCAGCAGCATCCAGAAGCAGCTGGAGTGTTGGTGGGAGGCCTGGGTGACGTCCTCCGGCCTGCAGGTGGGCATCACCGTCACCGACAACCCCAGCATCGGGAAGACGCTGAACGAGGGGGCGCGCTCCAGCGTGCCCTGCTTCAGCCACACTGTCAACCTCATCGTCAGTGAGGCCATCAAGAGCCAGAGAATGGTCCAGAACCTGCTGAGCAGCGCCCGGAAGATCTGCGAGCGGGTGCAGCGCTCGCCCCGTGCCAAGGCCAGGCTGGCGGAGCTGCAGCGGGAGTACGGGCTGCCGCCCCACCACCTGCTGCAGGACGTGCCGTCCAGGTGGGGCACGTCCTTCCACATGCTGGAGCGGCTGCTGGAGCAGAAGCGGGCGGTGAACGCGCTGTCCGTCGAGTGTGGCTTCCGGGAGCTGCTGAGCTGCGACCAGTGGGAGGTGATGCAGTCCGTGTGCCACGCCCTGAAGCCCTTCGCCGCCGCTAGCCGGGAGATGAGTGCGCACGTGTCCACACTGAGCCAGGTCATCCCCATGATCCACATCCTCACCCGCAGGGTAGAGATGCTGTTCCAGGAGACCATGGGCATTGACACCATGCTCCGCGCCCTCAGGGAGGCCATGGTGAGCCGCCTGTCGGCCACGCTGCACGACCCCAGGTACGTGCTGGCCACCCTGCTGGACCCGCGCTACAAGGCCTCCCTGTTCTCCGAGGAGGAGGCTGAGCAGTGCAAGCAGGACTTGATCAGGGAGCTGGAGACGCTGGATCCTACCTCAGAGCCCACGCCCGTCCCCAGCGGCTGCGAGCCGGGCTCCCCGCCCCGGGACTGCGCCGGCGAGGAGAGCCTCTGGGCGCTCATGGCCAAGCTGAAGAAGAGCGAGCGCGGAGGGCGGCCCAAGGTCCCCGAGGACATGGTGCTCGCCTACCTGGAGGAGGAGGTGCTGGAGCACAGCTGCAACCCGCTCGCCTACTGGAGCCTCAAGAGGGCCACCTGGCCCGGCCTCTCTGCCTTGGCCGTGCGCTTCCTGGGCTGCCCCCCAAGCATCGTCCCTTCTGAGCGGCTATTCAGCACGCCCCCTGAGAACGGCAGCTTCGGCCAGTCTAGGCTTCTAATGGAGCATTTTGAGAAACTCATCTTTCTGAAAGTGAATCTTCCCTTAATATGCTTCCAGTACTGAAGAGCCCACTGGAGCCACCCGGCGAGCACCGGCATCTGTCCAGGCTGGCGCTCGCCGCAGCCGGCCCTGCAGCACGGCGGGCCGGGCGCTCAGGTCCACGGCCGCGGGAGGGGCCGCCCGGCCCTCGCTGTCGCGGCCACACGTGCCTTAACCAGCCCTTCAGGCCAGGTACCACGGTGTGTGTTTTCAGAAGTCCACCAGAAGCAGCTTGCCTCGTCAATGATGAAACACGACGATTGGCTTTTCATTTGTAACTGTAAGGTTTTTTACAAGTTGGGGATCAGTAGTTTGTCTCAGTAGAATGGCAGAGGAGAGGTGAGCCGTTTTATTCCATAGGCTTCTTATTCGATTATGTAAAAATCAGATCAGGTACTGTATTTTAGTTAAAAATTGCTTTAATTGCAACAGAACAGCCTTTGTGGCTGTCAAATAAAACCTGTAAATAGGAGGTGGAGTTGAAGCCATCTTGACCGAGCAGTTCCTGACGGTGGCTGTACAGGGCGTTGAGGGGGACAGAGTGCTCTGGGAGGCAGCTGTCGACCACGACAGAGATGTGGCATCGGCGATAAGCCCGAGCTGACACATGACGAAGGGTCGGTCGCGCAGGGTTTCCGCAGAGAGCGAGCTCCCATTTCAGGGTCTGCCCTGGTGCCACGTGGGCGGTTAGCTTGGACACACCCCCACGTTCACAGTGTGCACGGTGGGGCCTGCTCTGTGGCCAGTGAGTGGCGTGACACGTTTACAGCCTCCTGTTGATGAATCTCCGAGCCTCTGACTCAGTGGCTCTACATCATGAAGCTGTCTTGAAATTTGTGCACTGACCCCCAAATTGATGCAATTACGTACACAGTTCTTTTTAGAAGAGGTGGCTTATTAACAGGGAGGAAGATTGCTATGTTATGGTTGTAAGAATAGCCTTAGGCGTTTAGATTTTCTTTTATAAAATAGGGAAGATTCAGCCATCAGTGGGGTATTTAGGATCCCAAGGACCTCAGAATGGATTATCAGTCATCAGGTTTTTTTTTTAACAATAATATGTCTTCAAAGTTTTTGTCTCAGCGTCTAGAAAAGAATTCATTTTCTTATTTCAAACTGGTTAAATATTCTGGGTGAAACGAGTCACTGATTTGCCTATGACCTTTTAGAAAAGTTGTTGTTTTGTTAAAATACTGTACTATTATTAATCTGAATTTGCATTGACTATGTTTTTAGTGTATTTATAAATGGTGAACTCGGTTTCTGAAATTAAACTTTTTATTTGCAATTTTCTACTGCTGGAGGACACTGGCTTTTTATTCTTAGGATAATAAAACAATCCTACTCTTAGGGGCCAGCATGTACAGAAACTACGCTCAACACAGCCTTTATTTTTATTTATTTATTTTTTCAACACAGCCTTTAAATCTTCGTTAGCCGCAGACGGGACCTGGGGGAAGTGGAAGAGTAATTCTTACGCAGCATTTCTAATAGCGGCAGTGACGTCCAAGAACCTTCCAGGGCATGTGTTCCGAGCGGGCACTGCGACCCCCATGCTGCTGGCGGGAAGAGCAGCCAGTGTGACAGGCCCCAGAGTTGGGACTGGGGCTGCGTGCGGTACAGCGGGCCCACTCCCGGGCGTTTTCCTGAAGCAGAAACACTCATTTGAAAAGACAGATGCGCCCCCGTGTTCACAGCAGGGCCACCAGAGTGCCCACCCACAGAGGAGCAGGCGAAGAAGACACGTGTGTTTATACAGTGGAAGCTTAGCTGTGAAAAAAGAAATCTTGTCATCACACCAGCATGCATGGACCTGGAGGGTATTGTGCTCAGTGAAATAAGTCAGAGAAAGACAAATACTGCATCATTTCGTGTTTATGTGGAACCTAAAAACAGTGGACCGGGAACACTCACAGATACAGAGAGCACATGGAGTTTCCAGAAGGGAGAGGGTGAGGGCCGAGTGAAGGAGGTGCGGGAGGTGCAGGGGACAGGCCTCCACGCCGTGAGTCTGGGCCGCGCCGCGGAGGGCACCTCAGCAGCAGCGCCGTGGGGGCGTGTGGTGGCACAGGGCACCTTGGCCTCGTGCCATCATGAGTCACTGTGGTGTTTGCCCGTACCGTACGTCAGCCGTACTTCCGTTAGGAAGACTCGAAATGAGAGAGGATCTGGGAAGACGGTGGAGTAGGAAGCCCCAGGAGTGCGTGTCCCTCCCAGACAGCAAGCGCCAGCAGGATCTGACTGGGGGGGCTCCGGAGAACACGGGAGGCTGAGACTTCAGGGCACGACTGGGCTCGGGGTGGAGGAGATGGGGCACAGAGCACAGACGCAGCTGCGACGCAGCAGCTGTGCGTGCCTTCCGGAGCAGCTCACACAGCTGGCAGCAGCAGGCGCAGGGCAAGGGTCCTGTGCTCCAGATGCCGAGGCCCTGTGTGCGCTCTGACCACAGGTCACTGCGGCTGGTCTCCCGGGGTGGGGGGGGGCAGCTGCCACTGTTGCTATGCTCCCCTCCATTGCTACAACTCGCCACCCCCTCTGAAGTGACTCCTAAAGATTCCACATGTTACATAATTGCCAAGTGGGAAGAGGGAACGTGACTGTGACTGTGCTCCGAGGAAAGGCTCCGGAAAGACTTAAGAATCCATTAAGTTTACACCTCAAACTGATCCTTGGCACAGACTGCCTACAATAATCAAAAGCAAGAGCACAAACCTGGGGGAAAAGAGGAATCTGATTTCTGGAGTTACCAGATTGTTATATTAAAATGTCCAGTGCACAACATAAAAATCACAAGGCATACAAAAAAAAAAAGTATGGTCCTCTCAGAGGGAAAAAGTGATACAACAGAGTCTGTCCCTGAAAAAGACCTGATGGTGAATATGCTAGACAAAGACTTCAAAACAGCAGCCTTAGACATACCCGAAAACTAGAAAGTCACGGAGGAAGTCGGTAACGTGAACAAAAATGCAGATATCGGGACTTCACCTGGCGGCCCAGTAGCTAAGGCTCCACGGTCTCAGTGCTGGGGGCCTGGGTTCAATCTTTGGTCAGGGGACTAGATCCCACGTGCCTCAACCAAAGTTTGCACACAGATTTGGTAACCTCAATAAAATGGGCCAATTTCTTGAAAGACACAATCTGCCAAGAGTCACACAAGAAATAGACTATCTGAACAGGCCTATAGCAATTGAATTGAATCAAGAATTAATAATCTTCCCAAACAGAAAGCTCCAGGCCCAGATGAGTTCACTGCTGAATTGTATCAAACATTTAAGGAGAAATTACGTGAGTTCTCTACAGTCTCTTTCAGAGGATAGAAGCAGAGGGTTAGTGCCTAACACTTCCTATGAGGCCAGGATTACCGCAATACCAAAACCAGACAAAAACATTGCAAGAAAGGAAAACTGCAGGCCCATATGCCTTAAAGAAACTCTCCTGGAAGGTAATAGGAGAAAACCCCTAGAGGACCCTGGGTGTGGTGATAACTTTTTAGATACGACTTGAAAGCCTTGATCCGTGGATGAAATCGCTGGCTAGACTGCTAAAATTAAAAACTTCTGTTGACAGTGTCAAGAGAACGAAAACAAGCCACAGACTGGGAGAAAACACTTGCGAAAGACATACCTGAAAAAAAGACTTCCCATTCAAAACACACGAAGAACTGGAAACTCAACAATAAGAAAACGAGGACCCTGACTGGCAAGCGGACCTAGAGACCTCAACAGACCCCTCACCAAAGATGCACAGGTGCCAACCCGACACGGAGAGCTGACTCGCCGGAAGAGACCCTGGTGCTGGGAAAGGCTGAAGGCAGGAGGAGCAGGGACGACGGAGGGCGAGAGGGCTGGATGGCGTCAGCGACTCGATGGACCTGAGTTCGGGTGAGCGCCGGGACTTAGTGGTGGACAGGGAGGCCTGGCGCGCTGCGGTCCACGGGGGCGCCAAGAGGCAGACGCGACTGAGCGACTGGACTGAACTGAACTCCATGAAGACATTCAGCGCCACTCAGGACAGGGAATCTTCCAGCGGATCTTCCTGACCCAAGGACTGAACCCGGGTCTCCTGCATTTCAGGCAGGTTCTTTACCGTCTGAGCCACCAGGAAGCCCCGGAAATAACAGAGAAGCAGGACTAACCGCTCTGCCTCCAGCAAACGGGGAGCAAGCGCACTGCACAGAGCCGGCCTCTGCGCCTGACAGAAGCCTGAAGACCCGAGCTCACAGCACAGCACGCTAGAAGGCAGAGCTGCACGAGGTGATTCCAGCTTTAAAATTGTTTTAAAAAAATCTGTACTTAACATCAGGTGGGAGTCTGCACTTTGTGAAAGATGCTAACTGTAAGGAGACCACGGCGCATCCTAAAGCTTCTCTCACTGTAACAACAGAAAAGGAGCTCTGAAGCTGCAGCTGCGCTGGCAGGCGCGAACATCAGGCACTGCTTGCGAAATACCCGTTTTTATTTTAAAAAGCAGCTTTTATGCAGGTGCAGGCTTAACAGCAAACTAAGACGGACTGGAATAGGTGAATTTAACTCAGATGACCATTATATCTACTACTGCGGCCAGGAATCCCTTAGAAGAAATGGAGTAGCCATCATGGTCAACAAAAGAGTCCGAAATGCAGTTACTTGGATGCAATCTCAAAAACGACAGAATGATCTCCGTTTCTAAGGCAGACCATTCAATATCACAGTAATCCAAGTCTATGCCCCAACCAGTAATGCTGAAGAAGCTGAACGGATCTATGAAGATCTACAAAACCTAGAACTATTAAAATTAAAATAAAAATAAAAATTAAAAAAAAAAAAAAACAAAAACCTAGAACTAACACCCCAAAAAGATGTCCTTTTCATTACAGGGGACTGGAATGCAATAGTAGGAAGTCAAGAGATACCTGGAATAACAGGCAAGTTTGGCCTTGGAGTACAGAATGAAGCAGGGCAAAGGCTAATAGATTTTTGCCAAGAGAACACACTGGTCATAGCAAACACCCTCTTCCAACAACACAAGAGAAGACACTATACATGGACATCACCAGATGGTCAACACTGAAATCAGATTGATTATATTCTTTGCAGCCAAAGATGGAGAAGCTCTATACAGTCAGCAAAAACAAGACCGGGAGCTGACTGTGGCTCAGATCGTGAACTCCTTACTGCCAAATTCAGACTTGAAGAAAGTAGGGAAAGCCAATAGACCATTCAGGTATGACCCAAATCAAATCCCTTACAATTATACAGTGGAAGTGACAGATTCAAGGGATTAGAGCTGATAGACAGAGTGCCTGAAGAACTACGGAAGGAGGTTCAGGACACTGTACAGGAGGCAGTGATCAAGACCATCCCCAAGAAAAAGAAATGCAAAAAGGAAAAATGGCTATCTGAGGAGGCCTTACAAATAGCTGAGAAAAGAAGAGAAACTAAAGGCAAAGGAGAAAAGGAAAGATATACCAATTTGAATGCAGAGTTCCAAAGAATAGCAAGGAGAGAAGAAAGAGAAATTCCTCAGTGATCAATGCAAAGAAATAGAGAAAAACAATAGAATGGGAAAGACTAGACATGGATTGCTTCAAGAAAATTAGAGATACCAAGAGAACATTTCATGCAGAGACGGGCTCGATAAAGGACAGAAATGGCAGGGACCTAACAGAAGCAGAAGATACTAAGAAGAGGTGGCAAGAACACACAGAAGAACTGTACAAAAAAGACCTTCACGACCCAGATAATGGTGTGATCACTCACCTAGAGCCAGACACCCTGGAATGAGAAGTCAAGTGGGCCTTAGAAAGCATCACTACGAACAAAGCTAGTGAACGTGATGGAATTCCAGTTGAGTCTTTCAAATCCTAAAAGATGATGCTGTGAAAGTGCTGCACTCAACATGCCAGCAAATTTGGAAAACTCAGCAGTGGCCACAGGACTGGCAAAGGTCAGTTTTCATTCCAATCCCAAAGAAGGGCAATGCCAAAGAATGCTCAAACTACCACACAATTGCACTCATCTCACACGCTAGCAAAGTAATGCTCAAAATTCTCCAAGCCAGGCTTCAAGAGTACATGAACTGTGCGCTTCTAGATGTTCAAGCTGGATTTACAAAAGGCAGAGGAACCAGAGATCAAATTGCCAAAATCTGTTGGATCACAGAAAAAGCAAGAGAGTTCCAGAAAAACATCTGCTTTCTTGACTAAGCCAAAACCTTTGACTGAGTGGGTCACCACAGACTGTGGACAATTCTGAAAGAGCTGGGAATACCAGACCACCTCACCCGTCTCTTGAGAAATCTGTATGCAGGTCAGGAAGCAACAGTTAGAACTGGACATGGAACAACAGACTGGTTCCAAATAGGAAAAGGAGTACGTCAAGGCTGTATATTGTCACCCTGCTTATTTAACTTATATGCAGAGTACATCATGAGAAACGCTGGACTGGAAGACACACAAGCTGGAATCAAGATTGCCGGCAGAGATATCAATAACCTCAGATATGCAGATGACACCACCCTTAAGGTAGAAAGTGGACTAACGAGCCTCTTGATGAAAGTTAAAGAGGAGAGTGAAGAAGTTGACTTAAAACTCAACATTCAATGAACTAAGATCATGGCATCCAGTTCCATCACTTCATGCCTAATAGATGGGGAAACAATGGAAACAGTGACAGGCTTTATTTTCTTGGGCTCCAAAATCACTGAAGATGGTGACTGCAGCCATGAAATTAAAAGACGCTTGCTCCTTGGAAGAAAAGCTATGACTAACCTAGACAGCAAATTAAAAAGCAGAGACGTTGGCATTGTTGCCAACAAAGGTCCGTCTAGTCAAGGCTGTTTTTTCCAGTGGTCATGTATGGATGTGAGAGTTGGACTATAAAGAAAGCTGAGCGCCAAAGAACTGATGCTTTTGAACTGTGGTGTTGGAGAAGACTTGAGAGTCCCTTGGATTGCAAGGAGATCCAACCAGTCCATCCTAAAGGAGATCAGTCCTGGGTGTTCATTGGAAGGACTGATGTTGAAGCTGAAGGTCCAATACTTTGGCCACCTGATGCGGAGAGCTGACTCATTTGAAAAGACCCTGATGCTGGGAAAGGTTGGGAGGTGAGAGGAGAAGGGGATGACAGAGGGTGAGATGGTTGGATGGCATCACCGACTCGATGGACAGGAGTTTGAGCAGGAGATGAAGGATGTGGAAGCCTGGCATGCTGCAGTCCATGGGTTAGCGAAGAGTCAGACACAACTGAGTGGCTGAACTGAGGCTTGCCATAAGAAAGGGGTGCTTATAGATGCTAACATCATTCAAGAAAAGGCAAAGTCACTACATGGCAACTTGAACGGAAGGTGAAAGATGTAAAGATGGAGAACTGAATGCCAGCAAAGGGCGGTTTGATGATTTCAGATGGAGATTTGGCTTCAAAAACGTCAGGATAACAGGAGGGGCGGCTTCCGCTGATAGAAGCCAGCAAACGAGGCCCAGATGCCATCGAGTCGCTGCACAGAAGAGCCGTCTGCCTGAGCAGGGCTTAATGCAGGCACAGTACTGCACTGCGTCCTGGGGGAAATGCCACAAAGGACATTCACGAGTAAGGAGAAGCAGGCAGCAGGGTTTAAGGCGGGAACAAATGGGCTGCTTCTCCTTTGTACAGATGCAGTCAGGATTGTGACAAGACAGCCCGCGAGCCTGGAAGGGAGAAGAGGCCCAGCAGGCGCCTGCCTCTGGTTGGACATCAGGAGGCCTGCACGGCCAGGCCAGGCCTTCTGGATTGGTTCCATCTATGCCTCATCCCCGGGTTCAGGAAGCTCGTCAGTTCCCCGGAGTTCAACACCGAAGCACAGACAAGGTCTGCTTCCCCAGACACGGTGGCTCTGTTCAGCCTCTAGGTCAGGGGTCATGAGGACCTCTGAGGCTCCACACATGACATGACGGGAAGGATCGTCAGCGCTACCGAAGAGACACCGATAGAACATCGTGAGAGGTGGGAGGCTCACACCATTGACAATGCTATTCTAAAAAAAAGTCCTGCTGGAGAAAACTGTCCCGATGCTGTGCCTGACTCCCAGGGTTTACGACAGAGCCAGTCAAGGAAGTCACGAGGTTGTGGGTCTGGCAACATGACCTGGGGGGTGAACGGTTCTGAGATAAGGTCTTCAGGGAATGCCAGGGCTGGGACTCCCCTGCCGGTGCAGCAGCCAGGCCTCCATGCTTCCACTGCAGGGGGGCAGCTCAGCTCCCTGGCCAGAGAACTGAGATCCCACATGCCACGAGGCGTGGCCCCAAAATTAAAAAAGTCCAGGGCTGACAGACACCACAGCAGAGGCACGGACAGAAGAGGAACTGGTGGAGATGAGAACTCCTGAACCACGGCCAGACGGTGCAGAAGACGCGGCGCCAAGGAGCAAGCTGACGCCAGGGCAGCGGGCAGAAGGGCTCTGATTCTTCAAGACAGCTTCCAACTTCTTTACGCGCGACACGGGCAAACGGGGAAGGACTGGAGCGGTGTGGAAGCACGTTTAGAGAAGACAGAGAAGTCAGGCGGACATTACGAGGTATTTCCATGAAGACCCCTCCCCACCCCCTCCTCGGCCACCTGAGACAGCAAGACTGCCCCCCCACCCTAGCCTGCTCAGCGTGGGGACAGGGAGGGACTTTAGGACGACCCACCTCCAGTGATGAACAGGAACAGACCGACCGCTCGTGTCTTAACGTGAAAACCTAACAGCTGTACACCGTGCCCAGGGCTCGTATGGAAGTGCAGTCTGTCCTCAGAGAGATGTAAGGTGAGCGATACCAACTGTAAAACTAATACCACATCGGTCTAGTTTCTAACTTTGCTTTCCAAGAATTGTGTGCAACTCTCCCTAAGTGGAGACAGCGTCACGGTCTGTCACTGTGGGCTTTCTTGTTAAATGCAAGTGTCCCCAGTACTGTCATGAGCATGGCTGAAATACACACGCCAGGAGACAGGACAGTCGACCCGTCAGTGTGCAGGCTGGGCTGCCTCGAAGTGCTGATGCTCCTAAGCGACTCTAAAGCGAGTGTATGGCTGCTTCTGGCCTATCGATCCTCAGATAATTGTGCCTGTACGTAACTGTGGATTTCTCTTCCACGTTTTCGTTTTCTTAAGCTTTTTAAATTAATCATCTTGGCTGTGCTGGGTCTTCGTTGCACACAGACCGTATCTAGTTGCAGAGTGCAGGCTTCTAACTACGGCGGCTTCTCCTGTTGCAGAGCGTGGCCCTGCAGCTCGGGCTTAGCTGCTCCAGGGCGTGTGGATCTTCTCGCATCGGGGGCTGAAGGCGTGTCCCCTGCGCTGGCAGTCCCTCTCCTTCCTTCTGCCTGGTGTTTGTAATATGTGGAACATCCACAGCGCTCTGTACAGTGTAGGTCCTGACAGGTGACCCATCCTAGGGGCAGGTGACGGAAACTTGTGATACTGAGACAGCACCGTACAGAGCTTTTCTGCCTGACTTTGTTTTCTTTGGGGGGCTGCACCTCAAGGCTTGTGGGATCTCAGTTCAAGCAGTGAGCCCTGGCCTCCTGCAGTGGAAGTGTGGAGTCTTACCCTCCAGACCGCCAAGGAAATCCCTATAGTTTTCTTTTCTGTAGCCTTACATAATTGGAAGAGTATATAACCTGCAAAAATGTCCTCAACTGTTCATGTTATCAGTAAGGCCTTCAGTCAACAGTAGCTGTTGGTAACTAAGCTTTGGGGGAGTCGAAATGACTGGGGGCAGGGGTTGGCGACCCTGCCCCTGCGTTGCTCGAAGGTCAAGTGTACGTTGACACCCACAGAGATGCAGTGGGGCTGGTGGTATCAGCCTGGCACGTGACTCCTCACACCTGTGCGTGTCCACATGTACACGCATGTCCGCGCACAGCGTGCCTGATACCCCCCCATCGGAAGAAAGGCCTAGAAACACAGGCACACTGACAGCAGCGAGCACTTTGCAGCTGGATCTTGGTCTCTAAAACCAGCCCAGTCACAAGGAGCCTGGGCCCTCAAAACGGCTGCCTCCAGGGGGGGGACAGAGGAAGCAGCCACACAACAGGTTCCTGACAGGGCACGCGGCAAGGACAGCACAGCTGACCGGATCCCGGGCCAGGCTGCAGCCGGACACCAAGGCAGCCGACTGGGCTGTTTACAGCCCAGCCAGGCCCGGGGGCATCCACGCGCGGGGGACACACGCAGGGAAGTGGGAGCTTAACTTGTGGGTGTGGAGGCACCACGGACCAGCTGCAGCAGCTCCAGGGGGGTGCTGCTCTGGGTGGGTGGGGAGGGGCCTCCCTGTCGGCGGGTGCGCAGGCCGTCAGCTTCAGTGCACAGAGCAGTCCCCGAAGGTGGGAAGCCCTCGGCACTTCCTGGGGCACCGAGGCGCTTGGGGCGGAGGTTAGGCTGTTGGTGACTCACTCTGGAGTGCCCGGAGATTCCATGTCTCTCTGCACAGGCGTAGCGTATGTGTGGGTGTGCAGTGTGTACACGTGTGAGAAGCACACACGGTTCTCCACATCCTCACCAGGGCCTGGTAGGGCCAGACACACGTTGGGAACTTGGTGGACACAGCTCAGGAAGCGGGAAGAGCCAAGCTCACTTAAAGCCAGTGACAGCTGTCTCCCAGCTGTCAGAGAATCAGTGATAAGACAACATACAATGTCACTCATTCTTTCTGAACACGTTTATCTCCTATGATCTCTTCTGCAATGGAGACAGCGTGCCCGTGAGCACAGGGAAGGCCCCGCCCTGCAGGACTGGGCACAGTGGGGCTGTGCCCAGCACACGCTGGCCTTCTGGTTTCCACCACCCAGGGGCCCTGCCAGGCGCCAAGAGGCCACCGCCTGCTGCCCTGGAGCAGCTCCTCAGGCCGAGGCCCGTGGCCTGGATGGCGGGCAGTGTCAGTACCCACAGTGCCCTCATGGCCGCAGGGATCCAGGCGCGGCCGGGGATAGGCAGCTGCTGTCCTGTCGGTTCCCGGCTCGTCTGGCAGAAGCTGGCAGGCACCTGCGTCCCTGGGGGCCTACTCCCCCCTCAGGGAGGCCCACGGAGCCGCTCCAGAAGCACAAGCTTGGTCTGCAGGTTCACATGGAACGGAGGCAGTCTGCTCAAGTTCACACTCAGCCCGGTGGTGCCCGGGACATGGGCCAAGACACGGTGCGTGTCCTGGTAGAGCGCCAGGGGCCCGGGAGCGGCCTCCATGAGCAGGTGCGTGTAGGCCAGCATGCGCTCCGAGCCTGGCTCCAGGTCTTCCGTCTTCTCGTACCTGCGGAGGAGAGCACGCCACGCCCTGCAGGCCCACGCTGGTCCCTGGTACCCCGTGCCCCCGGGAGCCTGTGCCACAGGGAGGACGTACCTCCAGGCACTGTTGACCTCCAGGAAGCGGGACACGCCTGTCTGGGCAGCAGCCACGTCGATGTGTAGGACAACATCTGTGGAGAGCAGGCCGGCCCCGTCAGCGCCGGGGGCCCGCGCCTCTGGCAAGACCACCCAGGCCCGGAGCCGCACACCCACCTGCACGGGCGGGCACCAGCTGGTGCAGCCTCTGCATCGCCACGCCGCCGGGGTAGTTGAAGTGGGACACATACAGGCCCGTGGCCGAGTACGCGGCGTTCACCACGAGGTGCCCCAGCACCAGGAGGGACCCCACTCTATGCAGCCAGGACTTCCTGTAACTGTTCAGCCTGGGAGGGAGCAGAGCCGGGGATCGCCGTGAAGAGCACATCCACCCGCTGCCACAACCCCACACAAGCCGTCACCACGCAGCGGATGCGACAGACTCTGAAACCCCAGCAGGCGCCAAGGCCAAACCTGAGTTAGCCCTTCAAGTGTCCTGAGTCACCCCTCAGGTCAGAGCCTGGCGTCAGGCACGTCCCGGGCTGCCTGGTGCTGGGCAGAGCAAGGACAGGCGCCCACTGCCTCTACAGGCCGGCCACAGGCCCTGCAGACGGGCTGGACCCCGCACCAGACCCCGGCCGGGTGCCCTCCCCTTTGCAACCCAGTTCATGGCCCCGGGCGAGCCCACGAGGCAGCCAGCAGCACTTACACGCGGGCACAGCCCCTGGCAGCCACAACGTTGAGCAGTGGGAAGGTGTAGATGACGAAGCGCAGCTCCTTGTGCGGCAGCAGCGAGTACAGGGCCACGAAGCCCAGCGCGGGCAGCAGCAGCGCCAGGGCCCGCCTGTCCGCCGCCCCCAGTGGCACGAAGAGCAGGCTGCAGCCCAGGCCACGCGGGAGCGCCGAGTAGAAGTACCAGAGCAGTGGCGAGGTCTGGGCGGGCGTTAAGGAGGCTGCAGGCACCCCCGTGGCAGCCCGCCGTCCCCCGCCAGCGTGATGGCGCCTTGCCCACAGCACCCAGGAGCCCCACAGCTCCGGCCACAGCGTGACCCCTCACACGGGGACAGTGACCCCTCACACGGGGACGGTGACCCCACACACGGGCTGCTACAGCTGCGGACGGACAGCGGAACTGCCCAGAACCGTCCCTCCATCTTTCACTATGAAAACAGCCTGTCCCAGGGTGGGGGGCACACTGGGGACCCACAGCATTCTCTTTGGGGATGTCTTTTAAAGAGCCCAGAGTGAAACATTAAATCAGAAGATTGCAAGGACAGAGAATCCGGGGCTGAGACGCTGAGTGGTGTCTCCTCGGGGCACAGACTCAGGACCAGGGAGACCCGCCCTGCAGAGGAGGAAGTGCTGGTGCTGGCGCCATGGCAGCCGTTACGCTCCCCGAGGCGCAGGTGCAGCGGACAGCAGCTCCTCGCTCTGCCTCGAAGGAAGGATACGCCCCAGTTGGAACTCTTGTTGAGGACGGTGTTATACCAGAGCACCTTCCCTTCTGGCCACACGAGGTAGCGCCAGAAATAGGAGTCCACAGCCACCGTCAGTCCTGAAGAAGGAAGAGCAGCTCAGGGGAGCACAGGCCGCCCCGGACACTGCCACAGGTGGAGGTCCCCGAGATGCAGCCCCGATAGCAGAGCAGCCAGGAGCCACAGCAGCGCCCCTCGGAGGAGCCGAGGCGTCGGGCCCTCCCCCAAAGCAGCCCCCACACACAGCTGCCCCCGCGTCTGCACGGCCTGGCCGAGGCACAGGAAATGGGGGCCCTGATGGGGGTCCTGTGGAGGGGGTCCAGTGGGGGACGCTTGGGCAGCAGAGCCAGAAGACCCGCACTGGGACTCTGGGACCCCACGGGAGGTGCAGGTGATTCTACTTAATGAGGAACAGAGATGAGAAAGCCCCCAACAAAGAGGGCGCAGCCCCCACCGGCCCAGCCCCTGCGACCCACTCACCCAAGCAGAGGATCCCGGCCGGCACAGCACAGCGCAGGGCCCGGGTCAGGGAGAGTTTCCGCCAGCAGAGCGGCAGCAGCAGTGCTAGGCCCAGGAGCAGGCTTAGCTCGGCCCTGAAGACCAGGATGACGAAGGCCGAGAGCCAGATGAAGCGCGTCCACCTCTGCTGCAGCCAGGCCGCCAGGGCCAGCAGCACTGCGGGAGGGTGGGCGCGGCGTCACTCTCCGCTCGAGGGGCACGGGAGCCCCGAGACCGCCCGCCCGGGCCGCATCCACACCGCCCCCACCTCCTGCAGAGCCTCGCCCACCCAGCCCGTCTGGGGTCCCTGCCCGCTCCCAGCCCCATGGACCAGCTCCTCCGGGTGCTGCTCTTGGGGAGGCCTCGCCCCACCAGCTCCCCTGAGGCCAAGCCGGAGCCCTGCACGGACAGAGCTCGCTCGCTTCCTGGCCTCCCTGTCCTGCGTTTCTGAGACACCTGGTGGGCAGCAGCTTTCGACAGACACTCGGATGGACCCCCACTGACACCAGCCCGGGAGACCCGGGCAGGACAGGCCGGCAGCAACATACCCACGGGCAGCGCCAGCACGTTGGGGAGCGTCCGTGTGCAGTAGAACATCAGGTGGAACTGCGAGGCCGTCACCCAGCAGAACAGGGCGGCCACCGTGGCCCCAAACTGCCGCCTCACTTCTCTTTGTAACATCCAGAGTCCGAGAATCACGCCGAGTCCCACGACAGCCCTGACTGAGCAGAGAGGGTGCGTGGGCCCAGGGGATCCCGTATAAAAACGGGCCGGTGTATACAGCACAACGGCACTCAGCTGCAGAGAAGAAACCCTGCCGTGTGCAGCAGCAGATGTGCCCAGAGGTCATCATACTAGAGGTCAAGTGCAAAGGAGGAGAAGGGCGAGCGCCACGCGGCGTCACGTGTGTGGAATCTAATGGACACGGATGCACTACACACAGAACACTCACACAGGAGGCCGCACACTGATGGCTACCAAAGGGGAAGCGGGGAGGGGCAGCTCAGGAGTCTGCGACCAACAGACACACACAGCTGTGCACGACAGACCGCAACAAAGACGCGCTGCGCCGCGCAGGGAACTACGCTCAACATCGTGCAACCACCTGTGACGGCAAGAGTCGGGAACAGGGAGATGCATATTCAAGACTGGACTGCTTCACAGCACATCTGGTATGAACACAGGACTGAAAGTCAGTTCTACTTCAATTAAAGACCTGACACGCAAAATGAAACGAAATGCGTTCCATCTAAAGCAACGGCGCGTGGTTTCCCCTGAAACCAGCATCAGGTGAGCTTGTTCATTTTCTGTTTCACTTGCCAGTAACTAGATTCTTTTGAGCATGGTGGGCCACCTTTGAGTCCTGTGACACTTTTTATTTAACAGTAAACACTTCTTAAACTCAAACAAATGGGCTGGGCGTGGGAAGCAGGTGGCCTGGACGCTGGCACCCCGACCCCGGAGCTGTTCTGTGCCTGGCGGCCCCGGGCAGGGCTGGGACACTCGGAAGCTGGGCTGGGCAGGGCAGACGCGGGCAGGCGACAGCTGGCACCCCAGAGGCCCTGTCACCGGCCAACACCTCCAGGGCTACACTTACTGAGCACCTGACGCTCAGACGTGGCCCCAGCCACCTGGCCGAGGCTGCCTGGCCCCCCGACGCAAGTGGACGGCCGACCTCCGCTTCCTCGGCCGCCCTTTCCCGAGGCACAGCCGCCTGGTCCCAGGAGCTCTCCGACCACCCGTGCCCACCAGCATGAGCCGTGCTGCGGCTGCTCAGGGGCGGGGCCTGCCCCCCGCTGTCACCGCCTGGGGAGGTGGCCGCTGCCCCCACTGAACTGCCTGCCAAGTGACCAAGACGGCCGGGATTCCAGGTGGCGGCCACTCCCGCCAAGGGCCCCTTGACTGGGTGACCGTGGCTGTCTGACGCCGCCACCGCTCTTCACCACCACCTCCCCCCACCAGAGGAGCCCTTACCTACAAGCTGAGAGTAGAACTTGGACATCTCCAACAGCGAGAGCGCGTAGACCGCGGGGCTGGAGAGCGCAGCGATCAGCAGTGGCCCGAGGAACGTCCTGGGGACCACGCCGGGGAACTCGAGGTGGTCAAACTGCAGGGAGAGGGCGGGTCAGCCGGGCCCGGGCCAGGCCCCCACACCACTCAGGCGAGCTCACCTTCTCCACATCCAGCCGGTGGTAGAGCAGGTCGTGCACAGCCTGCAGGTTGAAGCTCTCCTCCACCTTGGTGTAGGGGCAGGCGGCCAGGTGGACTGCGGCCACGGCCATCAGCAGCCCCAGGAGCTGGCGCTGCCCGCCCAGGCCCAACAGCCTTCTCCCAGCCATTCTGTGCACCCGCCTCACGGACCTTCATCCACCGTGAGCACCGCAGCTCTTGAGTGTGTTCAAAGAATGGAGACACAGATTCCCAAGCTCGAAAACTCTGCTGGAGTCAACACCTGGGAGACATGTGTGAGGGGTAACAGCACCCCTCTGGCTGCGTGAGCTGAGCAGGGAGCCGCCCTGCAGCCAGCTGGAGGCGACGCTTCCTGTCCTCACTGTGGGGATGGCGTGCACGCCTCGGCAGCCCAACACCCCCAGCACGGCAGGGTCACCTGGCGGCTGCCTCGCCCCCTCCCACAGGGGCACCGGTTGATAACCTGAGGGACTGGTCCCCAGGAGTGGGAGGTGGACCCTGGCTGGGGGACCCCACAGCTTTGCGACTCAAAAGCTCTACCCCAGTCTTGAGCAGCGTAGCTGGCTCCCCGCGTGACCACTGCGCTGGCCGGTGGAGCGTGGGGGTCCTCTCTCCATCCCCTCCCTGCCTTCCTGCAGTGCCACAGACCACCTCCGGATGCTAATGGGCCCAGGTAGCCTGGGGATGGATGAGGCCAGCTGGGCGCCTCCCTGCTGGCAGCAGCTGTGGCACAGCTGGAGGGACCCATCAGTCCTCACCTCTCTGCTCTGGGACCCCCAGTCAGGCCCCCCAGCCCTTCACTGCGCGCTGCCCACTAGGGCAGAGCACGCCAGGCGGACCTGGCTCCTCCGTAGTGCCAGCGTGGTCCCAGCCCAGGGCCTCCACGTTGCTGTCTCTCCTACTGGGAACATGGGGTCTGCTCTCCCATCCGCTGGGGTCTCTGCTCAGGCTGGGGGTCCAGGGGCCCTGTGCCTCCCTGCCCTGTCAGCGCCTCACTGGAGCTTGGTCACCCAGGGGCCCGGGCCCCCTGAGGACGGCCGCAGCCCCTTCCTGAAAGCCCCACACTCCCAGGGGTGTCTCTGCACCCAGCAGGGCTTCTTGCCCCCACCCGACCCCCCAGGCTGAGGTCTGGAGTCAAAGGTTAATACCCCTGTCTCAGTTTTTCCATCTGTAAATGGTAGTAGGACGTCCCAGCCACGGCACTGGGCCAGGCAAGGTGGGGGCTCTCCCGCCTGGCCAGTGGTCCAGGGTCAACAGGCGACCAAGAGGGAGGTGTGACACTCCCCGAGCAGGGCCTCCCCTACCAGGCGGGGAGCTCAGGGTGCCCAGGCTGCCAGCCCGCAAGCTGTGAGGACGTCGGCACTGGGGGCCCTGTCTGGCCAGGCGGGTGGATCAGCCCCTGTGCCTGGGGCCAAGGGAGGGTGTGGCCAGCAGGGGGCGCTGTGGGACCACCTCCAGACCTGTCTGTGGGGGCCGCCGGGTGGGGGCCACCCTTGGGCAGGGCACCCTGAGGACAGGCTGTCCTCACCCTGAGGCCTCGGGGGTCCCGAGAGCTCCGGGCCCGGCCATCAGGGTGACCCATCCAGTGAGGGACCGTGCCTCCTACCGCCTGGTACTGCCCCAGGATGGGCTGACAGGGCAGGGAGCCACAGTGCCCCAGGACCTCCTCAGAGACCCTTCCTCCTCCTCCTCCTCAGGGTCACAGGGTGCAGCGCCCCCTCCCTGCCTCTGAGCCAGACCACCTGCCCTCCGTCCAGTCAGGCGCAAGGACCTAGGGGCACGTTCGCTCGCCCGCCGGGCCCTGCAGGAGGCTGGGAGCCTGGAGGGAGCCATGATCAGGTTCCGTGGGCCAGAGTTCAGACCCCGGGGCTGCACCCACCACCCTCTGGGCCTTAGCCCGGGCAAGTCCCTGGGGTCCCCTCGCCACACGCAGTCCTGGGGCTGCCTCCCTCCCAGCCGGCCTTCAGCAGGTCAGCACGCACCCCATGGGCAGATGCTTCTGGAAGGATGCAGCCACGGTCCCGGCTGCCTGCCCTGGCTTTGCTGCAAAATGGGTCCTTCTATCTGATGGGTCTGCACGGGGGCAGCACGGGCAGTGTTTGGGGACTCTTCTCAGAGGGGTGAGGGGGCTCCCGGCTCGAGTGGGTAGAGACCAGCGATGCTGCTCGACACGCCCGGCGGTCCAGGACGCCCCACGTTAGCCCCGGGTGAACTGTGGCGGGTGCCCCTCTCCCCAGCAGAGCCACAGCCTGCAGATGGCCCCCTCTTGCCCTCAAGTTCCCCCGGAGGACCTCCCCTTCCCCCACCCCACCTCCCCACAGGGGCCCCTAAACGCAGGGCAGAGACACCACGCCCTCCCGCTCCGTGCCCTGTCCAGCTGGGGGCCAACTGGCGGCCAACTGGCTCTGGGTCCTGAGCGAGGGAGTGAAAGTCGCTCAGTCGTGTCCGACTCTTGATGACCCCATGAACTGTAGCCCACCAGCCTCCTCTGTGCATGGAATTCTCCAGGCCAGAATGCAGGAGTGGGTAGCTTTTCCCTTCTCCAGGGGATCTTCCCAACCCAGGGATCCAACCCAGGTCTCCTGCCTTGTGGGCAGATTCTTTTCCAGGGGAGCCACAGAGGAAGCCCCAGGTCCTGAAGCAGAGTCTCAGCCGGCCGTGAGGCTCAGCGCCCGCAGGCCCAGGCCCGTGTGTCCTCCTTCCTTTGTGGTGGCGCTCTCCTTGCTTCGGGGGGCAGGAGCCTGCATCTGCACAGGGCCCGTCTCTGCCTAGAGTGCACGCGTCCTGCAAAGGCCCCGGTGCGCTCCACACTCTGGTCACCTGGCCTGGTCAGCACAGGGCTGCTGATGTGGTGGGGTGGCTGGTCCAGGTGCCTGTGGGCTACAGAGGCCCGGTACCCTGAGGGGCTGCGTGTTCGCTCCTGGTGACCTACACTGGTTCTGACCACCCTTCCGATGGGGCTGCAGGAGAGCTTGCCCCGCCCCTGGCCACTGCACACCTGCGGCCTTGGACGCAGGCTTGAGCGAATTGAGCAAAAACACCACGTCTGGCCAAGGCGGGCCTTTTGCGGCGGTCCACACCCTGGGATCCATCCACGCCTCTTCCGTCTTCAGACTGGCAGCATAAGTAGAGAGCTGGCCGGACCACCACCCTGAATTTTCTGGGCTTCAGATGCTCCACCAAACACCCCTGTGTGTTGCCTCTGACTTGCAACCTTGGGTGGGGGCACTTGCCGAGGCTTCCCCTGGACTTGTCCGTAATGGTGGCCAAGGCAGTGATCTCCCTGGCCACTAGGTCTGCCGGCTGCCTGTCTGTTCTGGGCCTGGGATATGCCTACAGGGTCCACGTGCAGACCCTGGCTGAGAGCCCTCTTGTTTCTGGGCTTCTGTGAGCCCCCCACTCAACAGAGGAGCCAGGAGGATGCTCTGGGCCTCCGGGACCTGCTGCGACTGTGGCCAGCGGTCCTCAGATGCCACACTCAGCTGGGGGTCCCGGGGAGGTCCCTGGGGACCTGGCTGCTGTTAGGTAGGTCCTGGGTCTGAAGCCTCAGGTCTGGGAACCAAGCGAGGGGTCATGGCCTTTCACAGGGCCCCGGTCACTCATCCTTGGTTTCTCCTGCTGGACCGCCAGACCAGTCCCGGGAACACTGAGTTCTGTTAACCACAACCTCAGGTGACTCAGACCCTTGGCCCGGCTCCAGCCCTGGCACTCCTGAGAGCTGCACCCACCTGTCCCACAGCCAGGCGCCCTCACCCCCTTGCCACTGGTCCTGGGACGGCCTCTCCACCAGCGGGGTGGTGGGAGCCCCAGCAGGCCTGCCCCTGCTCCATGCCCACGTTGGCCCCCAGCCTTTCAGCCCCAGCCACACACCAGCTCTGCCAGCCTCTTCCTGGCCCCCAGCGCTATGACCGCGTGCCTACTAGGGGTGCACTCTGGGCCTGGGGAAAGGCCCTGCTCTCCAGGGGCTCCCCTCGCCCCTCTGGGACCTGCTGCTGGGCCCTGAGGTCTGCTGGGGGCCAGCTTGTCCCTTCCAGGTGATGTCACCACTTGGACCCAGGAAGGAGGCGGGCAGGTCCTCACATTTTCAAGGGGTGCCCGGTGGAGGCGTGGCCAGGGTTGGGGGCCTTGCGGGTCACCGAGGGCCCACTCCCTCCGGCAGTGCCTGGCTGGGGGCCCTGCCCTCCTGGGAGTTGGCCCCTCTCCCGCCACCGTCTTTTTCCAGAGCGCCAGCCCAAGACACCCCCGCCCTGCACTCTAGATGGTCGGACCGCGCAGCTATGCAGCCCCTCCAGGGCACCAGCGACCTCGGAGACCAGACGGCGCCCCGCGGCGGCGGGGGCGGGGAGGGGCGTCTAGCTCCGCCCTTCTAGCACCGCCCCTCCGGCCTGGCCCCGCCCCTCCGAGTTGGTTCCCAGAGGAGCCGCGGGTCCTCAGCTGACCCCCAGGGAGGGTGTCAGATGGCTCTTGAGAGGTGTCCAAGCTGCGGCGAGGGCGCTGGGCCCCGAACCCTCTGGACTCTGCCTGGGGAAGGAGCATGGCGGTGGCCGGGTGACCTCTGGCCGAGGTCAGGGCTCCAGGGGCCCAGGGCCAGGTCCAAGCAGCCTGGTGCTGGCTGTTCGTTCCCACCCCGGAGCGCCAGGCCCCGAACCCTGGCGCCAGCCCGGATCTTGCGCGCCCGTTCTCCCCTGTGGGGGCTCACGGTGGAAGAGGGCGCCCTTCCCCGACCCTGCGGGCCCTGGGAGGTGCTCTGGCCCAGGGCTGCCCTCTGTGGGCGACCCTCCCTCACCGTCCCCCGCTGGGGGCGCTGCCTCGGGGCCTCCTCAGCCACCACTGGGCTCACAAACCTGCCTCCCCAGACCGGGCCCCGGGGTCCTGCCAGGCGCTCCTGGCCTCTGCTTTTCAGCCCCACCCGTGGGGGCCCAGCTGTGCAGACAGACAGGCCTGGGAGGCGCTGGGGCTCCGGGCCGCCACGTGGGACAGGATGGCTGTGAAGTGGGATGATCCGGGTCAGGACGTGGTGGTGCCGTCCCCCTCAGCATGTCCACCGCCGCCTGACGGGCCCTGGGGAGGGGCACCGGGGCGGCGCGGGGGTGGGCAGAGATGGCACAGAAGGCCTCGGCCTGGGGGCAATTGCTGGGTTCTGGGGGTGGGCGGGACCAGCCTTGGGCCTCGTGTGGGTCAGCCTGGCTTTCGGGCCACAAGCCCCCTCCCAGCCCAGGGTCCTAAAAAGCCTTCCCTGTGGCTGGGATCATCCCGGATGCCAGGCCGGCTGGCTCCGCACCACCAGAGGGTCAGCCTGGCCTGACTGGACGCCCCTCTCTTCAGAGACCCCTCCTCCCAGCTGTGCGCAGAAAAGCCGTTCCAGGTTTCCAAGTGACATCATCGGGGCTGGCCTGGGCCACTCGCACTGGCCACGCTCCGTCCAGCCTGGCCATCCTGGCAGCTGAGCCACAGAACGGCGTCAGCAGCAGCATCTTTCTGCACCCACATCCCTACGGTCCGGGGGCTTCTTCGGGGGTCTGCTCCAAGGCAGGGCTCCGCCGAGGGAGGCCCTGCGCCCAGGCCTGTCCCCTGAAATGAACGCGGGACGGCGGGAAAAGTTGTCTGACCCCTTGCCCCATTCCCCCCTGAAAGCCCAGGGGACTCCCAGCCCTCCCTCCCCCTCCGAGGGCTCCCTGGACCCAGTCGCCGTCCGCCCCGGGCCGCCAGTGTCTGGGCCCGTGACGGGGGCGCGTGGGAGCCCCTGGGCAGCCCGGCCCCTCGGGGGACCCCGCGGCTAAGTGCTAGCTCCCCGCCGCGCCCCCCCACCCTCGCCCAGCCCCGCCGCCTGGGAGGGGTGACCGCGGCCCCCAGAGTTCCCCCTCGCGGAGCAAGGGGGCCGGCGGTGCGGGCAAGGGCGGGTCCGCCCGGAAGGGGGCGGCGGTGCCGGGAAGGGGGCGGTGCCGGAAGCGTCCGCCACGCTGCCCCCGGGAGGGGCGGCCGGGAAGGCGCGCGGCCGGGCGCCCCCTCGCCTCCTCTCCCCTTGCTCCCCTTCCTCTCCCCGTTCTTCCTCCCCTCCCCCCCGCTCGCCCTCCTCCCGTTCCTCCCCGACCCCGCGGCTCCCCCCCTTCCCGGAGCGCCGGGCGGCGGCGGGGACGCCGGGTTTCGGGGCGGCGCGTGCGCGCTGGGCCGCGACCTTCTCGGAACGCGCTCGGTGCCAGGTGGCCGCGGGCGGGGCGCTCGCGCTGCTCTTGACGTCACGGGGGTTCCCGCAGGAAACGGTCCGCGCGGGGAGGGCGGGGGCGGGAGACGCCAGGTCGGGGGGCGGCAGAGCCCCGGTACGCCGGGCGCTGAGATCTGCACCCCGGGTCCTGCGTGTCCTCCGCGCCGGGGTCCGCACAGCTCTCCTTCCGCGCGGGGAGCAGCGGCCCCGACGGGCCGTCGTGGAACCTGTGACCGGGCTCAGGGAGCCCCCACCCCGGGGGGCTGGAGAGCAGGGGGCCCCCACTTCACCCTGCGCCCTCCGTGAGCTCAGGTCCGACTCGTTCCCGGAGCTGAGGCTCCCTTTGTGGTTTCAGACAACATCCCTGGAGCGTGACCCTCGGTCCCAGGGAGCCGGGGGTGAGCGTCCCCACGTCCGCGTACTCACCCTCCTGCAGGCAGAGTCACCCTGCAGGGTCGGCTGGGGCCCTGTCACACCCTTTCCCGGCCTCAGACTAGAAGTGAGGTGATGCCAGAGCACACAGCCCCCCACCCCCCAGCCCATCTCTGCCCTCTCCTTGCTGCCCCCTGACCCCGAGTGCGAGGGCCGATCTGAGCCCCCCTCCTCCACCTGGGGTCCCTCCCATCTCACAGCTGCCCCCCGCCACCATCGGCCCGGCTCTCCTTAGGGTGAAGGGTGGGAGAGGGGCGGGGACACCAGCCTGGGACCCCGACCGCTGCTGCAGGTGAGCTGCCCGGGGCTCAGCTGTGGCGGGGAGAACAGTGGCCCTTGTTCGGCCGGCGGGGTGGGGGCTGGGGTACCAGCCCCGGGTGTCTCGGGCAGAGAGTGGCACCCTCCCCCACCCCACGGAGGCATATTGTCCATTCACCCTCCACCCTCACTATTAATAGCTCCTCTCCGCAGTGGAGCTACTATAAATAACCCCCAGCCCCTCACACAAGGCCCTTCAGGCGCCTGCCTCCCTGCACACAATCGCCCACACACGCCTGCACACTGGCCCCTCAGCCGCCCGCCGGGCGCTGAGCCCACTCCTGGCTGGCTCCGGGGCCACTTGTGCCCCAGCTGAGGCCAGGGCGCTGTTTGCATACCTACCTCCCCTCAGGCCACCAAGCCAAGGAGCCTGGAGCTGTGTCCTGGTCCTCTCCTGGGGATCTGGCCTGGCCTCCCTTCTGGGGGAGGTGGGCACACCCAGTCTGCCCCTTTGGCCACACTCAGGTGCTGGGGCATCTCAGAGGCCCTCTCTGACCTGCGTCTGGAGGTGCAGGCACCATGGTGTCCACCCAGTTGAATGCCCCAGGAGGCACCCCGAGTCAGCCGGAGGCCAACGCTGCTCCCTCTGAGGAGACCAGCCTGTGGGGGCTTCGTCCTGCCCCCTGCACCCAGGTCCCTGCACACCCCAGCCCCTGCCCCCGACTCTGGCTCTCGTGGACCCCAGGCTGGCCTGCCTTCCCGCCTGTCCCAGAAGACGGACACCACTGAATGCCTGGCCCCTGTTGTCCACGGGGACGCATCAGAGGCGGTCAAGCGATGGCCCCAGCTCACAGAGTGGCGGGATGGCCCTGGCCGGGACAGTCTCCGTAACAGGACCCTGTGGCTGGTCGTGCTCGGGGCTGGGGTTGAGGGGCTTGGAACCCGCTGTTACTGTGCCAAGAGGAGAGAGAAAACAACTCTGTTTACGGAAAAGGCACGTCCGCTGATGCTGGCCAGCGGCCTCCCGGAGACAGAGGCCCTTTGTTGGGAAAACAGGAAGCGAGGATTTCCAGGACCTGTCGGGCCACCCGCCGGCCACCCGCCCAGCTTCCGCCAATTCTCAGCAGCTTCTGCCTGTCGCCAGCTGCCCGTCTGTCCGTCTCCTTGTCTGTGTGTCCCTCTGAGCGGCAGGCCCAGGATTCCAGTTTTAAGGCAAAGCCGCTGTCATCTCAGCCCCACAGTCAGGGCGGTCTCCTGGGGGCTGCCCCTCCGGCACGGTGTCCCCAGGTCACGTGGAGAGGGACACCCAGGTACTGCCTTCCTGCAGAGCCCAGCCAGGCCCCACCCGGAGACCCCCAACATCAGGAGACACGTGGGGTGGGGGCTCTGTTAGGTCACGACCAGCAGGGGCATCCGTGAGGGTAGCCTCAGACCTAAGACCCAGGGGCACAGAGAAGGACAGTGCCAGCCATGTGTGGGGAAGAAGGGTGAGGGCGGAGGGGGTGGCCAAGGCGGCCTCAGGTCCCCTCCTGCCCAGGAGCCCTATAGGGCCTCAGGGTCAGCAGTCACCAAGCTGCTGCTCCCTGGCCACATGGTTCAGCCAGTGGATCCTCCACGGCGTGGGCAGGCGTGCACATGTGTGGCCCGCCCTCACGCCAGCACACCCCCACATGTTCTTGCATGTACACGTGTACCACCACAGGAAGGGCCCCGTCACCAGCACCCCCGCGCCCGGCCCTCCCCACTTCCGACTCACATCTGCTGGGGGCGGGGGCGCAGCTGGCTCCCCCTGGGCGCTGGCCCGAGCCGGCCTGTGCGAGCCGCCCTGCCCAGCGCGGCTGGGACGTGCCACTGGGTGCCTGGTGCTGGGCAGCAGTGGCAACTGCTCCCCGCCCCCCAGCCTGCACGGAAGCGGCCCACCCCGGCCCAGGGCCAGTCTGCCTGCTCCGGCCATGACCTCCATCCTGTTGGGCGGGTGGGTGTCCAGGGATGTCAGGGAGAAGGGACGTCGCGTGCACGGCGGCTCCATGAGCCCTGGGGTCCAGCCTTCGGGCAGGTGCCTGATAGCCCTTGTGCCATCTGCTGCCTACCTCAGCCTACCCACCTGCGTTCCTGGGGTGGGCAAGAGGCGATGCCAGGCAAAGGGGGAATGCCCCGGACTAGAGGGCTCCCCCAAGCTGGTCTCTGTTCAGGCCCGGTGGTCAACCCTTGCCCACCCACGTCCTAATACAGCCCCGTCCTCAGGCGGCTGGTAGGACAGTGTTTGGACCCCCACCCAAGCCACCTAGAGTTTCTCTTGTTCTTTCTTTGTTCAGCCATCAAAAGAGGGAGGTGCTGAGCTGGGTCATACCAGGCCTGGACTGGAGGGGAGGGGCTGAGGCCTGGGAGTGACCTTCCTGGGCTAGCAGGCGGCCAACGCCCGGGACGTCCCTGGCCCCGTGCCCAAGTCTGTCGCCCCTGGAGGGGCTGCCCTGAAGCTTGTGGGGGTCGCAGCCAGGCAAGGGTTGCCCTGACAGCCCGGTCCCCCAACTGGCCCTCAGCCCAGCGCTCCCCACAAGTCGGGGCTGAAGACAGCAGGGTGTCCAGGGACTGAGGGCCCCTCCTGGAGGACTTCTGCCCCTCATTGGTCACAGGCGCCTGCAGCGCGGCCCGATTTAGAGGCTGGGATGGCAAGAGCAGGGCGCCAGAAGGGGCAGGTCTGGGAGGACTTGGCTTCTCCCCTGTGGGGTGGGGGCCAGGGTGGCTCTGTGCAGAGGGTGGGGAGCTGGCCGAGGCTCATGGGGTCCTTCTGCTGTGTGCTGTGGGCCTGGGCCCCATGGTTTGGGTCAGAGGGCCAAGTTCCAGGTGGAGGCTTCAGTTCGGAGTGACCCTAGCGCTGCGGGTCCCGGCCTCTGCATGCTTCTGTGGCTGTGTCCTCCGTGGGCAAGCTGAGACCCCCCCCGGGGGTGATGCCTTGCCAGCCGATGCCACGCGGGGAAGAGTGGGCACCAGGCTCCTGGCTTGAGGTGATGGCTCCAGAGGTGGCTCGGCTGTCAGCCCGAGTCAGGGAATCTATGTGTCCGTCTGTCCACACGTCCGTTATATCCACGTTTCCCTCCCTGCATCTGTCCAGCCACTGTGCTTCTGTTCAATGGCAAGCAAACGAGTAAACCCCCCTGGCAGCCATGTCCCATGCACCCTGACCATGGTCCTGAAGGGGCGCTCAGGAAGAACTGCTCGCTGACCGCTGATCCAGCAAGTAGGGGAGGCGAGGATCTGCCGTCCGGCCCCCACCGGCTCCCGCTGCCCCGTGTCTGAGCCCAGCTCCCTCCTGACGGCAGAAGCGCGTGCGAGGGAGAAATCACCCCGGCACCCCGCCCGGGGCCTCCAGTGACCGCAGACCAAGGGCACGCAGACCTCCAAGGACCGTTGCGGGTGGCCGCTGGGCTCGAGTCTGCGCAGGGGGCCTTGAGCGGTCTCCATGGTTGTGAGCATCCGCCCTTAGAGTCACTCTCAGGTACTTGCCCTGAAGCCCCCAGGGTCTAGTGAGTGGATGTGGGGCCTGAGGCTGGGCAAGCCGTGGCCCCCAAGCCCCACAGGGCCCCCTGCCTACAGCCCTGCCCTGCCCCATGGGGAGGACCCCAGGGCAGGTCGGAAGGAAGAGGATCTTGCTCTGGGATACGTGGGCCGGTGACTCCTCCCTGACCGAGCTTTTGTCCCTGAGGTGGCCGCACTGCGGCGGGGTGAAAGCTGAGGCCCGCCGCTCCTCCAGGGTGGCCACTGGCTCACCCGCCGGCTCTTAATAGCTCAGCCATGGTTCTTCATGTGCGCCCTGGAGAGACGGGGCTTCCCTGGGCACCGGGATCTTTGCCCCACGGAGCCCAGGGCTGCAGTGACAAACACAGATGCCCGGGCCGGGGGGGGCACTGGGAGTTACCGCTTCTGCTCCTCTCCAGGCCCGCAGCCCCGAGCCCTGAGCCTGGCACAGCACCGCCCAGGCCCCACTGGGGGTGTGGGCCGTGCTGTGACCCTCCCTCCGCGGGGACAGTGCGATGTTCTCAGGGTTCCCAAGCCCCAGACCTTGCTGCATAAAGGCAGGAGTTGGCGCGGCCCCTGAGCGGGACGAGTACATGCTCTTGGCCCGCCCTGTGGGACGGCTGTGTGCAGCCCCTTTTCTCCATGGGGACAGACACCAGCACTTTCAAACCATGGCCACGCGCACTTCCCCAAGCCCGCTGGCCTCCCTGCCTCCGGGCACCCGCCCAGCGGCTCCGCTCAGGACGCCGGCCCAGCCCGTGCCATCTAGTCACGGCAGGGAGTCCAGGGGCAGCGGGCGCTGCAGGGCCAGCCTGGCAACTGACCGGGGCCCCGCGGGGTGAGGGGCCTGGCCTCAGCCAGCTGTCCTCCCCAGAGCGCGGCAGGCACGAAGCTCCCACCCAGGGTCCCCCTGCATTGGCCCCTGCGGGACAGGTGTCCATGCCAGCTGCACACACAGGGACTGGAGGAACGGCCAGGGTGGTTGGCAGGTCTCCTGCCCTAACGAGGACCCCAGGGACCCGCTCTAACGGCCGCGACGCGCCTCGGGTCTCCACGACCCTGTGTCCTCCCCCGGGGCCCCTCGCTGGAAGCCTGCGGGGCCAGGCTGTCCCCCCTGCCCCCGACATTGAGACGCTCGGCCGCAGGCTGGGAGCTGCTGGTGGCAAGAGGTCCCCAGGCGGGCCCTGGGTCACCGCGCGGGGTGGGGGCCAGGGAGGGTCATCCAGGCGAGATGGGACAGTGGCAAGGGCTCAGGGGTGATGAGCGCTGGGCAGGCTCTGGGCCCCGGCCCACCTCGTGCGGCCCACCTCCCGTCCAGCGCGCAGCCGGACCTGGCGGCCACCCGTGGAGGGACCCAAGCGCGTAAAGCTGAGGGAGGCCCCCCAGCCAGGACCCGGACCAGCCACACCAAAGCCATCCTGGCCAAGATGTTCCGCGAGACGGCGTCCCTGCTCGGCACCTCTACGCAGGGGAAGTGGCCACACCTGGACTCCAGGCCCGCAGGAGCCAGGTGACAGCAACCCTGGGCAGTGTTAGGCCGTTGGGGTTTGGGGTCACTTGCGATGACCACAGGGTGCGGAAGGAGGAACCGGCTGTAGGTGCGGTGGAGCAGAGGCCAGGGCGTCCGGGCGAGAGGGCAGTGCCCACCCGGCACACGGGGGGCAGGTCTCGAGAAGCTGCTCTGATGAGGGAAGCCACACAGGTCTCTGTGGACCCTGTAGGGGCAACGGTGGCAGAAGGAGAGCCTGGGAGGGGCCAGAGGACGAGGAGAGGTCAGGATTTGCCGGGTGGGACATGGGCCGGCAGGGGCCGGCAGCGGGGAGGGTGTGTCTCCAGCCACGTCCTGCTCCCTGAGTCTGGGGGAAGACAGGGGTGGTCGGTGGGGGTTGGGGATCCCAGCTGGGTGAGCTGGACAGTGAGGACGGCCAGACGGCATCGGTGCTGAAGAGCCGGGGGTCCCGGGTCCAGCGGTTGGACTCTGCGCTTCCACTGCCTGGGGCACACGTTTAGCCTCTGGTCAGGGAACTGAGACGCTGCAGGCTGCACAGTGCAGCCAGAACACACACACATTCACACTCACACACACATACACATGCACTCTCACACACACGCGCACACACATGCACGCACATGCGCGCACACACACACGCATGCACACACACACGCACTCACACACATGCACTCTCACGCACACGCGCACACACATGCACTCGCACACACATATGCACTCACACGCGCGCACACACACGCACTCACACACGCACGCACACATGCACACACATGCACACACACATGCACACTCACACATGCACTCACACACACGTACACTCACACAGTCACACACATGCACTCACACACACGTGCACTCTCACACAGTCACACATATGCACTCACACACATATATGCTCTCACACACACATACAGTCTTACATTCACACATATGCACTCACACACACATATGCTCTCACACACACACACTCTTACAGTCACACATACGCACTCACACACATGCACTCACATGCACTCATACACATACACTCACATACACACACATATGCACTCTCACACACATGCACAGTCACACATATGCACTCACAAACACACGCACTCACACACCCACTCACACACACATATGCTCTCACACACATATACGCTCTCACACACACACACACAGTCTTACATTCACACATATGCACTCACACACACACATGCTCACACACACACACAGTCACACATACGCACTCACACACACGCACTCACACACATATATGCTCACACACACACACCCACTCACACACACACTCACACACCCACTCACACACAGACACACCCACACACACAGGCACTCACACACCCACTCACACATACACAGTCACACATGCACTCACACACACAACACTCACACACATATACACACACACATGCACTCACAGCCACTCACACACATGCACTCACACACAGACACACCCACACACACATGCACACACACACATACGCTCTCACACACACACACAGTCACACATATGCACTCACACACGCACTCACACACGCACACACACATGCACTCAGACACCCACTCAAACACATGCACTCAGACACACACCCACTCGCACACACACACACACACACACACATGCACTCACACACCCACTCACACACATGCACACACACCCACTCATACACATACACTCACACAGACACACACGGACTCACACACACGCACTCACATGCACACACAGGCACTCACACACACGTACTCACACACATTCACACACACATGCACTCACACACGCATTCACACACATACACACATGCACTCACACGCACTCGCACTCACACACAGATACACTCACATACACACGCACTCTCACACGCACTCACCCACTCACACACACACTCACTCACACCCACATGCACTCACACTCACACACCCCCCACCCACCAGGATGGCCGTCACCAAAACAGCCAGGCAGATGCCAAGGATTGGCAGGAGGTGGTAGCAGGGCGCCCTGCGTACGACTCACGGGGACCTAAAAAGGGGTATGCAAGCTAAGTCCCTTCAGTCGTGTCCGACTCTGCGACCCCATGGACCACAGCCCCCCAGGCTCCTCTGTCCATGGGATCCTCCAAGCAAGAATACTGCAATGGGTTGCCATCTCCTCTTCCAGCGGATCTTCCTGACCCAGGGACTGAACCCGGGTCTCTTGCGTCTCCTGCTCTGGCAGGTGGGTTCCTTACCACAGCACCACCTGGGAAGCCCACAGAATGATGCGGTTCCCTGTGATGAGCCTGACGACCCACAGGACCCAGGGTTCCACTCTTGGGTCTGTAATGCCTACGAGAGCTGAGAGCAGCGTCTCCCACAGACACCCGCACTCACAGCAGACAGAGGTAGGCCGCGCGTGTCAGTTATTGGGTGCACGGGGAAAGGAAATGTGGTCTCCACGTGGTGGGATATTAACCCGCCTTCAAGAGGAAAGTGACCCTGACACGTGGGGTCAGATGCTGCAGTGTGAAGGGACCTTAAGGACGTTATGCTGAGTGAAGTTTGCATGTCAGCAGGGCAGGTCCTGTGCAGTCCCACTTACACGAGGTCCCTGGAGGAGCCCGGTTCAGAGACAGAGGGGACAGGGGTGAGCGCCAGGGCTGGGGGCGGGGGTGGGGAGTCAGCGCGTAATGGGGACAGCTTTCCTTCGGGAAGGTGAGAACGTTCTGGAGGTGGTGGGGGGAGATGGTTTCTCAACAAGGGGCTGCTTGACGCCCCCAAGCGGCACGCTCAGCGGTCACATAGCACGGGTTCTGTTGTGGATACTTTACCACAAGAAACATAAAAGCAAGTTCTGTTGGTGTGGACTTAGGTAGGAGCAAAACACACACACCCCCATGAGTTATGGACCACACCGAGGCTGCTGCTGCCGCCGCCGCGTCGCTTCAGTCACGTCCGAATCTGTGCGACCCCACAGACGGCAGCCCACCAGGCTCCCCCGCCCCTGGGGTTCTCCAGGCAAGAACACTGGAGCGGGCTGCCATTTCCTTCTCCAGTGCGTGAAAGTGAAAAGTGAAAGTGAAGTCGCTCAGTCGTATCTGACTCTGAGCGATCCCATGGACTGCAGCCCACCAGGCTCCTCCGTCCAAGGGATTCTCCAGGCGAGAGTACTGGCGTGGGCTGCCATTGTTACTGCCCTTCTATTTGCCTTAAACTCACTCTGCACAATATAAAGGGTAACTTTCATGACACCGACTCTTATATTTAGCGTTTCTTTCTCTTCTTTTAAAATACTGGCTGCACTGGGTCTTCGAAGCGGCTCCGGCTTCTCTAGCTGTGGCCTGCAGGCTTTGCTCCCCTACAGCATGTAGGAACTTAGTTCCCCGTCCAGGGAGCCATCCTTTGTCCCTACACTGGAAGACAAACTCTTAACCACTGGATCACCATGGAAGCCCCCAAATTTAATGCTTTTTTAATTTAGAACATTAAATCAACAACAACAACAAAAAAAGACCATGACAAGTCCATGCTCTTTCTGCATGGATGTTGCATTTAACAATTAAAGTATTTTTTTAAAAGACATTTCCTGGGCTTATCTCCCCTCCACCTTCTGAGGCCTCCAGCCCCAGGCTTGGGAAAGCAAAGGTGCCCTGGGATCACCAGGGTGGCCCGACGGTCTCTGGCTGGTGCTCTGTGTTCCTAACAGGCCCCTGAACCCCAGGGAAGGTGCAGAGCTGCACCGCGGGAAGGGCCCCTCCTGGCCCACCCAAACTGAGACTCGCTCCATGAGGGAGGCAGGGCGGGGAGGTGTTCAGGCTTCAGTGAGAGATGTAAACTGTCTCCTTAACGCTGGGCTGGAGGGCTCCCCTCCTCTAATTCAAGACCAGACCTTCTTTTCTTTCTTGATTTTTTTTACCGTCTGTGAGATGCCTGTAGCATAGGAGACTAGACCCTGGGGCAAGCCCCCACCCCTCCCGGCCTCCTCTCCCTGCGGGTCCTCCAGCCACATCTGACCATGCCCCTAGTGGCCAGGCCCCGCCCATGTCCAGTCTCACCCAGGGGGACCTCTGCCTGCCCCTCAGCACCCCCACCAGCTCCTCCCTGCTCTGCTCCCAGGTCCTGCCAGCCCCCTGTCCATGCTCTCCCCTCTGCCCGCCTCTCCTCACCCAACCTGGCCAGGCCTGGCTGCCTTCAGCCATCCCAGACGCTAGAGACATCTGCTCAGAGTCCCCCGCCCCCAGGGACAGGCCACCGCAGGGAACACAGCCACCCCTGGGGATGGAGCCACCCCTGGGGACACAGCTACCACTGGGGACAGGGCGTGGGGGATGTCATCCTAACAGATGAGGCCGGAGGGGCTGGGCCAGGCCGTGTGGCTCCTGTGAGCAGCAGGCCTGAGAGGACCTCCTTGCAGACTAATGCAGGCAGGTCTCACACACACACACACACACACACACACACACGCACGCGCGCGTGCGCGCGCGCGCGGCACAGGAGCACCAGCTTCCTGGGCACCAGGAGCCCTCCAAGGAGCCCGTTTGTCCTGCAAACGCCCTCCCCAGCAGCCTCCCCAAGGGCGCTAGAAAGCTTCGGCCTGTCTAAGGCGGGGCCTTAGATCTAGGCTCCCTGGGTCCTGCAGCCCCCGCCCCTGCATGGGGGTGGGGGTGCAGCTAGGGCCTGGCAGAGGGGCCTCAGCTGCAGATGCAGGCAGGCCTGAGGTTTGACCTCTCTACAGCCTCCGCGCCCAGTGCAGCCGCTGCGGCCGCTCCTTTGGAAGCCCCGGCTGCCAGGCCCCTCCTAGCCTCCTGGAACTCTCCTGGGTGGGAAGGCCGGGCTTCAGTGTTCTCAGCTGCCCCGGGAGGGGAGCTCAGCTCTGTGCCCCACCTCCTCCCCCCAACAGGGCGGGGATACAGCCCACCTGCCCGCAGCCGAGCCTGCTGGGCTGTCGCCCCACCCCCCAGGCCCGCCCCTCTAGGGCTGACTTGGGGCCCAGGATGGCCCTCAGGCCTGCGGCCAGGATGGCCAGGCCCAGGGGCACGAGCTGAGCGACAGAAGCCACGGCCACCCCCCCTCCAGAGGGGCCGGTGGGCCTGGGGGAGTGGGCTCCAATGGGGGAGGGGCTCCAATGGGGGAGGGGCTCCAATGGGGGAGTGGCCGCGTTGGAGCCGCGGGGGCCCAGCGGGCCGCTCTTCTCTCCGGGACACAGCGAGGCGGAACAGGGTTGCACTGTGTCCCAGAGCAGCACCCCCCCCGCCCCCCCACCCCCCGCCGACCTGCGCCCCCACTGCGCTCTCCTGCGGTCCCCGGAAGGCCTCCGGGCCCTGGACTCCCCAGCCTCACAGATCAGGGTTTCTGGCACTGTGCCCCTTCCTGCCTTCCGCCCCCAGGTTTCGAGGGGTGGGAGACCCTCCCCACCAGCCACCCCAGGCCTGGGAGAGGGTCCTGAGAGCAGAGTCCCTTGGCAGCAGGGGCTGGCTTCCTGCTGGGGCGCCCAGAGGCGGGAACTGTGGCAGGAGGGCTGGATTGGGTCCACATCGCAGAGGTAGGTGCAGGCCCCGGGCACTGCCGCTGGGCTGGGGCCGGAGCCCTCTGCTGCCCAGCGTCCCCGTGGCCCAGAGAACAAAGCCTCTGATGGGGTCACAACTGCCGGGGTGTCCGGTGGCTGGACACGTCGGTGGGGAGGGCACTTGGGCTACAGATCATGAAGGACACGGACCCCCAGTCAGGGCACAGGGTCCACCCAGGCCCTTCCAGGTGCCAGGTCAGCACCCACGGGGGCCCATCGGGGCTGGACACGGGACTGATGCGTCCCCCCGGGGCGTGCAGAGCACTCTCCTGGCTCCTGGAAGGAGCTGGAACCTCGGGGCAGGAGGTCAGAAGGAGGGAGCGCCGGGGGCAGGATGACCCATGGCTCCAGCGACTGGGAGGAGGGGGTGTCCCCACCAGCACGGGACGTGGGGCGCGGAGTGGGGTGGGGCGAGTGACGGGCAGTCGAGAGCTGAAGGGCAGAGGGGCTGAGTCCACAGGCTGGAAGGGCCCTGGGAGGTGGCAGAAGTTAGGGGTTCTCGTCCCATCCCCCGCCCCCACCCCCCTGGAAGCCCCTCTGCACCCAGCCCAGCAAGGGCCTCAGGCCAGCAGGACCGCCCAGCTCACAGGTGGGGAAACTGTGTCTGGGGCAGAAGTACAGGGTCTGGACAGGCCTGGCCGACACAGCCTGAGAGCGGGCCTGGTGGAACTGGTCTGACCAGGTGTGTGTGCATGTACAGGTGTGTGTGTACGTGTGTGTGTGGACTGGAAGCCGACCAGGAAGCAGGTGGAACAAAGGCCCCAGCCTGCGTCACGGGCAGCAGCTCGGGGCCCCGGCCAACGGCCTCGCCTCAAGGCCCGGCTCCAGTTGGGGGCCGGCACGCTGCCGTCCGCTCTTCCCAAGTCGGAGCCGGAGAGGCAGCGGGCGGGAGGCCAGGGGTGGCCCGGGCCTGGCTGTAGGCGGTGGCCTCCCCGCCTCTGCCCAAGGGCAGCCTGGCCAGCACTCTCAGGACCCCTGACGACTCAAGGGGAGAGCTGGGCTCCACACGCCCAACCTCACCAAGAGGCCCAGGGCCCGGGCAGGCAGCCAGGTCCCCTCAGGGGTCCCCGGTGTCCTGGTAGGTGGGCCTTTGGGAGGCAGACCCTCCACCGAGGCCCCACAGCTGCTGCTCAGCCCAGCCCACCATCCCGCCCGCGCTGTGGGCACCTTTCTGAGGGCGCTGCTCCGGCCTCCCCGACTCCAAAACTCTCGCCCTGGCTAGAGCCATCTCTCCGCCCCATCCCACACCTCCTCGACCCCAAAAGTTCTTCTGCAGGGATAGCTAAGGGCCGGCAGCTCCTACCACTCACTGAGCTTCCCTGCCACCCCCAGTCCTGTCCTGGTGACCCCCGGCCTGGGTTCTCCTGCCTGCAAGCTGGACAGCACCATGCAGCCTCAGCAGGCACCTGTACCCGAGGACCGGGAGGAGGAGGGCCCGTGTGGGCAGGTCCTGGGCAGGAGCAGCCCCCTGTCCTGCCTTGTTGCCCCACGGGACGGGCCTCGGCCTCAGGAGGGCAGTGCGGAAACAGGACCCAGGAGCTGGACCAACAGCACCCCCTCCGCGCCCAGAGCCGGTTCCTGCAGCTGCCCGAGGTTGGGTCAGCGCAGCCCAGCAGGACCAGGCGTGGGGCTCGGGGCCGCACAGGGACTGCTGTGAGTTAACATCAGAGGTGCAGGGCGGCTGGCAGGAGGTCCCTGCCGCCAGGCGTGGGCTCCAGGCACCACCACCTGCCACACACACGGGCAACTCCCCGCACCCTCGCAGGGGCCAGCGCTGCTGAGACAACCACGGGAGCCACAGAAGGTTCTGGGTGTGAGTGGCATGTGCTCAGCAGACTCCAAACAAACACCGCCTCCGAAGGCCCGAGGCTGGGCTGGGCTGGGCTGGGCTGGGCTCAGGAGCAGACTCCAAACACTGCCTCCGAAGGCCCGAGGCTGGACTGGGCACTCAGGAGCAGACTCCAAACAAACACCGCCTCCGAAGGCCCGGGGCTGGGCTGGGCGCCAGGATGGATCCCAGGGTTAGGGCAGCGGTGGGGGCCCCGGGTCAGCTTGTTCTCCTGCCCCGTGTGGCAGCCTCAGCCCTGGGTCCCCAGGCAGCTGACTCGCCTGCCTGGGAGGGGCCCTGGGCCTGGTCGAAACCCTGTACTGGTGCGTCTCAGAAACCGCGAGTCAGCGGCTCCCTGCTGCCAGGCCCGCCACTGGGAACGCCCAGATGAGGGTGGCGGGCAGAGGGCTGGGATGGGCATCATTTGGGTCCCCGTGGGGCCCCAGCTGGGAGGCAGCGGGGAGCCAGGCTGTCATAGGTTCAGGAAGGGCAAAGGCGGAGGCCTTGGCCCGGCTGGGGTGGGGGTCCCCGCCCACGTGCCTGCGAGCAGGCTGAGTCATATCTAACTCTCTGTGACCCCATGGACTGTAGCCCACCAGGCTCCTCTGTCTATGGGATTCTCCAGGCAAGAATACTAGAGTGGGTTGCCATTTCCTTCTCCAGAGGATCTTCTGGGCCCAGAGATCGAAACTTTGACTTTAAGACTGAGCCACGTGGGAAGCCAGGGGCGCCTGCAGCCCCCTCAAATGTCAACCAACAGTGCTGGGGAGTGACTGAAGGACCTGCTTCGCTGACAGGACGAACTCCGCAGGGAACCTCCAGAGTCATGGTGCCCACCCCCGGGGGCCACCTGCCCTGACCCCTATCCGGAGCCAGTCAGACTGTGAGAGGCCAGGCCCCTGAGAGGAGTGGGGGGTGCTGGCGCAGAGGCCTCCGTGGGCCTGCTGGACATCCTGGCCACCACACCCCCAACCCAACCCAGGCGGGCCCGGCAGGCAGGACACCAAGGCTGCTGCCTGGGGTCAGGCCTGGGGCAGGAGCCAGGTGGCCCTGAGCAGCGGCAAGTGAGGGGCTGCTGGCCTGGGACGGGGGTTTCCTGGGGGTGGGGAGCCTGGCCAGAGAGCAAGTGGAGAATTCCTCCCATTCCTGTCGTTTCCCTGGGATGACTCAGCAGCTGTCCACGGGCAGGGTCTGCTCCACAGCCCCAGGGATGTGTCCCCCCTGGCTCCTCCGGTCACTCACCCCCAGCTGTGCCCACCTTCCAGCTGCCCAGGCACCCATGCTCTGGGCTTGGCCTCCTGCCCGCCCGACCCCTTGCAGACCGTCACAGGTAGCAGGCCCTGGTCCCTGGGGCGGGGCACTCCTGCCGGCCATGGGCCCTACCCCGGTGCCCCCACGGGGTGAGGGTGGGGCAGAGGGTTGGGATGGCCGCCGTGGGCTTTCAGGGCTCCCCTCTGGACAGGGGGTCCCGTGTGTCCACCCCTGGCCACATGCCATGCAACGCCCTGGTCTCCTCCCTCCGGAGCGGAGGGGATGGCTTCCCTGTGCCCCCCGGGGAGGAAGGGCTGGTGGTGCCTGGCCGGGCTGGCACGGGGCTGAGGAGGAGTGGGAAGGAGGTCCCAGAAGAGCACGCAGACGGGGGGGCCGTCGGGTGTCTGCACACCACCCCCCGGGGCTGCACGGGCCAGCCAGTGTGTGTGCACACGTGGGCATATTGCTGCCTGGGCCTTGAGCCTGGCTGACCAGCCACTGGGGCGACCCCCCGGGCCCTGAACACCCCAGCACTGGAAGCCGGTGGGACTGTGGGGCATTTAGGGATGAGCCGGGCAGGAGTTGGAGGTGCCCCCTTCAGAGAGGCCCACTCAGCTCCTGCGCCCCACCCCCACACCACTGTCACTTCCTGGGAATCGAGGACGGGCCCTGAGGCTGGAAACCAGCCCAGTCACTTCTGCTGAACCGGATGCTCTGCCCAGGCCGCCTCGGGCCCCGGGAGCAGGGTGCCAGGGAACCGCGGGTGGAGACAGAGACAGCTCCGACTCAAGCTCCGGGGTCCCTCGGGCTTGCCCAGTCGGTGCTGAGTCTAAATTTGGGGGGCCGGCCCAGAGCTCCAGCAGCCCTGGAGCTCCTATTGCAGCTCTTGCCCTCTTCCCTCCCAGCCCCCAGGACTACGCGGTCAGCCAGGAAAGGCCGCCGGCCTGGCTCAGGGTCGTCAGACTCTCCCCATCATCCCCCACAGGCCTGGGCAACAACCCCTGAACACCGTGGTTCCTGGTGGGCTGCGCTCTGATCTGAAGGCCCTGGGCCCTTCGGTGCCCTGTGCAGGCTGGCACTGGGCTGCCTCTGGGAGCCTGACTGGGTCCCTCCAGCCGGAGCTGCAGTAGGGAGAGTCTGGAAGGCCCCATGGGCCCCCCAGGGCCTGTCTGGCAGGCCTGTCCCCTGCTCTGGCCTGGCTCCATGCTCGGCCTGTGGCCACCAGTGTTCAGCGGCTGCCCACAGGCCTGGGTCTGCTCCAGCGGGTGAGGAAGGTCAGCCGCCACTCGGGTCAGGGAGCCTGGGCCCCAGAGCAGGGTGCCGAGCCCCACCAAGGCAGCCCACAGTGGTGCAGCCTTCTTTCTCCACCGGCAGAAGGTGGACCACGCTCTGTCTTCCTTGGAACCGACGACCCCCCACCGCCACGCCCAGGTGCGGAGGGCTCTTCCCTAGCTCTCTTATTCCCGAACCCTTAAAGGAGAGGACCGCAAGGACTGCGGCGCCAGGCTTCTGGGCTCTGAGCTGTGTGCGTGTGGCCTTGGGGCTGGTAGGGAGAGGCCGGATCGAGCCTGACCTGAAACTGTCATCCCTCCTGCTCTGCTTTCCAAGCCTTATCCATTCTTGGGCAAGGCTCCCGCCTTGGCGGTGACAGCCTCCTATCTTCCTGGCGGGGCCAGCTGCCGCCCAGGGGCTCATCCTTCTCTCCGACAGCCCCCAGACACCGCTCTCTCTGTGGCGCAGCATCAGCGTGGAATGGGGGGGTGCGTGCATGTGCTGAGCCTGAGCAGTTACACAGCAAATACTCACTCAGCACGTGTCTCCAAGGCGGTCGCTGCATCTTGACCCCGCGTTTACTGTGACCAGGCCCTCCCGGGTCCTTGCTCTGGACAGTCGGAAGGTCCACTTGAGCGGGCAGTTTTCTGTGGCCTGAGTGTGGTCTGACCACTCATCCCGGCACTGAATGAAACTCTCCCAAGACGAGGTCATTCCTGCCGCAGGCCCTGGGCCCCAAGGTCTCCACGGGCCCCTGGCCAGCTCCCAGCAGCACAGCTCTAACCCCGCCTGGCTGCGTGCCCCTCCCCCATCCTAGTTCGGCCCTCCAGACTCAGCCGCGCTCTGCCTGCTCCTTCAGGAAGCCCCCAACACGGGCCCCGCATGGCCCCTGGAGCCGCATGCAAGCCAGAGGCACTCACAGGCCGGCTGGCCTAGCCTCCTGCTCCTTGGGGGTCCCCCTCTAAGGCTTCTTCTGTGTCCCTTCGTCGTCCATGCTAGGGGCCGAGCAGGACCCAACCCACCCAGCACCACCCACAAAGGCCACCCAAGGCTCCCTGGCCGGGTCTCAGAGGCTGCGTCTGCTGCTGGGTTGGGGCACGGGGCTCCTGCAGAGGGCGGCCCCACTGCCCCCAGCCCCCTGTCCCGTGCCTGGGCCTTGGGGTAAGCAGGCTCCTCTGCCCCAGTCCCACCCAAGCTGGGCTCCTTGACCTTGAGGGTCTCGGCACAGAGGTGGTAGAGCTGCCACTCCGTTGGGCCCTGCCCCAGGCCTCCCCATCCAGGAGCCCCCAGACTCTGTGAAATCTGGGCCTGGGCCCAGGACAAGTCTTAGGCATCCACCGCGCAGCCGGGAAGCACGTCAGAGTGGCTCCTCCTCCTGGCCTACTCAGGGGTGGCCAGAGGCCCCTCAGAAGGGGACCCCCAGGCAGGGTGAGCGGGGTGAAGCCCCAGCAAAGTGGCCAGAGAGCTGGTCCAGGGCCAAGGCTGTGCCCACTGCCTGGGGCAGCCTGGCCCTGGAGCCTGACGGAGGGCCGAGGTGAGGACACCACCCCTTCGGCCCGGGAGGCCCCCGAGGTCTGGGCACTGCCCCTGTCACCGCCACCCCTGGGCTGGGGTGGGGCGCTCTAGCCCAGCTGGGTTCAGGGTCAGACCCACCTGGACTCCAGCCTCTCCCCAGGCTGGGCATCCCACAGCATTGCCGATTTTTTGAGGTCCCCTTTGCCAAGACCCAGGTGACCACTGCCAGGCGCCTTGAGGTGGCATGCACAAGGGTGGCGGGAGGTGGGGTACCGAGAGGAGCTGGCAGCTCTTGAACTTGGCCTGGGGTCAGGTCAGGCAGGGGGCTCCCGGGCAGGGTGACCCGGGTTCCCACAGGCCGCCAGCCACAGCCCCCGCTGACTCTGGCCCCAGCACGGCCGGCCCCGTCGCCTCTGGGGCACACCGAGAAACGCTGGCTCTGCTGGTTCCACTCCCCGGTGGGTGAGAGGCCAGGACGGGGGCAGAGGGGGCAGAGGGAAGGTCCGTCCTGCTTCAGCCCGGCTGCTTCAGCCCGGCTGCAGACACAGGGACGCCTGTGCCACGAGGCGTGCAGCCCGAGCCGGTCGTGGAGCTCTCGGGGCCTGGCCTAGGGTTGCCCAGACGGCGCTGGGGTGAAGCTGGGCACTATCAAGCCAGGCCCCTCGGGGTGCAGAGGGCTCCAAGACGGGGGTGGAGGCGGGACAGGGCTCAGGGGGCAAGTCACCAGGCTGCCCTGCCAGCCGGGCGGGCCTGGAGGATGGGAGGCGGGACACTGATGTGCAGGTGCCAGGAAGACCTGGTGGCTGAGGGGCACGGACAGGGGTCAGGGGCAGGGAGGAGGTCCTCCAGGCACCAGCGGGGTGGAGGGGCATGGAGAGTCCAGGGCAGGGCTGAGCAACCCCACGGGATGGCCAGGGTGAGCTGGAGGGGCCAGGTAAGGAGGCCCTGGTTGCTGGCATGGGGACTGAGTGGGGCGAGGGGGACAAGGGCCCAGACCCAGAGCCTGTGCTGGCCCGCTGCTCCCTGCTGTGACGCCAGACTGTAAGCGTGTAAGCGTGTGACGGTGTGTGTGCGTGTCCATGTGTGAGTACCCGTGTGTATGAATGTCCGTGAGTGTGCATAAGCGTCCACGTGTATGTGTCCTTGAGTGTCCATGTGCACGAGTGTATGTGAATGTGTGCGTGAATGTGCACGAGTGTGTGAATGTGTGCGTGCGTGGCCGTGTGAGCACCCACATGCATGAATGTCCGTGAGTGTGCATGGTGTCCCTGAGTGTGCATGAGTGCTCGTGGTATGTCTGTATGAATGTCTGTGAGTGTGCATAAGTGTCCATGTGTGAGTGTTCTTGGGTGTGTATGAGTGTCCGTGAACGCGCATGTTCATGGTGTGTGAATGTCCTTGAGTGTGCACGAGTGTCCGTATGCATGAGTATGTGAGTATGAATGTGTGTGTGACTGTCCGTGAGTGTCCGTGACTGTCTCTGAGTGTCCCTGAGTGTCCCTGAGTGTCGAGTGCCCGTGAGTGTGTATGAATGTGTGCGTGACTGTCCGTGAGTGTCTATGAGTGTGTATGTGTGTGGATGGGAGACAAGGTGGAGACAGAGGCTACCTGCCCTCCAGCCTCCTCTTCCTCCCTGATGCAGGGAGGACAGCCCAGCTCTGGTCACCATGGCAACAGCCGCCCCTCCTGCCCCCAGGGCAGGGTGACCTTGTGGGGCTGTGCAGGGCCAGGAAGGGTTGTTTCCAGGGTGGGGCGGGGCTGCAGCCCCCGGGGCAGATCCAAATTTCTCCCCACACTTAGGAAACACCTGCCTAGAGAAGACACGGGAAGCCTGAAGAGGCACCCAGGCCCCCCTGCGAGGCGGCCCCTCTCTGCAGAACGGCCCGCTGGACGCGGGGGGCTCGCAGCACGCTGGCCTGAGCTGCAGGCATGCCCGGGGTGGCGGGGGGCCGAGGGACCAGGCCCGGCTTCTGCCCGGCCTCTGCCGTCAGCGAGGTGGCCTGGTGCCTCAGCCGAGCCCCCCTCCAGGAGCTCCTCCCACAGCCACAGGAGTGGCCCCAGCTCTGCTGCCCGTAAAGTTGCTGACCTGGGCCAGGCCCGCCTGTGGGGCCCAGGGTTGTTTTTAAGGCCCACTGGATGGGCCTTCCAGGAACCAGGAAAAAACAGGCAGGGCTTGACATCCTACCCTGCGGGGATGTGGCTGGAAGAGGGGTGTGGATGAGACCTGCAGTGAAGAGCTGGCCTGGGGTAACTGACCACGGGCGGTGCCTGGGGCAGAAGGGCGAGGGGCCCTTGGCACTCAGACCTGGCTTTACCTTTCTGTGTAAGGAGGACAGAGGCCTCACATCTGGGAAAATCCCTCAGAGCCTCCACGTGCCAAGCTGAGAAATAGGGTGGGCCATGCCTGCCAGGAGAGTAGAGACAGAGGAGGTGGGCAGGACCCAGGCAAGGTCCTGTCCACTGGGCGGGGTCATCTCAGGCCTTCTCCTGGGGACAGACAGGACCTGAAAGAGGGCCCCTGCAGGACAGCCCCTGGTAGGGAGGGGGGTCTGGCTCCGTTCTGACCCTCAGGGATTCACAGTGCACGCAGGACACACACACCACAGCACGTCTACAACACACAAGAGTCTGGAAGAGACGAAGGCTCCGAGTAAACCTCCCTCTCAGGAAAGAGGCCGCCTCCTGCCCTCTCCTCCACTCCCAGACCAGGCGGGAGACCCCGCCCCGCTCCCAGAGGCCCCAGGGGCTTCCAGAGGTGGCTCAGCCCACCTCAGGGCTGGGGCAAGAGACACACACATCGCCCCTTTCTGAAGGAGAGTGAACCCTGCTCTGAGTCTGAGGAGACTCAAGGTCTTCAGATCAAGACTCCGGAGCTGGTGGGGGCAGGGGTAGCCCTCCTACCAGGCTGCCGGCCTCCCAAGCCTGACTCCCCAGGTCAGGACACCCAAGGCACTCACATGGGGGGCTGGAGGCCCACGGGGGAGGCCACGGGGGGCTTTGGCCCCTGTTGACAGAGTTGGAATTACCCTCAGAGTCACATCTTGATACCGAGACCCAGGACACGCTACAGCGCTCCTTCCCTCCCCAGCCCAGGACAGGCCATGGGTCCAGGAACCTGCAGCAGCCTGACCCCAGGAGGAAGACCCTGTGGACCACGCACTGGTCCCTGAAAAAAACCCACAGGAAGATGGGAGTCTCTGGATTCCGCTGCAGAGGTGGGCACCCTGCCTCGGATTTGACCCTGTGAGTGGCTCTTACCAGCCTGGTGGCAACAAATCGGTGTGACTTGGGGCAGGCTGGGCATGCTGAGGGAGCCAGCAGGCTGGCAAGGGCCTCTGAGGCACATGCTTGGAGGGCACGCCTGAAGGCAACCTCTGGGGGGCCCAGGGATGGGGCTGCAATGATGTGACCCCAGCCTGGCCCCCAGGGGCCACACCGAGTACCTGCAATGCCAGAAGGACCGGCACCTCGACCTCTTGGCTCCCCCAATCCTCAATCCTCTCTGGATGGCTGTGGGAAGCAGGGGGCGTCCTGGGCTCAGCCAGGGGGGCTGCTCACACCTGAGCTGCTCAGGCCGGTGGTGACCTTGGGCTGAGGACAGCAACCCGTGGGGCCGGATGGGTCTGTGCGGTACAGAAGGCGGAGAACGGGCTCAGGTCCAGACCACGCCCGTGAAGACCTGGGCTGATGCCAGCCCTGACACAGGCGGTCAAGGCGGCCCCCCTGCTAAGGTGGATAGCAACTGGGCCTGGTGGGCAGCCAGGTGGGTGGAGCGCAGGGGAGGGCCCTGCAGGCACGGGGACAGCAGGGCAAAGGTCCTCGGGGGCAGGCACGGTCAGGAAGGCCCTCGGGCTGCAGGTGTGAGGTCAGGCCGAGTGGGGACTGTAGCCCGGGGTGGGCAGGACAGAGCCTCACCCCAGGCAGGGGTTTCGAGTCCGGGGGCGCGGCCGCCGGGCGGCGCTCCTCGGGGACACGGACTGCCCAGGGGGCACGAGCACAGCCCTGGGCACCGGAAGCGGACTCCCGACTCCTGCGGCTCCTCGCAGCCCAGCCGCTACATTCCCTGCGGGGCCACCGGCCCCGGGCCGGTCTCGCCGGTGACCTTCCCAGCGCGGCCTGGAGAGGGACTCTGGCCGCGTCCCGCCCGGGCGTCGCCATTGGCTAGGCCCCTTGCCCTTCGCAAAGGCAGGCTCCCATTGGCTCCCGCGGCCCCGCCCGGGCGTCGCCATTGGCTAGGCCCCGTGCCCTTTGCAAACGCGGGCTCCCATTGGCTCCCGAGGCCCCGCCCCGAGCGCGGGAGCTGCGCGGGCGTGGGCACCCGTGTGCGCGCGGAGGAGTGACGCGCGCGCGCCGCGCCCCGCCGCGCCGTGCGCCTCCGCGGCCTCGCTCCCGCCAGCTAGTCCCAGCCGGCTCGCCGCGCCCTTGGTCTGCCCCGCCCACCCCGGAAGGCTCGCCGCCGCCCGGGAGGAGGGGGCGGGGCCTGGTTTGGCCCGCCCCCGCGGAGGGATACGCGCGGCCGCGGCCCAAAACCCCGGGGCGCGGCGGCCGGCGCGTGTGAGCGCCTCGGCCTGCGTCGCGTCCGCGCGGTCCCCGCGGGGCTTTGCCGGGCACTGTGCCGCGCGGGCGGCCTCGCCCGAGCTCGGAGACCGGCGCGCCCTACCGCTCTCCGGGTCGGGGCTCCGCGCGGTCCCGGGAGGCCGCCCTCCCGCGTCCGCCGCCGCGCGGGGAGCCGGACCGGGCGAGAGGCGGCGCGGAGACCTGGAGCCGAGGTCCGCGCCCGGCCGCCGCCCGCGATGCTGCTCTCCAAGTTCGGCTCCCTGGCACACCTGTGCGGGCCGGGCGGCGTGGACCACCTCCCGGTGAAGATCCTGCAGCCAGGTATGCGGCGGCGGGGTCTGGAGCGCACTAGGGTCGGCGGGCCGGGGGCCTGGGGCTCACTAGAGTCGAGGGGCCGGGGTCTGGGGCACACTCGGGTCGGGAGGAGACCGGGGGCTGGGTTCCCCAGCCACCCCAACCCTGCTTGTGGGTTCCCCGCAGCCAAGGCGGAAAAGGAGAGCTTCGAGAAGGTGTATCAGGTGGGCGCCGTGCTGGGCAGCGGCGGCTTCGGCACGGTCTACGCTGGCAGCCGTATCGCTGACGGGCTCCCGGTGAGTCTGGCCGCCGGGCACCCGGGATTCTCGACCCGCGCGCGTCGTTGCGTCCTCGCGGGCCTGACCACTGGTTCTCTCTCTCCAGGTGGCCGTGAAGCACGTGGTCAAGGAGCGGGTGACCGAGTGGGGCAGCATCGTAAGCGCAGGCGGGGGCGCCGGGCGGAGCGGGGGGCGCCGGGCGAAACGAGGGGCACGGGAACCAGGTGGAGCGCGCTGACCGCCGTGTCCCCTAGGCCGGCGCGGTTGTGCCACTGGAGGTGGTGTTGCTCCGCAAGGTGGGCGCGGCCGGCGGCGCGCGCGGGGTCATCCGCCTGCTGGACTGGTTCGAGCGGCCCGACGGCTTCCTACTGGTGCTGGAGCGGCCCGAGCCGGCGCAGGACCTGTTTGACTTCATCACGGAGCGCGGCGCCCTCGACGAGGCCCTGGCGCGCCGCTTCTTCGCTCAGGTGCTGGCTGCCGTGCGCCACTGCCACAGCTGCGGGGTCGTGCACCGCGACATAAAGGACGAGAACCTGCTGGTGGACCTGCGCTCGGGCGAGCTCAAGCTCATCGACTTCGGCTCGGGCGCTCTGCTCCGCGACACGGTCTACACCGACTTCGACGGTGAGCGCCCTCTCCTCGGGGAGGGCCGAGGGGCTGGCGACTGTTGGGGCCGCGCGCCGCGCCGGCTCGCTCTCGAGCACGGCCAGAGTGGGCTCTCGGGCCGTTGTGTCCGGTGGGTGGGGGCGCGGGGTGGGCTCTGGACTCCCTTGGCCCGGCTGGGAGCCCGGCGCCGCCGTGAGGCTTGTCTCCGTGCGCGCGCGCGCGCGAAGCGTGGGGGCGCCGCGCAGAAATGCCCGCATTGCGGAGCCGGGGAAGCCGGGGCTCCCCGCCCCTCCCGTATCCTCACCTCACATCTGTTTGTTGTGAAACCCGAGCCCGAGCTCACGTGACCCGCCGCCCGCGCCGGGCCAGCTGCGGGGGCGGGGCGCCCGGGAGGCCCCGCCCGCCGGGGTTTTTCCAGGGCGAGAAGGGGCAGGATGTCGTGGCTGCCCAGTCCTCTGGCTCCGCCTCGGAGAGGGTCAGCTGCGGAGAGGATCCGCCGGGAGTGCGGGCGCTGCGTTCGTGTGCCTTGCCGGCCGCCGCTCCGGGGCGGGCGTGCTAAGTCCCGTGTGACCTCCAGGCACCCGCGTATACAGCCCCCCGGAGTGGATCCGCTACCACCGCTACCACGGGCGCTCGGCCACCGTGTGGTCCCTGGGTGTGCTGCTGTACGACATGGTGTGCGGGGACATTCCTTTCGAGCAGGATGAGGAGATTCTCCGGGGCCGCCTCTTCTTCCGAAGGAGGGTCTCCCCAGGTGTGTGTGGGGGCTGGGCCGGCTGCGGGGGTGGGGGGCGCGGCGGGCCTCGTGCTTATCCTCTTCTCCTCCTCAGAGTGCCAGCAGCTCATTCAGTGGTGTCTGTCTCTGCGGCCCTCGGAGCGGCCCTCGCTGGACCAGATTTCTGCCCACCCCTGGATGCTGGGGGCCGAGGGGGGCACCCCAGAGAGCTGTGACCTGCGGCTCTGCGCCCTGGATACCGACGATGGGGCCAGCACCACCTCCAGCAGTGAGAGCTTGTGAGCAGGGCCTGCGCCTGGCCGCGGGGGCCGGAGGGACCCCCTGCCCTGACCAGGCTGTCTGCTCCTTTGCGAAAGCAGTGATCTCTGACCCCTGGTGACCTTTGCCTTTGGCACCAACCCGTTTCCTTTGCTTTGAGTGCCTTTTCCAACGCTGCTCTCACGGGACTTGGTTTTCTCAAGCTCTGTCTGTCCAAAGACACTCCGGACCAAGCCAGGTCCTGCCTGCCCACCGCCGGTGCTTGCCGAGACCGTCCCTCTCCTGTGCCACTCGGGAGCGGGCCCTGACCGCCTGGCACCTCTGCGTCTGATGTGGGGGACCAGGAGCACTCCCGAGTCCTGTGGCCTCATCTCACCTGAGCACAGGGCCCCTGGTGACCCCCCCCCCCAACGTCTCGGTGTTCGTCTGGGCGCGACTGCACAAAGAATGCAGCGTTCAGGCCTTGCTGCCCGCCCACCCGATGCGCGTGCGCGTGCAGGCGTCTTATTTATGGGGTGACCCCGAGGAGGGCTATTTATTGTTTAATTTATTTGTCAAGGTTTCTCCCTCCCAGCAGCCCTACCTCCTTAAGGCCTGTGGGCGGAGGAGGGGGGTGGCTGTGCGTGTGGACCCCAGGCCCCAGTCCTTCCTGTGTCTGTCAGAAGGTGGGCTGGTACAGTGGCTAATTTAAGGGGTGTGGGTGACCCTGCCACCTCGAAGCCCTGCGCCTAGGGGGTGGGTTTTAAATTATTGACATTGTACAGTCTGCTTGTTGGCTCTGGAGGTTGGGGGTGGGGGGCAGAGTCTCAAGCCTTTAATTTATTTCAGCAGCTGTGTGTTTGTGATCCCGGTGTGTGTAGGCACTGTGGATAGGGGCTTCTTTCAGTTCAAAAGTGAGATGTCTGGAAATCATATTTTTTTATACAAGTATTTCAATTAAATTGTTTTGTATTATACGGACGTCTTGTGTTTTCTGGGCTACTCTGGGGTAAGAAGGGAAGAGGTTTGGGGAGAAGGGGCCTCTGGACCCCGCGTAACACTCTTCACTTTTTTTCTGGGGAAGATGGCAGGGTGGGGGGCTCAGGCGCTTCCCTCCCAGCGTTGGCTTCCCTGCCACCCTCTTCTCTGACCCTCTGCGCCCTGGGGAGGGGGTAACATGGTGTGCCCTCAGGGCCCCTGAGAGAGGAGCTGGATCTGGGTGGCGGGAGGGTCATTGCCAGCCCTCATTTGGAGCCTTGTCTGGCAGTGGCCCCAAGAGGCTGGAAGGGGCTCTGAAGGATGGGTAAGAGTTTGCCAGGAGACGGAGACTTCCAAGTGCAGAGAATGCAGGTGGCCATGGTTGGGTCTTGGCCTGACAGGTGCAGGGTGAGGTGGTGGGTGGGAGCTGTGGCCAAGTCCAGGTGGAAATGCGTGCATGAGAGTGTGGGGCCAGGGGGCCCGTGGAGGGTCTGTCATTCCCTGCCCTGGGCACCCCCCCATGAGAATCCTCTGCCCGGGTAGTGAGTTGGGCACCAGGGGGCCAGTAAGGAAGCTGTCCAGACAGTCCAGTGGGGCCAGGCACACGGCCCAGAGCCCAGAGCGCAGGCCCGGGTGTGCAGCTCACATGCCTGCTGGAAGGCCCTGGGAACAGACCTGGGCCAGAAGCGTTCTGGGGTCAAAAGTTAGAGCAGATGTGAGGCTGTAGAAAGTGAAGCTGGAAAACCCTTCTGATGGGCAGGGATGGGGGCTCCTGGCTGGGCCATTTAGGGACTCAGTGGCTCTTCGTGGCCTGCCTGGGGCCGGGGGTCTCCCCAGGGTCTGCTCCTGAGGCCAGGCATCCTGGGGGGCCACCCAATGTGGGTGGATGCCCTGGAGACTGCCCACATCCTCCCAGGCCCCTCCCAGGAACAGGACACTCAGGGTGGAGGACAGGCACCCCCTCTCTGGTGACACTGACCCCATGTCACCATGCTCCTGGTCCCCACTTGCAGCGGAGGGTGTTGGGCTGGTCTTGGGCACTGCCCCCCCGCCATTTACACCCCGTGCTCCATCAGTCCATCCACTGGGCACGGGGACCAGTCCAGCCATGGGGAGTGGGAGGCACCCCCCCCCATCTAGTCGCCAGGTGCTGCAGCCAGCTGAGAAGGCAAGGAGGCTCCCAGAATCAGGGGCCCACTTGCCAGGCCAGCCTGTGCCCCTGGCGTGTGCAGGCACCCTGCAGGGGTTGGGTTTGTCCTGCTGGTCAGAACTAGGCCTGTCCATCGGGCCTGGGACAGGGGGCAGGGAGAAGGGGCTCCTTTGACCCAGGGCCTCTGGGGACCAGGACGAGGCTGTTCCTGCGGGCAGGAACCCCAGCCCGCCTTGAGGCTGCTGGCACCTTGGGTGTTGGGCACAGCTGCCAGCTCGGGGGCTTCTCCCTGCGGCCCTGCTCTAGAGGCTGCCCTGTCCAGGGGCTCTGCTGCACCAGGCTGGTCCCCCATCTCCACGCTTTAACATCTCGGCCAGTTTAGTACTGAGCCTCCCTTAGAAACAGCTCACAGCTCGCCCTCAGGGGCTTCCCTTGGGAAGCATGGAAGCCTGGCCTGCGGTGCCCCCCCACCCCAGTGGGCGCTGGCTGAGCTTCCGAGGGAGAGTCTGGATGGCAGATCGAAACCTACCCGCCGCAGCTGGCCGGGCGTCACTAAGTTTCTTTCCTCTGCCACGGCCCCTGAAACGAAACCTTGGCTTGGCTTTGGTGCCCCAGCTGCTCAGAAAAGGGAAGTGGTCCCAGGCAGGCCCTCTGGGCGTCCAGACCCTGGCCAGTGGAACCCCCATGCTGCAGAAAGCGCAGAAGGAAACTTGAAGGGAGAGGCTGGGCAGCCCGCGAAGCGGTACGGAGGCTAGACAGGCAGCAGTGAGAGGGCCGCCCACCCGCCTGCCTGACCCTCGCGAGCACCGCGGCTGGGAGGGGACGGCCCCACACAGGTGTGCTCACCAGCCCCGGGGGTTGCTGAGGGAGCAGTGCTGGAGTGCGGGCCGCCTGGGGTCCCGGGTGGGCACCAGGGGTGGGGTTGGCCAGGCCGGGTGCTGGCCCCAGTGCACAGGGAGGGATAGCTCGCTGGGCCTAGTTCATCTCTGACCCACGGCTGTGGCTGGGGGTGCAGAGGCCAAGCCGATGACATGCCGGCCTGGGGTGTTTCATGGGTCTGACCCTCCACAGAGGTCTCTGTGAGGCGGCGGGGTGGAGGGGCTCTGCCCGGGCCTCTGGCTCGTGACTTCCAGGCTGGCCGGCTTTCCAGGCAGCCTTGGCAAAACCGAGCTTGGATTACACAACAGACACCCCACCTCCTGCCCCAGCCCCCAAGGGTTCCTGGCAGTCAGGCCTGTTGGGTGGGCGGGGGCAGACAGAGCGTACCCCTCCAGCACAGGTCGCGGCCCTCCCCCTGGCTTGGTCCCAGCAAGGAGGCCCTTTCCTGGGAGACAGACCCCCGCTGCTGGCCCAGGTACAGTGAGATGGGTGGGGGTCTGTGCTCTGATGAATAAGGGCTTTAGGGGTCAGGTCACCTACAGTCAGCCCTGAATGCACCAGGGAGGTGCCTGAGGGTGGGACCCATCCCCCACACTGAGCTCAGGGACCCACCAGGCCCCCGCCACGGAGCTCAGGGACCCACCCTACCTGGGACCTCACCCCCCGACACTGAGCTCAGGGACCCGCCCCACCTGGGCCCCCACCCCCCCACACTGAGCTCAGGAAGGTGGGCTGGCTCCGACCTGGCTTCTGGCCCCTCCTGCTGGGAGGCTGCTTGCCCTGATCCGAGGCCCAGGCCTCTGGCGGGCGGGGAGCTCTGATGGCACAGGGCCTCCACACCTGCCGGGAGGACAGACACCCGGTCCGGGGCCTTCCTGTGTCCCCGCACAGCCAGCCCCCAGGAGCCTGAGCCCGCTTCTTGGCAGGAGGGCGAGGAGGGCCGTCTGCCCTGCACCCTGTGGCCCCGGACCCCACCCGAGCCTGGGCTGTGGGGCAGGGGCAGGGCCCTGAAGCCGGGGAGCCGGGCGCTGGTGTCGGGGCGGCGGCTCCTCTGTGGGCCGCAGGTGCCCTGGGTCCTGGGGCCCGTGACCGGGAGGGCCGGGAGGCTCCAGCCCTGTGCCAGGCCTGGCAGCCGCTCCTGACACCCGGGGAAGCCCACTCCTCCCTCACCCCGCGGGCGGGGCCTGGAGAAACCTGGACTGGGGCGCCTGTCTCGGCATGGCCTATCTGAGGGGAGGGTGTGGGGTGGAGTCCACAGCCCGCCCCGGAGCCTCCCTCGGAGTTGCCCCAAGCCTCACTATCGCTGGCTCCTGCTCACCCCAGGCCCCCCACTCCCCAGCCCGGAGCCAGCCCAAAGGGTCCTTTCCCTCCGGAGGGAACCAGACTCCCCCGAGCCCGGGGCCAATGACCCAGACCGGTGGGCATGGTGGATTCAGGCTGTGACGGGGATGAGGCAGTGGGGTTCTCGGGGTCAGTGTTAGCCCTTCTGCTGAGAGCGGGCCTGAGAGATGTCAGCCCTGGCAGCTCTGCAGAGAGCCGAGAGGTGGGGGGAGCCTGTGTGCTGGGGGACAGCAGACCTGGGGGGCAGCCGAGCCTCGACCAGCAACACACCCCTGGGGCCACTGCTCATATGTGGCCTGGATTCCCCAACAACCAGCTCCTCCTGGGTGGGCTGGGTGGCCGGGACGGCTGAGGGGGAGGTGGGGTCTCAGGGAGAGGCTGAGTGGGGAGGGGGTGTCTCAGGGGGAGGGGCTGAGGGGGAGGTGGGGTCTTGGGTAAGGGCTGAGGGGGGAGGTGGGGTCTCAGGGAAGGGCTGAGTGGGGAGGTGGGGAGGGGCTGAGTGGGGAGGGGGTGTCTCAGGGAGGGGCTGAGAGGGGAGGTGGGGTCGTGGGCCTTCCTCCTAGAGCTCCGCCGGCCTCAGCTCTCCCCGCTGAGAGGTCAGGCGTGTTGGCCGCTGAGACTCCCCGGCGAGGCCGGCCCAGCACCCTTCCCAGCAGGCCCCCCCTTCTCCAAGGACCAGAGGAGGCGCCCCGGACCCCGGGCTGCCCTGGAGCAGGGAAGGGGCTGCTGTGGGGTCCCTGTGCAAGTCGGCCGGCAGCCCCCCGTTTCCCCTCCAGGAAGCTCCCAGGGGACGCCCCTGGGTACAGCAGGCTGTGTGTACCTGGGGGTGTCAGGGTGTGTGGATCTGTGTGGCCTGAGTGTGTCTGGCTGCTGGTGTGCATGCGTTGTGGCCTGAGTGTGTCTGGCTGCTGTGTGCATGCGTTGTGGCCGAGCAGGGCTGCTGTGTGTGCACGCGGCCCTGTGCACCTAGGACTTGCGCCGCGCCCGGCTGCCTGTGACTCGCCCTCCGTCCCGACACCCCCACAGCCCGAGGGGGAGCCCCTGTGACTCAGCACCTGTGGGGGCGGGTGGGCCGGGAGGTCGGAAGCTGGTGACGGGAGGCAGAGGGTAGTGGCATGGCACTCCCGCCCCAGGCCCTCCCACCCGCCAGCTGCCGGCTGCCGTGGTGGCCGGGTGACCACACACGTGCACCCATGTGAGAGCACACGTGCGTGCTGGCTTGGCTCGTGCGCAGGAACCTCCTTCAGCCCCAGAGGGGGTCCAGGAGCCACGAGGGCAGCAGGGTCTTGGGAGGAGGGGCTTCGCCGAGATCTGAGGGAGAGGCGTCAAGGGCCCCTGGGAGGTTGGGGAGCCGCCCCGAGGTGGGGTCCCTTGGCAGGGTGGGCGAGCCCGGTGGACTCTGGGGCCAGAGTTGGGTGGGGGGGCTCCGGGTCTTCCTGAAGGACTGAGAGGGGAGGTGGCTGGGTCCCTGATGGAGCAGGAAGCAGAAGGCCGGTCACACCCAAGGAGGACCCTCCCAGGTGCCTGGGTGCCCCCCTGCCCCGCACAGCAAGGCCCCTCGGTCCAGAGCAGCCCTCAGCCGAGTGCCTGGGGGGCCCATCCCATCCCGGCGAGACTGTCCTGAGCCTGGGGCGGGGGCGCTGGAGTACCTGGGAACTCGGAGCAGGCTCCTCGGGACCCCCCGCACAGGCCGCTCGGTCCCATCCTTGTCATGCGTGGTCGGCTGCACCATCTGCCGGGCGCCTGACCCACATGCCTGGCTGTGGCCGGTGGCCACTGGCACTAACGGCCAGATGAGCTGGGGGCCAGGAGACGGGTGTGTGCAGGCTCTGGGGGTTGGCAGGGGGAGGCGGCCAGCCTGGGGCTGCGGCCACAGCCCTGCTGTGGCAGTGCCTCCAAGACCCGGGCCCAGAGGTCTGCTGACTGCAGCCAGAAGCCCGGGTCCCTGCCAGGGGTGGCCCTGCTGGGCTTCCCAGCCCTGTTGGGCAGGAAGGAGCTGCGGTGGGCGGGCCCGAGGGCCGAAGGTCTGCGGGTGCGGGAAGCAGGGCCCGTTTACTCGGTGCGCATGGCCGGGAGGGTGGGCGGGGGGCCGCTCTGCAGGCCCTTCCCTGGGGACACTGGGGCTCCAAGAGGAGGAGTCCCAGCCTGGTGGCGGGGGGGGGGGGGTGTCTCAGGGAGGGGCAGGGCGGGGGACTTGTGGGGCTGGCCCAGCCCCTTGGCGACATGTCAGTCTCCGCCCGGACAGCCCACGCTGCCCGCCCTCGGGTGTCCCTACTGGGGTCCTCCAGGCGGTGCCTGCCTCCTGACGCCCCCTCTCTCAGGCGTGCCCATCCAAGCCCACCCTGGCCCCGTGCCGACTCCAGGCCTTTGTCTGCGCGGCCACCAGGCTGTCCTGGCTAACCTGGCGACCAGCCGTCTCACTGGAGCCACCTCCACCTAGGAGCCCACTCCCCTAGACAGCACCCCAGCCTCCCCTCGGTCCCCCACCTCCTGAGGGCCTGCTCCCTCCAACTCGTGGGGGCGAAGGGATGGGGAGTCCTCCACCAGGGGCCCCAGAGGCAGGTCCACGTCAGCCATTTCCTTTCGCTCTCTGCATTTTTAATAATAAGTCAAATCCCTCATGTTAAAAATAGTCTGAGCCACTTTAAACATTTCTCATAGAGTTAAACGGAAATCTAATAAAATCTGTGAAAAGTATTTTTAAAACAGCTTTATCGAGGTATAATTTACATACCATGAAGTCCACCCACTTTCAATGACTGCAATGAGCCGCCCACAATTCAGTGATTTTAGTAAAATTTCCGTGCTGCCACCACCACCCAGTCCAAGTTTAGCAGGTTTGACGACCTCCTGTCCTCATAAGCAGTCACTCGTCCCCCACCCCAGCCCCCGGCAACCACGCTCCTGCTTTCTGTCCTCATAGACTTGCCTTTTTTGGGCATTCCACATAAACAGAATCTACACCTTGTAGCGTTTGCTGTCTGCCTGCTTTTCCCAAGCACACGCATTTTGAAGTTCATCCATGATGTAATGGGTCCATAGTTCATTCCCGTAACGAGATTCCACGGTGATGGTGCCGTTGTTCAGTGTGTCTGACTCTGTGACCCCGTGGACCGCAGCACGCCAGGCCTCCCTGTCCATCACCAATTCCCAGAGCTTACTCAGACTCACGTCCATCGAGTCGGTGATGCCATCCAGCCGTCTCATCCTCTGTCGTCCCCTCCTCCCTCCTTCAATCTTTCCCAGCATCAGGGTCTTCTCCAAGAGTCAGCTCTTCGCATCAGGTGGCCAAAGTATTGGAGCTTCAGCGTCAGTCCTTCCAATGAGTATTCAGGACTGTTGTCCTTTAGGATGGGCTGGTTGGATCTCCTTGATGTCCAAGGGACTTTCTAGAGCCTTCTCCCGCACCACAGGGTGACAGCATCAGTTCTTCGGCGCCTGGTCTTCATGGGCCGCTCTCGCATCTATACATGGCTGCTGGAAAAATTCCATTGTAGCCAGCCATTCTGCGTACCCAGGCACTAGCTGGTCGGTATTTGGGCTGTTCCCCCCACGTGTTTGCTCTTATGGATAAGCTTGGTATGCACACGCTTGTGCGCGTCTCCATGCGCACATCCGTTGTCATTTCTCTTAGGGAGATAGTTCGGAATGGGACTGCTGGGTCATCTATGTGTGACTTTTGAAGAAATCGGCTCCACATTTTGTGTCCACACCAACAACATACGAGGTTTCCAATGTTCCCATGACCTTGTCAACACTTGTTATCATCTTTCATTTTGATTACTGTCCCAGTGGGTGTGACACTGTTTTGCATTTGGCTTCAATCTGAATTTTCCTAAGAACTAATGATGTTGAGCATCTTCTCAGTTTTGATTAGATATTTCACCAAGGAAGAAACCCAGCTCCACTCCTCCTTCGGTGAAATGTCCAATCAAACACCCGGCCTGTTTTTCACTCGGGCTGCTTTTCTTACTGTTCTTTAAAATGTTATATACGTTTGTGAAATGAGTGAAAGTCTCTGAGTCGTGTCCAACTCGTTTTGACCCCATGGACTATATAGTCCATGGAATTTTTCCGGCCAGAATATTGGAGTGGGTAGCCTTTCCCTTCGGGGGATCTTCCCAACCCCGGGAGGAGCCCAGGTCGCCAGAATTGTAGGCAGATTCTTTACCAGCTGAGCCATAGGGAAGCCCATGTATGTCTGTAAATTGTGGTAAAATAAACAGAACCATGTTAAGTGTATGATTGTCTTATTTTGAGTTGTGAGTGTTCTTTATATAAATAAACAGAACCATGTTAAGTGTATGATTGTCTTATTTTGAGTTGTGAGTGTTCTTTATATAAATATACAGAACAATCTTAAGTGTGTGTGTGTCTTGTCCTGAGTGCTCTTTCACACATATATATGCCTTGTGGACACTTACCCAGTTTTCACTGTCTTACGGCTGGAGTTTGAAACACAAAACACTTGCTTTTGACCAAGCCAGTCTATTTTCCCCTGGGTTCTGTCTTAAGCGCTATACCTGACACTGTGCATAACTCAGGGGCACAGAGCTTTTCTCCAACATTTTAAAGGCTTCATAGCTTTAGCTCTTTCATTTCGGTTCATGGCCCACTTCAAGTTAATTTTTGGGTATGGCGTGAGGTGAGGGTCCAAACTCCTCTGTCAGCGTGTGGATATCCGCTTGTCGTGGCACCGTTTATTGCAAAACTGTCGTTTCCCCACTGAAAGCTGTGGAACCTTTGCCACAGACCGTTGGATCGTGAGTCTGTGGGCCTCCTTCTGGACGTGCAGCCCTGCTCCACTGACCCGTGTGTCAGTCCTGTTACCCCACACGTGCTGTCCTTACTGCTGTGGCTTCCTTGTGCGTTTTACAGTTGGAAACTGTAAGTGTTCCAACCTTGTTCCTTTAAAGAACTGTTTTGGCTGTTTTGTGTCCTTTACATTTCCACACACGTTTATGGTCAGATTGTTAATTTCTGGCCCCCTTAAATCTGCTAACCTTCTGATAGGGATTGGATGTGTGTGTGCGCGGCCGCGGCTGACTCTTCTGTGACCCCAGGGACTGGAACCCACCAGTGCATGCCTCTGTCCATGGGATTTCCCAGGCAGGAACACTGGAGTGGGTTGTCATGCCCTCCTCCAGGGGATCTTCCCAACCCAGGGATCGAACCCGCGTCTCCTGCATTGGCAGACAGATTCTTTACCACTAGCGCCACCTGAGAAGCCCAGGGATTGCATTCAATCTGTTAATCCATTTGGGGAGTATTGATATCTTATCAATACTGAGTCTTCCCCCACAAACTCTGGGAGACAGTGAAGGACAGGGAAGGCTGGCATGCTGCAGTTCGTGAGGTCGCAAAGACTCAGACACGACTTTGCGACTGAACCACCCCCATGAACACTGAATGTGTCCCTGCTTATCTAGACCTCTTCAACCTCTGTTAGAAATGCTATGAGATTTACATGTACAAGTCTTGCCTCCTTTTGTTAAACTTACTCCTATCCATTTCATTTTTTTTCGATGCTATTGTCAATGAAATTGTCTTCTCAGTTTCCTCTTTGGCTTGTTCGTTGCTAATCCATGGAAATGCGGTTGGATTTTGTATGTTGATTTGGGGGCTGGAACCTTGCTGAACTCAGTCATTAGCAGCTTTCTTCCTCTATGGCCTCTTGCCATTTGGCCCCAAATGCGTCACAAATGCAGAAATGGATGGTTTCTGGTGGAGGAAAAGGGAACCTTCAGGTAAGTGGAAAGTACCAGGAAAATACTGGAGAGGAAGACATTTAGGGAAATGACACCAGAAGCTTTAAAGTCTTGAACTCCTGCTCTTGCCACTAGCCTGAGTGTGCGTGGATCCGACCCTAATTAATGTGCGAAATGACTGGAAAACTGATCTGACCAGCAGACCTCCACCCAGGTCTCAGACTAAGTGCGAGGCACGCACACGGGGACAGACCTGATCAGAACAGCAGACACTGACTATCGCGGAACAGTGGAACCCGAGCCCATAGGAAACCAGCCCTCTCCACGGGCAGGGGGGGCCCGCAACACTCAGATGTCGGGGTGGAAGCTGAAGTCACCAGGTGTCCGAAGAGTGTAAAATCCCCACTCACACAAGAAAAGACAATAGACACACGTGATGGGCTGCCACAGATAATTTGGATTATCTGATTGGGACTCTAAACCAGCTTTTAACCAGAAACTGTAAAGAGCCTTGACAAAATATTAACGGAATGACTCAGCAAGGAAATAGAAAGATACGAAGAAGCAAATGGAAATTTCGGAACGGAAAAATTCAGTAAGTGAGGCAAAACAAAACTTACTGGGTGGTTTTGCTAGCAGAGTGGAGATAACAGAGGAAGGAATCATTGACCTTGATTTATCAGTAGAAACTAGTCTAAGAAATAGAGACGTTAACGAACGAACGGTCTCAGGGACCCACAGGGCCGTGACAGCCGGGCTGGATTTGTGCTGCCGGAGTCCCTGAAGAAAGGAGAGAGACTTCGGGGCTGGAAAAACCTGTTGAGGAAATGGTAACAGAAAACTAAAGAAGAAATGGGTTTCCCTGATGGCTGCGTGGTAAGGAATCCACCTGACAATGCAGAAGGCTCGGGTTGGATGCCTGGGCTGGGAAGAGCCCCCGAAGGAAGAAAGGGCAGAGTCCCATCGACAGAGAGCTGCAGTCCCGTGAGGCTGCAGAGTTGGGCGTGACTGGACGACGAAACACAGCGAGGAAGAAATGCTGGCAATACCAAGTGCTGTGGAGGACTGCGGCAGCTGGAACACTCCAGAGCTGATGCTGGGAAGGTGGAGCCACGCGGCCACTCCGGGAGGTGCTTTCCCAGCTCCTTACCCAGGTAACTGTATACTTACTGCCAGATACAGCAACCCTGCCCAGGTGTCTAACCTGGAGAAATGGAAATGTGTATTCGCACGGAAACCTGTACACGAATACGGCTAGAGGCTTGATTTGTAACAGCTGAAAACAACCCAGACGTCTTTCAGTGCGTGAACCGTGGTGATCTGCGCCATGAAATGCGACTGCCTCACAAAAGCAACAGACTGGTGACTCAGCAACCTCCACGACGCGTCTCAAAGGCGCTACAGAGAGACCGGTCCCAGCTGCCTGCTGCCTGCGTCCCTCCACGGAGAACGCCACACCATCCTGGAGAATATCAGCGGTGGCCAGGGGCTACGGGTGGGGAGAAGTGTGCCCCAAAGCTATGGCAGGGGCAATCTGGGGGTGAGGTAACTGTGTGTCCTGTGCCAGTGACAGCCTCCCAAATGTGTTAAAATTCAGAAAACTGTGCACCGAAATCAAAAAGTCAGTCTTTAATGGGGGGCGGGGGGGAGGAGGATAAATAACATTCTGCGGTACACCTGGAGCTAACACAACATTGTAAATAAACTATACTCCAATATAAAGTAAAACTTCAATCAAAACGTCAATTTTACCATTTAATAATTAAAGTGAGACATACAAGATATTTTAAAAACATATGTTTCAGGCAGTGTTTACGCGCGCCGGGGTTTTCTTCTTGGCACGAGTTCTCCCGCGGGCGAGGAGGGCACTGCGGCACGCTCGGGCCTCCGGACGCACGCCTGGCGCGCGCGCCCGGGAGCTGATCGCGTGTCCTGCGCTCCCTCCTGGGAGGGTCAGAGGCGTGACAGACACTTGCAGCCCAAGGCGAGGGAGGCGTCCTCACACACGCTCGGCTCAGGGAAGGCCGCCGCGCTGCGGGGGCGGCGGGAGACCCCGCAGACCCTCCTGAGTTCCCCGCCCCGCCCGGCTCCGGAGCTTCGCGGCCCGCTTCCCGCAGCAGCCGCGCCCCTTTCCCCTCGCCTTCCAGGGCCGCCCAAGCCCCAGCCTCGTCCCGAGGGCCCGCCCCGCAGCTGCTCCCCTCCCCACCTGCTCCCCCGCAGGCCGCCAGCGCCCCCCACCCCCCGGCGGAAACCAGAACTTGAGGTTGCGGGTATCAGTGGCGGCCGACTCTGCCCCCCACCCCTGGTCCTCCCGGCGGCTGAGCCCGCGTCCGCGCGGGTCGGAGCTGCAGGGGCCGCTCGCCCAAGGCGCCAGGTGCCACTTCCCGGCGGAGAGGCAGGTGCGCCCACCCGGTGAGCTGCGTCACCCCCAGCGCCTCTTTCCCAACGGCTGGGCACACGCCCTCCCCAGGGGTCACGGCTGCGCACACGCCCTAGGGCCAGACGGGCCCCCAGTGTCCCTACCCGACAGCAGTCATGAGTCCCTGGCGTCTCCCAAGTCCCACTCCCCCTCAGTCCGCGCTCGCTGGACGGTCCTCGGACCTCGCAGCCTGCCGCGCGCCCCCAGCCCCTTCCCGCACGCCCCGCGCCCAGACGCTGCATCCTCCGGCCAGGGGCGGGGGGGGGGGGCGCCCAGCCTGGAGCCCACTCCCCAGTAGGGCCCGTGTTCACACCCGCCCCACCACCCTCTGTGCCCTATCCCGAGGCTGTGTCAGTGGCGCCCAGGGAAGCGTGGAAAAATGTTTAGACGTGCAAATGAAGAGTTTTAGGGAAAAAAGGGTCAGTCGTCTCAACGTAATAAGCAGCCATTTTAAAAGAATTAAAATCATCAAAATCTTACTGGAAGTTGTACTCACGAAGGTTCTTCAGGAACGACCGCCCTTCGCGTTCTGACCGGAAGAGGGGAAAGGGGGCACCTGTTGCTGGGGGCTGGGTGCACACCTGCCTCCAGAGATGCCCCCGAACCGCGGGCACTGCTGTCCGGAGGCCCCACTGCCAGGACTTAGCGCCCAGCCCTGCCTGCCCCGCTGCCCCCTCTTCCTCTGGCGACTCCAGCTGGACACCCAAACCCTGGCCTCGGCTTGACCTCCAGGCGCAGAGAGCAGGCAAAGGCAAGCCGCTCCACACTCCTCACTGCAGACGACAGCTCACAACAGCAGCCCACTCCCTCTACACAGGCTACCGTTCCCGCAAACTAGGACGCCCCTCGAACCGCCAAGAACGTTGGATCCGAGCAACTCCGAGGTATCGCCCATTTCTTTGGTCATGCTGGGACCACTCTGCTCTAAATGGCACCCCTCCACACACACGACTTCCTGTTTGCTTTCTCGGCCTCCGCCTTCTCACACCAGGCACTCACGTAAGTGACAGGCTCAGCTGTTTGTGAGCTGTCTTCCCCATGCGGAGGTCAGCTCCAGGTAGGTGACTGATGGCTGTTTGCCCGGGCTTTAGGGCTGAGACTCCTGACCTGGGGCCCCGCAGTTCAGGGCAGAGCAGACGTGGTCTGCAGCCCCAGAGCCGGTGCTGTGTGCTCCTGGTGTTGGGAGAGGGCAGTGCCCAGCGGGTGCTCAGGGACTGCTGGGGGGATGAGGGGATGAATGGGTGAGGCACACAGACCCGGGTTACCTGTGAGCTCTGGGGGGCGGGGGCGGGGAGGGAACTCTGGGGCCTGACCGCACTGGTGCTCTCCTGCAGAGGTGTGGCCGGGCTGGGGAGGGGAGGTCCTGCTGAAGGAGCAGCCTCTCACTGGCCACGGCAGCGTGCCTGTCGGGCCACGGGGCTCCGGGTGTGCATGGACGGCCCAGCTCAGAGCCCTGGGCTGAGTGCCACCAGCATGCGAGGGCAGCACATCCTGGACAGCACCCCTCCCCACCCCAGCCCTGTGGCCAGGCAGGTCCTTAGTCCTGGAGAGGAGGGCAGTCGTTTCCCTTGTCTGGGCTTCCGGTTCCCCCCTGTGGGATGGCCAGGGCTGCTGCAAAGTGGAGGAGCCTGCATCTGTTCAGTTTCTAGCACCCGGCCCCCAAACCCCGCCAGCCAACCCACCTCCCCACCCCTCCGGGTCAAGGATTCCTCCTGAGGGAGGTGCTGGATCAGGGCCGCAGTCTCTGTGCACAGGCAGGGACCCCGAGGCAGGCCAGGCGTGAGAAGCCGGAACTTGTGGCGTGGGGACCTTGGTCCCCACCTCCTTCTGTGCCTTGATGCAGACGGGGCACTTGGGGCGGACAGGGGTCTCCAGAGCACGGCAGGAGTACTTGCGTGAGCCCAGAGCACAGCCCGCGGGGGGCCAGGCCTGGCCGAGGTGGGGGAACAGGATCTGCGGGCTGGGGGCGCGACAGCCCCTCTCAAACCGCGGGCGGGGGTCCAGCTGCAGTCACGGCCTCCATCCCGCCTCAGGGGGGACACGCGGCCCCGTGGTCCCCCAGTCCCCACGAGGGCTCCCTGGCCCTGCAGACCCCTTCCCTGTCTTCAAGGGAAGCGGCGAGCCAGGCAGACAAGAGTTTCTCAGGGAGGGGTCATGTGGGCTCCACCGACCCCTCTTGTCGGCTCGGGCAGCAGCTCCCACTAAGGGAGCGATGACGAGACGTCCAGGGGCCTGTGTTCCACTAACGAGGCAGAGCCCAGGCCGGGCGGGGAGGGAGGTGCGCATGCGCAGACGCAGCCCAGCGTAGGCCAGGGGCGGGGCCCGGCCCCGGCGTGCCCCATGTGCCCTGCGTGCCCCGTGTGCGGTGAAGGTGACTCCAGACAGCGGCCCGGCAGGGGCGGCCCGGGGGTCCTTGTGAGCTGGCAGGGGGTCCCATGAGGGCAGGCCCAGCCGGCAGACTGCTGGGCGACCGCTGGCCTGGGACACAGAAATGACGCTGGCAGGGCCGAGGGCGCCCTGTGGCTCCTGAGCACAGGTGGCGCGTGGTGACCTCAGGGGGTGCAGAGCGTCTGAGAATGGCTCGTCCTGGCAGCTGGCCGGCCCCTGAGGCCAACGGAGTGGCCGTCCCTCACCGCGCTGTCCTGGCTAGGGGCCTGGGGAGTGGAAGGTGGTCCAGCTCTGGGGGCAAGGGTGAAGGCTGGGTGCTGGGGTGCTGGGCGCTCAGGCTCTTAGCAGACTCTTTGAAGGGTGGGGGCCGGTGGGGGCACCCAGGGTGTGGACCCCAGCACGTGTGTGGGTGACCTGGCCCCCCAGACCTGGTCAGTTCCAGGAAGGGTGGGGTCACACCCTGCACTCCAGAGAACCTCGTGCTCAGGGCCAGGGATGCTGGCCCTGACCCCAGGTGGTCCAGAGGGAGCCTGGGCCAGGCTGAGACAGATGCATCAGGGGCTGGCCCATCTGGGGAAGGGGCTGCCCATGGAGCCACTCTGTTGGTCCCACTCAGGGTTCAGGAGGGGCTGGAGGTCCTTCATCTGACCCAAAGTCCTGGCATCGTCCAAGGGCCCAAGTAGCTGCAGGCCTTTGGAGACCCGAGAGGTACACAGGCCCCTAGTCTGGGGCCAGGTGAGGACCCTCAGTGCATGCCCTGAGGCCGAGCCTTCGCGACAGAGGCCTGGGGTGTCTAGACGTGAGCTGGCCCCTTGCCGCATCCCTGCAGTTGGACCTGGCACCCGTGTCTTCTTGGTGAGATACTTGGCCTCAGGCTGCTGTTCCCTGGGTGGCAGCTGGGGAGAGAGGAATGGGGGGCTGGCTCAGGCAAGCCTTGTGTGGGGGCATAGACCCCCCCTCAACCATCTGGTGGCTCAGAGGGTAAAGAGTCCACCTGCAGTGCAGGAGACCTGGGTTCGATCCCTGGGTCAGGAAGATCCCCTGGAGAAGGGAATGACAGCCCACTCCAGTATCCTGGCCTGGAGAATCCCATGGACAGAGGAGCCTGGCAGGTGGCAGTCCATGGGGTCGCAGAATCAGACACGACTGAGCGACTAACACTTCAACGTTCACTTTTCACACGCCCCCCTAGCCCACCTCCGACTATGAGGTGGGAAGCAGGAGAGGGGATGAGACCCCACCCTCTCAGGGCCCCGTGCCCAGTCCTGCCAAGCCAGTGCCCGGTCAGCAGGCAAACGTCCATCTTCGGGGGAGTTTACCCTGACCTCAGGAGCAGTATCCTCCCAGGTTCCCCGACTCCAGCTGGGCCCAGGTGCTCTCACTGATCACAAGACCCCGGGACTCACCCAGCATGGCACTCCAGTCATAGCCCCAGGCCACCCACCATGCCATCTGACTGGCAAATATCGGAGCCCCAGTCCAGACACAAGGCTCTTAGGGGTGACCATCGCCCCTTCGATCTGCTGGGGCGGGGAGGTGGGGGCTGTGGTCGGGTGGGGTAAGGGGAGAAGTGGATGCAGGCCCTGGAGCATTTGCCAGGGGAGGTGGGCGGGACTGGGGCGCCCTGGCATTGCTGAGACTCAGCTGCGCCCAGAGGCCATTCGAGACCTGCCCAGTTGCCCATAAGTGGACGGGGTGGTGAGAGTGCTGGATTCCAGGCACCCCTCTTCCTGTCTGCTTTTCAGCTCTGGCAGAGGTTTGCACTTGAAGAAGAGTGTGCTTGCTCCTCACTCCCACTGCCCTTGTGCCACTCACTGCCCCCCTACCCCTGGCCCTCAGGCAGGAGTCACCCCCTGGGCCACACCGAGGCCCCGTAGGGTTAGGGTTCCCTCTAGATCCTGCCAAGTCTGAAGTCCAGGAGTCTGGGACTCCTGGGTGGGCGACAGGTGGGCCGGGGACTTCGAGTTTCTGGGCAGTTGGAAGAGCCCAGGTCAGTGTGGTGGGCACTCAGGAAGGAGGGCACAACACCCTTGACCCAGTGCGAGGCCCTGGAGGAGCCTTGATCCCCCAAGTCAAGGCTCAGAAGCCTGGCCTGACGCTGAGGCGGTGGCCCCTCTGTCCTCCACCTCCTGCGCAGAGTGTCCCCCGCATCCTGACGGTGGGAGACGGGGCTGCTACGGGCCAGTCTGGGGTCCAGCCCTTGGCCCCCGACAGCCCCTGAGTGCCTGTCCTCCCAGCTCCAGTCCCCACTGAGGCCTGGCCCGCTCACTCACCACACTGGAGGCCGCAGAGCTGCTGGGGGACGGAGAACTGGACATCGGTCCTCCTGCCCTGCGGGCAGGGGCAGGGCAGAGAGAGCAGGTCAGCACAGCCTGTAGCCCACCCTGCACGCCCCCTCCTTCCCCAGAAGCACCATCCAGAGAGGCTGTGGGGCTGAAGGGACCTCCCAGAGCAGCCCAGGGCCCAGGGCAGCTCCTGGGAGGTGGGCGGAGGCTGGGCAGGGTGGTACACCTACCTGGATGCAGGTGCTGGGTGCACAGGCCTCGTCCCCAGGAATGTCCACAAAGGCCACTGCAGGGTCCCCTGCAGAGTCACCCTGGCGGGGGAGGGGCCGGTCACAGGCAGTGGGGGCACAGACCAGGCTCCTCCAGGTCACTGTGGTGCTCGCCACCCTCCGCCCTCGTGGGGACTAGCTCTGACTGCAGGAAGGTCGGGGGTCAACCCCACCCCCGGGTCGCCAGGACGGGGCCTGCCCCACCTGGCTGACAGAGGCCGCAGGGACAGGGGTGGCCTGGAGCAGTCGGCGGCAGGCGGGGGGCCAAGTCTTCCCCTGGTGGCACAGGCACACCTGGAAGCGGGCGGGGCTCGACGAGAAGAAGGCCACCCGGAGGTGGCCCGGAGCGGGCGAGGGCTGGACGGCCATCTTCCAGGCTGTGGGGGCAGGGGTGAGGCCCAGCGCCCACCCACCGCTGACCATCTTGGCTATGGCCACACTGCAAGGGCCCCTGACCAGCCTCCCGCCTGCCCCCTGGAGGGCCCCGCCCCCTTGTTGGGGCCCCGCCCCTCAGAGGGCCCTCGTCCCCTTGAGGGCCCCGCCCCTTGGAGGCCCCCATTCCCTGGAGGACTCACCTGGGAACCTCGGCTGCTTGAAAGGGCACCTCACTTGGAAACCCAGGCTCGTGGAGAACTGCCGGGAGGCCGAGGGACAGGGTGTGGCTGTGTGCCCAGCGACAGGCAGGCCTCCTTCACGGCCCTCTGGGACTGGTCACAAACCCCCACCCCCCACTGTTGGCCCAGGAGGGGTTAGAGGGGCTGCTAGGTGGCTGGACCCTGGGGCTGGGCAAGGCAGAGGGAGACATTTGGCTGTGGGTCCCCTGCCCCAATGCCGTGGATCCCTTGTCTGGCTCCTCAGATCCCTCCGCCAGCCCCGGGAGGGCACGAGGCAGGCTGTGGTCCAGGCCACTCACCTTCAGGCAGAGCTGGGGCTGTGTGTCCACGAGCGGGTACTGCACCTGGGGGGAGCTCATGTCAGGGCTCTGGCCATCCATCTCCGCCCCCATCACTGCCTGGGGGACACTCACCCTGCCGCGGGCTGGCCGGCCTGAATGCTTCAGCTCGAGGCAGTGGGCCCCTGGCCCTGGCTGCCAGCACAGACTCACACGGCCTCTCATGGGGCAGGCGGGCTCCCAGCTCAGCGCCTGGCTCCCCGGGTGGTAGTGGATGGTGTCCCGGAGGCTCTCCGTGACTGCAGGGACCCTCCCCCAGGGCTGGAGTCAGAGGGACACTGTCCCGGCTGCTGACAGGCCACCGGACCCAGCACCTGCTCAGTGATGGGCAGGCTGGGTCCTGGGCAGGTGTCTTTTCCCGTGGCTCCAGACCTAGGCCCCACCCAGTTCGCTTGTGTGCCCCGTCGATGAACACCTCTTATCCTCGGGGAGGACCCCCTCCCCCTCCCGCTGTGGCCTTGGCTCTCCCAGGTGGCCAGGCCATGGCGCCCGCGTGTGCTTGTGCGCTGGCTGACATGGACGCTTGCATCCACGCAGGGCTTCCACCACCTGGAGGGCTTGCCCAGAACACAGCTCTGACGACCTACTGTCTGAAGCTGTCTCAGGCGCTGAGGCTGGCCCTCCCCGCTACTCTCAGCCCTCCTTGCGTCAGCCCTCCTTGCGTCAGCCCTGCGCGCTGGACCAGCAGCCCCCATCCTTGGGGACCCCTGACTCGCCATCTCCCACCCCTCCCTCCTCGCTCTCCCGGGCACCGCAGGGCACTCACCATTTTTGAAAGGGCAGGTCTGGATTCGCACCGCATCAGGGTCGCTGACCAGACCTACGGAAGGGGCTGGGATCAGCACAGAGTCGGCCCATCCTCTCGTCCACTCTCACGTGTCAAGACCGCACCCTTACTGACCTCAAGGCACAGACACGACAACTCTTGGCTGTAGGGTAGAGAGACCCTCCGGGAGACCCTGTTCCCTGTTACCTGCATCAGAGGGAAGGAGCGTGGGCGGGGGCGACAGGAACGGGTGGGGCCTGGTGGGCGGAGCGGGGCGGGAGGGGAGGACAGAGGGAGGGCGGGGCCTGTGGCTGTGGGCGGGGCCAGGGCTGTGGGCAGGGCAGCAGGTGGGACAGCTGGTGGATGGGGCCTGGTGGGCGGGGCCAGGGCTGTGGGCAAGGTGGCAGGGGAGGACAGGGGGCGGAGCTGGGACTGTGAGCAGGGCTGGGGCTCACCCGCACTGGGGCGCCCGCGTCCTCGCAGGTGAACCGCTTCAGACAAAGCCGCACGTAGTAGTCAGGGCCCCCCGACTCTGGCACCTGTACTAGAATGACCTTGCGGCTGCGGTCCACCCAGTAGGAGAGCTTCTCAGCTGTAGGAGGGCAGGAGGAGGGGTCATGCTGGGGCCAGGGGTCACCAGGCACAGGGCTCCAGCTGTCGTGACAGCCTGCATATGGTGACTCCTGCCAGACCCAGGCGTCTTGGAAGTTGCCTGCCTGAGGACCATCGTGAGTTCCCAGAAGAGCCCGGTAGGAGGCCTGTGGGTGCCCACCACCACCCAAGGGTCTTCCCAGGGGCAGCGGGGCCGGGGTCCCACCTGGGGAGGGACCTCACCGAAGCAGTCAGGCACATTCTTCCCCACGTCCTCCTCTCTGCAGTCTGCAAATGACAAGGGAAGTGTTGTGCCCAGCCCACTCTGCCCCAGGGGCCACCCCCAGCCAGGCCTCTGCTGGTGTGGTTTCCGGAAGCCCACCCCTCCAGGGAGACAGCAACCCAGAATTAAAATACACTTGCTGGGACCTGTCCCGCATGGCCTACCTGCTGCCTGGGTGACTCCTGCCCCACGGCAGTCACCACTCCCTCCAGGAGGCTGGAGGGCAGTGCCCACGCCAGCTCCCTGGTCCCTACCTTCCATGTGGTATTGCTGGCCCAGCTGGACCCCGCAGAAGTGGGGGACAGTCCTCAGGGTGACGTAGAGGGTCTGGGCCACGGCCACCTCGAAGCAGTCAAAGCGCACCTGGAGCTGGGCAGGGACGGGGTGAGCTGTGGACCTGGGTGTTGACCCCCTACCCCTGGCCAGGCCAGCTCCACCTCGCACAGCTGGAACCCAGAGTCTGGGGTAGGGGAGGAGGGGTGCCCCGTCCATGGGCCGGGATGGGCTGTGGAGCGGGGAGGGTAGCGAGAACTGGCCAGGGGACAGCTGTGCTGCCGGGCACAGGCTTGGGGCTGGACCTGAGGGTCCGGGTCAGACACTGGCCTCACCTGCTGCCCTGCTTGCTGGCGGGAGGCCCTGGACACCTGCACAGTCTGGCACTGCGTCTCCTGGGTGTCCAGGCTCGTGGAGCAGACCTCCAGGCCCTGCAGGCTCTCTGTGGAGAGAGGGTCCGCAGGCTGTCAGACCATGCTGTCCCCTGTGAAGGCAGTGAGCAGGGTCTCTCTGCCCCACCCTAGCCTGCCGTCAGGTTGACATGGGAAGAAAAGGAGCCCTGAGCCCCCCCATGAGCCAGGAGTGACCCCGTCACAGTCACCGTGCAGCGCGAGAGAGGCATTGACGCGCAGGAGCAGGGAGCAGCCGTCGGGTGGGGAGCACTTCATGGCGGTGGAGAGCGCCAGAGACCCCAGGACGGACCTGGGCATGGACACGGGGGGCTGCCGGCAGAAGCTGTTGAAAATATTTCCTGTTGGGGGAGAGGGAGGCTAAGTGCCAGGGTTGCTGGTGCCTGGGCTATTCCCTGTGGGTGGCCGGGTGGGGAGTGGCTCTGGGTCTCTGCTGCACAAAATGGAGGGGGGTCCTCCCTACTCTCCCCAGTGCCGTCAGAGAGCCAGGCCCTGGAAGAGTGGTGGGCCCACCTGAGCCATGTGCAGAGCTGTCTGCTGGGCCCAGGAGTGGGGCCCCTGCCTGGCCAGCAAAGAGGCAGAGGAGGGCCCCCGCCAGGCGTGCCGGCTGGCCCCATGGGTTCCAAGGATGAGCAGCAGCACAGGTCTGCGGGGGCACCTGGGCCTGGGCCTGAGGCCACTGCCGCCTAAAGCCCTGTCCATGGGCAGCAACTGGCACAGATGGCTTGGCCCCAACGGCCTTGGTCAGGGCCCTGGAAGCGGGGGCCGGACCGGGCGCCGTGCAGGCAGCGGGGGTCTCGTTTTCAGGCCCCGGGGCTGAGCGGTGTTTTCGATCTTGGCTCTGCCCAATCTTCAGGCAGATGCTTCAAGGTCAATGGGGTTAGTTCCACGGGCTCCACCATGCCCCGGAGAGCCCTGCACCCCGTGGAGCTGGCAGCCCAGGTTCCTTCTGGCACTCAGGGCCTGGCGTTCCGGCCAGGTGACGTGTCAGATGGTATGTGTGCTCAGCGGTGCCCAGGGTGCAGGCACACCCCAAGCAGCGTGGCAGGAAGACCCGCCCTCAGGCTGACGGCCAAGGGGAAGCAAAGGACGAAGGTGCCAAGGCCCCTCCTGGGCTTCAGGGGGAGGGGACACGGGGACCAGGGTGACCGGTTGAATGCACGAGGGTGGGGGAAGGGCAGAGGCTGCACCCAAGGCTGTCTCCCGCCGTGGCACAAGGAGCCGGAGTGAGGGGTCCCCGTGGCCATGGTGGCTGGGCTCCCAGACCTTGGAGAAGGGGGCCGAGGCACCACTGCTGAGACCCAGCCAGAAGAGCTGGCCCATCGCTCAGCGGAGCCCCGACCTGACCAGATCAGACGTGACTCAGAGAGGCAGCAGAAACTGTGAGGTCTGAAATGTTCCTGGGAAAGAAACCAGAGCTGTGGGCCCCGCTGAGGTCAAGATGGAGGTCAAGTTGGAGTCACGGCGCTCAGCCTGGACGGCAGGCGAAGTGCGATCTCAAGACACTGGGTGCAAGGAAGCCAGGACGGCGACGCCCACGGAGGGGGCAACCCGGGGGCCTCACCATACCCACTGTCCCGAGGGTGCTGCCAGGTGGTGGGGATGGGGTAACGGCGCTCAAGGTGCCTCCCCAAGAGAAGAAGTGGGGCAGATCTGGGCAGAGGCAAATGGCCGGAAGTGGCCAGAGTTTGCAGGATGAGCACGGGAGGACCGCGACGTAGAGAGCAGGGTGAGTGTTTGGCAGAGCGGGATGCCCGCGTGGACTGAGGAGCTGCAGGAAGAGAAGAAGCCGGAGGGGCCCTGGGGACAGAGTCTTGTCGGCCCGTGGGTCTGGGGTGTCCCTGCTCCCAGCCAGACCACAGACCCAGGGCTTCGCGGGGCCCTGGTGCAGCGGACGCAAGGGTCTTGTTTCTGTAAGAGAAATAACTAGCCATGGGTGGAGCGCTGCCCTGATCTCGTCTAACAGATCTTGAAACAGAGACCCCAGAAAGATTAACCTGTTTCCAGGTAAGCTGACTGTATTCCAGAAAAGACTCAAGACTATTTGTGACGATAAAAGTGTATATCCAGTGTGCCTCTGTGCTCAGCCACACAGCACCGCCTCTGCGATCCCATGGGCTCCAGGCACGAGCACTGGAGTGGGGTGCCCTTTCCTCCTCCAGGGGATCTTCCTGCCCGAGGGACTGAACCCATGCCTCTCGTATCTCCTGCAGCGGCAGGTGGGTCCTTTACCACTGAGCCGTCTGTGAGCCAGATGAAAATCACAGTCTACCGTATTTTCAAGCTTGGTGAGGACTATATACTCACAGATCCAAGAAGCCCAGTGAAAGATAAGAAACATGAAGAAATGATAAGCACACCACAGTCAGTCTGTTCAAAGCCAGAGTAAAGAGAAAACTGTAAAGCTACCAGAGGCAAAGACGCGTGAGGCACAGCGGAACCAAGGCAGGGGAGAGGCAGGCTTCTTCTGGGAGCCATGCGAGTGAGGTGATGATAGGAAAGACTCCCCAGGACTGAGAGACAAAACCCACCAGCCTAGCGTCCCACCCCTGCTCAGGCCTGCGTGCCTGACTCTTGGCAACCATGCTGCGGTTCCAGCGGGGAATGCACGGTCCTTCCAGCAAACGGTGCTCAGCTCTGTGTCCACTGGAAAACAATGGGCTCTAGACCACAGCTCTCACAGAAGGTAAAGTGGATTGTCAGACTCAGTGCAAAACCTGAACTACCAAACTTTCAAAAAGAAACCTATTTTCAATAATCTCTATGACCTTCAGTTCAGTTCAGTCCAGTCACTCAGTCGCATCTGACTCTGTGCGACCCCATGGACTGCAGCACGCCAGGCCTCCCCGTCCATCACCAACTCCCGGAGCCCACCCAAACCCATGTCCATTGTGTCGGTGATGCCGTACAACCATCTCATCCTCTGTCGTCCCCTTCTCCTCCTGCCCTCAATCTTTCCCAGCATCAGGGTCTTTTCAAATGAGTCAGTTCTTTGCATCAGGTGGCCAAAGTATTGGAGTTTCAGCTTCAGCATCAGTCCTTCCAATGAACAGCCAGGACTGATCTCCTTTAGGATGGACTGGTTGGATCTCCTTGCAGTCCAAGGGACTCTTAAGAGTCTTCTCCAACACCACAGTTCAAAAGCATCATTCTTCTGCACTCAGCTTTCTTTATAGTCCAACTCTCACATCCACACATGACCACTGGAAAAACCATAGCCTTGACTAGACGGGCCTTTGTTGGCGAAGTCATGTCTGCTTTTTAACATGCTGTGTAGGTTGATCATAGCTTTCCTTCCAAGGAGCAAGCGTCTTAATTTCATGGCTGCAGTCACCATCCGCAGTGATTTTGGAGCCCAGAAAAATAAAGCCGGCCACTGTGTCCACTGTCTCCCGGTCTGTCTGCCATGAACGGCAGCTGTGACCTTAGGTGAGGCTAAATTCTCTGAGACAGAATACTGAAACTGTGACTCGTAAGAGAAGAAACGGGCAAGCTGGATTCCATCAAGCTTTCCAACTTCTGCTCTTTGAAAGACCCCAGTAAAGAGTAAAAAGACAAGTCAGAGTCTGGGGAGGGGGGGTGATATTTGCAAGTCATGCACCTGTTAAGGAGCGTGTGTTCAGAACCTGTAAGAACTTTCCAAATTCAGCAACGAGGAAACCAACAGCACGTCTGCCTGTCCTCCACGTGGATGGGATGGGGCTGCGGGTTCCACCGCCCCAGATGATGGAGGTTTAGAAATAATAAAGCCAGCAGGTAGCTGTTGCTGTTCAGTCACTAAATTGTGTCCAGCTCTTTGCGACCCATGGACTGCAGCACGCCAGCCTTCCCTGTCCTTCACTGTCTTCCTGAGTTTGCTCAAACCCATGTTCATTGAGTCGGTGATGCCAGCTAACCATCTCATCCTCTGTTGTCCCCTTCTCCTCCTGCCCTCAATCTTTCCCAGCATCAGGGTCTTTTCCAGTGAGTCGGCTCTTCACATCAGGTGGCCAAAGTAAGCGAGTAGTTGGTCTGCCTTTTCCTACCCATGTGTGCTGGCAGTTCTAAACGGGGGTAAAATCCTCCCCGCTGGTCAGAGCTGGGAATGGTCCCCTGCCCCAGCCTGGCCCCCACCACACACCCGGCCTGCTGTTGCCTTGGGGCTGAAGGACCCGAGGTGTGGGGTCAGATGGGCGATTCAGAGCTTCCTGGGGGGACAGTTCCCAAGGGCTGTGGCTGGAATCGGAGCAGAGGCTGCCTGCATGAGGCGGCCGAGTCCTGGTCTGGCTCCAGGGGCTCCTGGTCAAGCCCGGGAGTGGGGGGTTAGTCCGGCAAGGTGGGGGTAGGGTGAGGAGAGCTGTGTCCCCAGGCCTGACGTTGCCGTGCTGAGAGGCGCATCCTCGGAGCCTGGAGCTTCAGAACCCTCTCGCATCTAGGGTGTCCCTCGTATGTGTGGAAACGTCCTCCTCTGTGCAGAAAATGAGAAGGCGGCGTCTTTTGACCTTTTCTGGAGAAATACAAGGACCTGTTGTAGCCAGTCAAGAAAAGGATCAGAGTCAGAAGGAAAAAGGGTGGAGCCACAGAAGGGAAGGGTGACCGCGGATGCCATGAAGTTGCTTGTATAAAAGTAAGAACCGGCTCCTGACCCAGTTAAGCGCACAGCACAGAAGGTGTATGGGAGAAGGTGATGTGGCGGACTCCCTGCTGGGTGGGTGGCCAGGGCACAGCGCTCGTTCTGCCTGGGCATGGATGCAGTCCTTAGTTCAGGAACTAAGGTCCCACAGGCCGTGCAGAGCAACCTCGCTGAGACTGTGTGGAAGGCATTGTGAACCCCAAATTCTTCATAAAGATTAAGGAGAAGTAAATACATTTGATCTCATTTGCAGGTTTAAAGCCATCCCAGCAAACCAGAGGCACACTAAGAGAAGGCCTGACACCTCGGCTGCATCTTAAGAAGGAGAAATATGAGCTCAGAAGGAAGAAGTGGGTTACGAAGGGAATCGTGCACAGAGGAGCTGGTAAGATACGGAGGGGATTTAACTGCGCGTTGGCAGGGCAGGAGGAGAGGGAGGGGTTCCGTGCGTCTGAAAACCCGTCGGGGTTTCCTTCTGCATCCCACAGGAGCCTGTGCTGTCTGGACCGGTTCTACTGAGAACAGCTAACAGTGCTGGAGGGAAAAAAATACATGTTAAAAACTCACATGTAAAATCATACACGTGAAAACACACATGTAAAACACGCGGAACATACCCGTAAACACATACATGTGGGAAACATAGGCACAGACAACTTACATATATGTGTGAAAACATACATGTGAAAAAACTTCCCCGACCCCGTGAGAGCTGAGGAAGCGGGGGGGCAGGATGCTGAGGCTCAGCCGGACCGGGAGGCCCAGGGCTGCCCCGATTTGGAGAAACCTGCTGCCTCCTCCCACCCTTGGCCCGGCGGGAGGGCAGGGACAGGGAGCTTCCTGGAGAGCCTGCAGCCTCTGCGGGCTCCCAGCGCTGGTCTGCACCCAGGCAGATCCAAGGAACTTCAGTCCACGACTTAGAAATGGTCCCGATAGTCACAGGTCACTCCTGGTTCACCAAGAAACAAAGGGAACCCGGTCTGAGGGGAGCTGCCTGAATCCTCGGCCCGGGGACGGCCAAGACCATTTCTCAGGGGCACGGAGCAGACTTTCATTTTTGGCCACACTGCGTGGCCTGTGGCATCTTAGGTTCTCTCCCAGGGACAAACCCTGGCCTCCAGCAGGGAAAGGCAGAGCCCTGACTGCTGGATGGCCAGGGAACTCCCTGGAGCAGACGCGTGAGAGATAAACAGAGCACCCAGAGGGAGGGCCGGAAGAGACACAGGCCACCGATGGTCCAGGAGCCTCCACAGGGCCACCGCGGGTTTAGAGCGGAGCCTCGGGCAGTCCTGCTGCTTGCCAACTCCGAGCGGAGGTCCACTGCGCTTTCTGCACAGGGCCTCAGCACCTCCTTTCTTCCAGGCTCGGAGCTCAGAACACCGGGGAGAGCACCGTGAGACTGTGCCCCCGACACTGTGTCTGGGCCGCAGCACTCCTGCTAGGCGGGCTGGAGAGGGCGGAAACCTGTCTGCACAGACTCGTCCGCGTCTCTCCTGGTGCTCACGACCACCCGTCTCCACGGTCGGGCGCTCGGCTGTGAATGCCACACGGCCTCCCCTTCCACTCGTGTTCTCAGCGTTGCAAACAGCCCCGCGCTAGATTTTCACCCCGTTTCCCGTCCGACCCCTCCCGGGGCCTCGTGCTTGATGCTCCTTCCCTAGGAGGGGCCCTTGGGACAAGAGCCCCTGAGTCCCAGCCTGGGCCAGTGTCCTTTCATGGAAATATGTTTGATGCATAGCACTGTGTAAACTTAAGGAGTACAGCGTGCTGGTTCGGTGCATTCATCTGCTGTCATCGCTGCTGTTGTAGCAAAAGCAGCCATATCAAGTCCCATAATTGTTGCTTCTTTTTTGTGGTTGGATTAATTAAGGTCTGGCCTCTTAGTGAGTTTCGCGATCATGACGCAGAACTGTCTATAGTCACGAAACGAAGCGCTGTGGTTTTGCTGTCCGTTCTCTTCTGGGGTAAAAATGTAGCTCTTTGAAAAATCTGATGTACTTTCCTTTCCATTTTGAATTGCTAAGTTCTTTTTGCTTAGAGGCCCAAAGATTTTTCACTTTAACATCCACCCATTTTGCTTGAGTGGGTTCTCACGTTGCGTCTTCGGGGCTGTTCCTCTCCAGTTCGACGCCTCGTGTTGGGGCTGTCTGCTGTCCCGGAGCTGCAGCTCTGCGCCTCTGCTCTGCGGCTCGGCTTTCTCCAGGGGCCCACGGCGCCCGCACTCTGGACTTTGTCTATCTGCGGCATCTTCTGTTATTGACTCGGCATTTCATCTCTTCTGTTTTTCTTTTCCAACCTTACTTGTATTCTTTTCTAAACATCTTCATTTCCTCACTTATTTTTGGTCGCATGGAATCCTCTGACTGTGCGCGGACTCTCCTCTCAGTGTGGTGAGTGGGGCTTCCTCTTTGCTGTGGTGTGTGGGCTGCTCGTTGCTCTGGGTTCTCTGGTTGTGGAGCACGAGCTCCAGGGCACGAGGGCTCAGCACTTGCAGCACGCCGGCTCGGGAGCTGCGCTGCCCGGGGTCCAGGGCGCCGGCTCGGGAGCTGCGGCTGGCCCCGGGGGCTCCAGGGGCGCCGGGCTCCGGGGAGCTGCGCTGCCCGGGGTCCAGGGCGCTGGCTCGGGAACTGTGGTGCGCGGGCTTCGCTGCTCTGAGGCGCATGGAATCTTCCGGGACCAGGGATTGAACCCTGCATTGGATTCTTGTCCACTGTGCCATCACGGAAGTCCCTTGTATTCTCGTTTTAATTGAAATATAGTTGATTTACAATGTTGTGTTAATTTCTGCTGTATAGCAAAGTGATTTTGTTATACATATAGATACATTTTTTTTAAAAAGCTTTCTTTTTCATTGTGGTTTATCACAGAATATTAAATATAGTTCCCTGTACTAACAGCTCAGTTCAGTTCAGTCGCTCAGTCATGGCTGACTCTTTGCGACCCCATGGACCACAGCATGCCAGGCCTCCCTGTCCACCACCTGGAGTCTACTCAAACACAATATGACACTTGTTTCTGATTTTTAAAAAAATCCCCTTTTCACCTTCTATTTCTCTCAAGGCATCTAATATTGGGTCTATTCACTACTTCTAACATAGTCGTCATTTCTGCAGTGATATTTCCTTTATTTTTAAGCCCAACTGTTGTCACCTCATCTCTGAAATTTCCTAACTTCTGTCCCTATTGTTCTTTAACATCTTTATCAACTTTCTTGAGTCTTCTAACATTTCATGCAAAGATGGGCTCAATAAAGGACAGAAATGGTATGGACCTAACAGAAGCAGAAGATATTAAGAAGTGTCAAGAATACACAGAAGAACTATACAAAACAGATCTTCATGACCCAGATAACCATGATGGTGTGATCACTCACCTAGAGCCGGACATTCTGGAATGCAAAATCAAGTGGGCCTTAGGAAGCATCACTACGAACAAAGCTACTGGAGGTGATGGAGTTCCAGCTGAGCTATTTCAAATCCTAGAAGATGATGCTGTTAAAGTGCCAGCAAATTTGGAAAACTCAGCAGTGGCCACAGGACTGGAAAAGGTCAGTTCTCATTCCAATCCCAAAGAAAGGCAATGCCAAAGAATGCTCAGACTACTGCACAATTGCACTCATCTCACATGCTAGCAAAGTAATGCTCAAAATTTTCCAAGCCAGGTTTCAACAATATGTGAACTGAGAACTCACCAATGTTCAAGCTGGATTTAGAAAAGGCAAAGGAACCAGAGATCAAATTGCCAATATCTGTTGGATCATATGAAAAGCAACAGAATTCCAGAAAAACATCTACTTCTGCTTTATTGACTATGCTAAAGCCTTTGACTGTGTGGATCACAACAATCTGTGGAAAATTCTTCAAGAGATGGGAATACCAGACCACCTCACCTGCCTCCTTTGAAACTTGTATGCAGGTCAAGAAGCAGTGGTTGGAACCGGACATGGAGCAATGGACTGGTTCCAAATTGGAAAAGGAGTACATCAAGGCTGTATATTGTCACCCTGCTTATTTAACTTATATACAGAGTACATCATGCGAAATGCTGGACAGGAGGAAGCACAAGCTGGAATCAAGATTGCCGGGAGAAATATCAACAACCTCAGATATGCAGATGACACCACCCTTATGGCAGAAATCAAAGAAGAACTAAAGAGCCTCCTGATGAAAGTGAAAGAGGAGAGTGAAAAAGCTGGCTTAAAAGTCAACATTCAAAAACCGGAGGTCATGGCATCTGGTCCCATCATTTCATGGCAAATATATGGGGAAACAATGGAAATAGTGACATACTTTATTTTCTTGGGCTCCAAAATCACTGCAGATGGTGACTGCAGCCATGAAATTAAAAGATGCTTGCTCCTTTGAAGAAAAGCTCTGATTAACCTAGACAGCATATTAAAAAGCAGAGACTACTTTGCCAACAAAGGTCTGTCTAGTCAAGGCTATGGTTTTTCCGGTAGTTATGTATGGATGTGAGAGTTGGACCAAAAAGAAGGCTGAGCCCCGAAGAATTGATGCTTTTAAACTGTGGTGTTGGAGAAGACTCTTGAGAGTCCCTTGGATGGCAAGGGGATCAAACCAGTCCATCCTAGAGGAAATCAGTCCTGAATATTCATTGGAAGGACTGATGCTGAGGCTGAAGCTCCAATACTCTGGCCACTTGATGTGAAGAACTGACTCATCTGAAAAGACCCTGATGCTGGGAAAGACTGAAGGCAGGAGGAGAAGGGGACGACAGAGGCTGAGACGGTTGGATGGCATCATGGACTCGATGGAGATGAGTTTGAGTAAGGTCCAGGATTCGGTGATGGACAGGGAGGCCTGGCGTGCTGCAGTCCATGGGGTGGCAGGGAGTCTGAACGTGACTGAGCTACTGAACTGAACTGGCTATTTTAAGCCACTTTGAAATGAACAGCTGCAGTTGTGGGTTTTGGGGTGTTCTGGTGCACTGCCTTCGCCTGTCGGGACCTCATTCTGTCCCTCATTCTCTTTTTATTTTCATAGCTCGCCTGAGCTTGTGCCCATAGGCCCCCTTGGCCACGCTTCCCTGACGGGTTTCTGAGCTTTCAGCCACAGGCTGGGCTCTGCTTTCCTTGCTGCACACAGCGCCCTCTGCTGTCGCTGTTGGGTGGACGTGCTTTGCGGTCTGGTTTCCCAGCTCTGTGAAGACCTACAAGACCTTTTAGAACTAACACCCAAAAAAGATGCCCTTTTCATTATAGGGGACTGGAATGCAAAAGTAGGAAGTCAAGAAACACCTGGAGTAACAGGCAAATTTGGCCTTGGAATGCAGAATGAAGCAGGGCAAAGACTAATAGTTTTGCCAAGAAAACGCACTGGTCATAGCAAACACCCTCTTCCAACAACACAAGAGAAGACTCTACACATGGACATCACCAGATGGTCAACACCGAAATCAGATTGCTTATATTCTTTGCAGCCAAAGATGGAGAAGCTCTATACAGTCAGCAAAAACCAAACCAGGAGCTGACTGTGGCTCAGATCATGAACTCCTTATTACCAAATTCAGACTCAAATTGAAGAAAGTAGGGAAAACCGCTAGACCATTCAGGTATGACCTAAATCAAATCCCTTATGATTATACAGTGGAAGTGAGAAATAGATTTAAGGGCCTAGATCTGATAGACAGAGTGCCTGATGAACTATGGAATGAGGTTCATGACATTGTACAGGAGACAGGGATCAAGACCATCAAGGAGATCCAACCAGTCAATTCTGAAGGGGATCAGCCCTGGGATTTCTTTGGAAGGAATGATGCTAAAGCTGAAGCTCCAGTACTTTGGCCACCTCTTGAGAAGAGCTGACTCATTGGAAAAGACTCTGATGCTGGGAGGGATTGGGGGCAGGAGGAGAAGGGGACGACAGAGGATGAGATGGCTGGATGGCATCACAGACTCAATGGACATGAGTCTGAGTGAACTCTGGGAGTTGGTGATGGACAGGGAGGCCTGGCGTGCTGCGATTCATGGGGTTGCAAAGAGTCGGACACGACTGAGCGACTGAGCTGCACTGAACTTCCTAGCTCTTCCTTCCGCTCGGCCTCATCCGCCTGCAGTCGCTCTTGCCGCTGCCGTCCTCAAGCTTCTTGTAGCTTCTCTGTGCAGGGCCGCCTCCCAGGGGGACCCTGAGCAGGTGCTGGGTGCTCCCCAGTGGCGCTCACTGCCTGCTGGGTTCAGACTGCCCTCTGCTTTCTGCTGCTCCTCCCACCTGGGGCCCTGGGGCCTGTCTCTGGGGTCTGGAGCCTGGACCCCGCTTCTGTTTTATGCCCTCCTTGCTCTTGTATCTGGATTTAGGGCTGCCTCAACGACGCTGCCATCTCCCAGGACAATTTAGGAAAGAACTCAAGCAGAAGTCAGTGTCCAGCTTAAATCTATTCATCCAGGGGCTCAGTATGCAGATCCACAGCATGGGGTGTGTAGGGAGAGCCCCCAGGGCTCAGGGTGGCCTCACTCAGGAGTAGAGGCCATCGGGGAACCGCCCGCACAGTGTGGAAATCTGAAGATGGGTGGGGTGGGGGTGGAGGCGTCCAGCGCTTGGTGTGGCCACTGCGGGATTTCCAGGCAGCGAAGAGCAGAGTCGGGCTCTTGCCTCAGAGCACACAGAAACAAGAGCTCGATGAATCAAAGACCTGAGTCTGAGAAACAAAACTTTAATATAGAAATAGAGGAAGTACAGGGAGGAAGTCGCTATGACCTCAGAATGGGGAAGACTTCTTAAAAGATCCCCCCCAATTCACGAAACCCTGAAAGGGGAGGCGTGTGAATACTATTGCATCGAAACCGAAGCATGTGACTCTCAGCCCGAGGCTGAGGAGGAGGGACAGTGGGAAGAGCTGTCTGTGACGCAGGGTGACTGTCGTCGCCCTGGGAAGAGCCCACGCAGGTCTCAGTGTTGTTAGAGACACACAAACGGAGACGGGAGTGTGTCTCACAAAGTACCCCCCATACCTGCCAGAACCCTCAGAGGTCGCCGAGCCAGAGAACTGCCCCACAGCGGGCCGAGCACGTAGGCCAGGCCGGAGCGTCACCCAGACCCGAGCTGTGCCCCTGCCTGGTGACCCCGCCCCCAGAAGCCCTGCTGGGGGGACAAAGCCCGGGAATCCGTGGCGAGCCCCCTCTGCACCCCCATCTGGAGAGAAGGAGGCCGGGTGGGGTCCTGCATTATCACGGCTCCCACTGGGGTACGAGGGAAGGGAGGGGGAGGGAGAGAGCCCATGACAGCCCCCAGGTCCCCTAGAAGCCGAGGGCCCCTCCCCACACCCCCACCACCCCCAGGACCTGCCCGGCTGAGTTCCCCCAGCATGTCTGGGGCCCTCCGGACATCTGGCCCTTGCACACAGCAGGTCCGCGGGGGAAACACCATGGATTTGGGGTCAGTGAGTGAGAAGGGGGTCCAGAGGCAGCTGCCCACGTTTGACCAAGACTGAAAGAACGTCACAGACAATGTAGAAAACATTAAAACAGCTCGGAAAGGAGGAGAGAGAGGGAGGGAAGGAGGGGACCTGGAAGGCAGCATGTGGGAGGGGAGAAAGCGCCGTGGCGGGACGGAGGGGAGGCCCACCGCGAGGGACACGGTGGCAGGGACACGTGGCCCAGCCCGGTGGTCACAGTGCAGCGGGCTCAGAGGAGACAGGGGCACAGGGGCCAGACAGCGCATCTCGGGGCAAACAAGCGCAGACCGGGAGGCGCGCTGGCCTGGAATGCTCACAGCAAAAGCCCCGGAGAAAGACAGAGACGGAGGGAGCCGGCGTCGCGGGCAGAGGTGGCGTCATCAGAGAGGAGGCCCATGCTCAGGCGGGCGGGAAACGCTCCCTGAGATTACCGGACAACTGCGTCACTGGGTCGGAAGCTCACAGGGATCCAGGAAAGGGCCCAGCCCGGGCGGGAGAGGAGCCTGCAGGCCCCTCAGCAGAAACATTAGCGGGGGGCGCCTCGGGCTTCTCACCCTCAGGGAGGGTCCAGGCACAGGCTGTGACCCGTTCAACTCCACGACCACTAACTGCGGTCAGACGCACCAGTGACAGCGGCCTGCCCGGGCGGGGGCACACGTCGGCTCACGGGTCCGCGTCCTGTCTCATCTCACACCTTAACCTTGGGGGTCCTTGAGAAGTAACCCCTCTCGAGGTGAAGAAGCATTCAATTAACGTTTAGCCATTTCTTTGGTTTTTCCTATTAAAGTCAAATTAAATTAAATACTGATTTTAAATGGAATGAAGTAATTTCACTTTTATAAAATCTTTGTCATCTGTTTATCCAGGAACAGTATATTTGCCTACAAAGATGTCTAGAACTGTGTCTTCCTAAAATAAACAGCATTTATTTCTCTAGGAGGGCTTTGGCAGTAGCTTTATCATTCTTCTTCTTATTATTTATTTTGATCGCTGCACGCATGCGTGCTAAAGTCGCTTCAGTCACATCGAACTCTTTGCGACCCTATTGACTGCAGCCTGCCAGGCTCCTCTGTCCATGGGATTTGCCGGGCAAGAATACGGGAGTGGGTGCCACGCCTCCTCACTGCGCCCCTTAAGCCTCTTTTAAAATAAAACATAAAGTGTCTGCAAAAACAATGAAGCTATTTTTAAAACAGAATATTGTATTACGGTAGGCAAAAACAGAGCATGTGATGAGAAAGTGGAGGTTTCCATGTATTGCTGGTGAGGTGGAGACTGGCGGGGCCACTTCGCAAAGCAGCAAATTCCAATAGCATGGGAAACCGCGACTCCCACGTCCAACAAGCCTGCAGTTGGGCGTGGAGGGGGGCTGTGCCCTCCTGCCCCAGGCGGCGGCAGGGATGGGAGGGCACTCTGCCCGGTGAGGCGGGAGGGGGTGTCAGCGGGGACCGGAAGGGCCGCGCGTCCTCCTCCTGAGATGTACTCACGGTTCACGCGGCTCTTGCAGGCGAAGCCCTGCGGACAGAACACGGAGAGGGAGTGAGAGGCCGGCGGGCCGCCCCATGCCGCCCTGGCACCCCACCCCGGCGCCCTGCGCCCCTGGACCTTCAGGCCCACCCCAACACACGTGGCGCTCCAGGCACCGCAGGACTGCCCGGAGCTGCCAGCGTGGGGCCGGGCAGGGAGACAGCAGGGAGCAAGGACCCAGCTCAGGCCAGGCAGTGACGCCTCGGGTCAGAGTGGGAGATGAAGGGGCTCGGGAAGGTGGGGGCCCCCTCACGGGCACGGCGCTCCAACAGCTGGGGGCTCTTTGGCAGCACGGGGTGGAGGCAGGAGTCTGCTCCTCTTCCCTGGGTCTGGGGGGCAGGCACTCTTGGGGGGTCCATCTCCAGTGCTACACCTCTTCCTAAATAGTCTTCATTTTGGAGTAATCTCAGGTTTATAGAAAAGCTGCGAGGATGGCATCGAGCTTCTCCCAGTGACCCCGGATGTTAGTATCTGGGTAACCGGGTCACTCTTGGCTGAGCCCCACACTCTGGGTCCCCTCTCCCTGCCCAGGCACCTCGTCTGCCCCAGCCTTTTAACCATCACCCCTCATCACCCGGTCTTCTGATCACGACATCCCTCTGAGACAATAAGGCCTTCAGCCCCCAGCCGCACAAACCCCACTGAGGTGACCCCAGGGGCCTGCCTGTGGTGCTCGGGCTGAGGAAGGTGACCAAGGGCAGCAGGGGGGTCGGCTGGGCAAAGGGGCTGCACCCACCTGGGTGCCTCGCCCAGAACCTGACCAAACAGATGGGTGGAGGGTGAGACGGCCAGTCCGGCGGCCCAGGGGCCAGTGGGCGGCACAGGGCAGGCCCAGCAAGGCAAGGGGGCAGTGGGCCTGGGCCACAGCCTCGCCTGGCCACCCCACTCCTCCCACAGCCCCGAGGCTTGGAGCCAGCCGTCACCCTGCACCCTGTGGCCTGAGTCCACCCCCCCAAGCCGGCGGGGCTCCAGGGAGTGGAGAAGTTGAGGCGCACCTGTGTCCTGGCCCTGGGGCATGGCCCGCTTCTGGAGACCGCCCTGTGCCTGAGGACCACAAAGCCGCTGCCCCGGGTTACTGGTGGGGTTGGGTGAGGTCTGGTGCTTGGACCTTGGGTGCCCAGACCCCCTCTCCCTGCCTAGGGACCAGCAGGGGCAAAGGTCAAGGTCAGAGAGCACCGGTGGACGGTGGCGCCTGGGGGAGCTGGGGGTGGCGTACGCGGGAGAGGACCGGTCTTTGTCCTTTGTGGGGTGGGGTGCGGCGGGGACGCAGAAGCGGCTGCCCCGCCCTACCCCCCACGCGCGGGGGTTTCCGCTGTTGGGCTTCTCGGGGCTTCCCAGGTGGGTCGGCAAGGGCGGGGTCTGTGGGGAGGGGACCAGCGGGCCTGGTCTTCACCCTGCCGCCCCATCGGGTGGGGAGGACAAGGTCCTTCCCAGGTGCTTGAGGAGGGGCCCTGACCGCCCCCCGCCCCCACCCCCAGGCGCCCTGTGCTCAGCTGTGCCTGTCCCCGCCTTCCTGGCCCCGCCCTGCCTGAAGGCTGTCAAGGCCCAGAGCGCTGCGGGGGGTCTCCGTGTAGGTGGGGTGTCTCCAGAGGCACCCAAGGTAGCCCCCCACCCTGGGCTTCCTGACCCCTCCCTCGGGCCCCCCCAGGCCCTCCCCCAGCCCCTCTTCCAGCGGCCCCTCTCCCAACCCCTCCCCCGGATCCCTCTCCAGGCCCCTCCCCCCGGGCCCCTCCCCGGGCCTTCCTGGCTGTGTCCGTGCTCTTCCCCCACCCCCCGCCCCCAGCCTCCCGCCCTTGATCCCGCCGCCCCACCTGGGTGCCAAGGCGGTACCCGGCCGCACCCTCTCCGTGGTGGGGGCCCGTGGCGGGGTGGGGGTCTCCTCTGGCCTCTCCCCTCCACAGCCCCTCCTGCACCCTCCGGGCCCATCCCACGGAGGGGGGGGCCGGTCACACCCCTGCAGCCTCACCCTGACTGCACCCCCACCCCTCGCTGTCCCAGCACCAGTCCATGGAAGGGGGCCTGGTCACACCCCTGCAGCCTCACCCTGACTCCACCCCCACACCCTGCTGTCCCAGCACCAGTTCTCCGTAGTCTGGTAGGCTTCTCAAACCCCATATTTCAAAATTCCCACATTTCACGGAGTTTCCTCCCTGAAAACTTGCCCCCTGAGCCCAGGCGCTACAGCAGCGTCTTAAGATTCATCCTGGCTTCTTCCTTCCCTGAGGTCTGGGACCCAGTCCTCAGCTCCACCTCGCAGTGCTCCCGAAGCTGCCCACCCTTCACCATCCCCGCGGGCGGGTCCAGGCCCCACCCCTACTTCAGCCCAGCTGTTCCCTTTGCACCCACGAGTCCCACCAGGAGCCAGAAGGACCCACTATGGGTCCCTGCACGCAGGACCTGAGTCCTGCTTCTGAGGCTCTGCCTGACCCCTGGCCCCTGAGCCCGCCCTGTCCCTCCCTGACCCTCTGCTGGACGCGCGCCGTGCCCTGGAGAGTGTGCCTGGCACACTGACTGTGTGCCCCAGGGTCCCCCGAGCTCTCTCGCCAGCTGCCACTGCTCCCTGAGCCTGCTTGCCCTGCGTCTCCCTGGGTCCCCGCTGACCCGCACCTGGAGGAGGGCCCATGCCTGGGGCTCCCCAGCCCGTTGCAGCGGCTAGCCTCCCCAGTCTTGAGCTGGGGGACCTCCGAGGACAGGTGCTGCTGGCTAGGGTGCTGTGGGGACAGTGAAAGTCCCGGGACACCACGTTCCGAGCCACATCCTTGCCCCCCGGCACCTGCCTGCCCAGAATGAGCTCGGTGCCCACGGCATTTCCTTAGGTGGGTGTCCACACAAGCCCGGACACCACCCCAGCCTGCACCCCGGATGATGAAACGGCCTTGTGAAAACAGGAGGGGCCTCGGGCTGCCGCTGCACAGCTCCCCGGGAAAGGACACTCACGGGGCCTCAGTGCCCCACGCGCTCCTGGCAAACGCTTCCTGTGACTGGCGCCACACGTTGGGCCACCACCTTGGGGAGCCTCGGGCCTCTGACCACCCACCACCCCGGGCCCCGGGCCCCTTGCTGGTCACTCTGAGTAGCGTGTGTAGGTGGGCCAGGCTGCTCAGAGGAGAGTCCAGGAGGGGCAGGCTCACCTGGGGACAGGAGAGGCCGCATTCCGTGACCCTGGGGACGGCCAGGCTCTGGTAGGCGCCCCAGGTCAGGCAGAGCAAGGCGACGGCGCGCCCGGCCAGCATCTGGCCGCAGGAAGGTGCCCGCCAAGTGAGGGCGCGAGGGGCGGCCCGTGGCGACTGTGCCTCGCCTTCCCGGCCTGTGGCTCAGCTGGAGTGAGCTCGCTCCTGGGGCAGACACTCCCCCTCCCAGTGGGCTGGCCACAGCCACAGCCCACAACTTCCGCCTGCGGGCTTTGGCCCCTGGCCAGACGCCCTGGAGTTTCCAGGCTGTCAGAGGAGACATCCTGGAACTGTGGGGCTCCGGGGTCTCCAACGGCTGGGTGCCCCTGGGGCTGGCAGCTGGGGCAAGGCTGACTGTGGGCCTGTGGGCTCGGGGAGCCACCCTGCACCCCCCACGGCTCCTCGGTGTCCCGCCCTTCTCTCAGGCCTGTGTCCCAAAGTCGAGGGATGGAAGGTGGCTTGTGCCCGGGTTGTCGAGCTCAGCGGGGCTGGCAGAGAGGTGGGAGCCGTCCCTGGCACCAGCCCCAGCCCCCACAAGCCTGGGACACCCCTCCAGTGCTGAGTGCCCATCCGTCCTCTGGGTGTGAGAGGCCGCTCCACTTTGCTGAGCCCTCGCTTCACTGTCCGCACCCTAGAGCACTGCCCGAGGCCGAGTCTGGGGCCTGGCTTGTGCAGGGAGTGCACTCTGCCTCTTCTGCACTTGGGTCCTCTGCAGAGGCCTCCACGCAGGCGCTCACAGCGCCCTGCCTGCCCCCAGGCCTAGGCTGAGGTGTGGCTCAGCGGTCCTTGGTCTTCTCCGCGGGTCCAGCCTGCCTCCTGCACTGGCTGGCAGGTCTGAGCACCTCTGGCCCCGAGGGCATGTCCCCTGAGTCAGAGGCATGGAAAAGAGGGAGTTGCTGGAGAGCCCAGAGACCCCCTCCAGGGCCCAGGGAGCTGGGGATCTGCTTGGAGCCCCAACAGGGCGCAGCGCGCGTGGAGGGGAGCAGACCCAGCTGGCAGCACCCCTGGGCGGGCTCCCTGGGCACCCCCAGGGCTGCCCTGGCTGCTCGCCTGCCTGTCGCCCCCTCGTCTGACCTGAGACGGGCTGTGGACTCGAGCCTTAAGAGGCAGGAACCAGCATGGGAAACCTGGCGTGGGGCCTGCCGGCAAACATCACCCAGGACCACGGTCCCCACCACCTGCGCCCCCACCCCACCCAGAAGCCAGAGTCCACTGCGCAGTCTCCCTGCCCCAGCCCGAAGCAGCTGTGGGCTGCCCTCCCCCGCCGCTGGGAGGCAGAGCCGATGGCGGGTGGAGCCGTCTGGGCAGTGTTCACCTGTGGTCTCCTGTGGGGTGCGGTCAGCTGTTGGCCGGGGCGTCTGGGGTGGCCGGGAAGTCCAGGCGCTAGTTCCCCCGCTGTCCCTGGCCTGGTCCCCTCTGAGTCAGGCTGCCAGAGCTCCCTGGGTCAGCCGGATGGCTCCGGCCAGGAGGGCCACGGGTTGTGTGCCCACTGTCCACCAGGCCGAGCGGGCAGGACCAGCCTGAGGCCGGTGAATGCCCGAGGCTGCCACCTGCTTTCTCACCTGGGGAAAGGTGGGGACTGTGCGCCCAGGGACTCCATGGGCACCGGCCCTTCCTGGAGCGAGGAGGCCCCACGTGGCCCCGGTCCTGGCCCCCCGCCGGCCAACACCCCCGGGGTCCGGAGCACGCCGTGCCAGTACCGAGGGACTGCAGGGGGTCAGAAACGCAGCCACCATGTGGCTTCATGGGGAGCAGTGTGGTGGGGATGGGGCCTTGTCCTCTGGGGCTCCCCAGCCCCTGCAGGCGCGGGTGGCTGGGACGCCCCAGCCAGAGCCGAGATGCTTCGGAGGCTCACCCGCCTCCAGTCTCTGCAGCCTGCACGGCCCACGGATGGCCCGGGGGCCCCGAAAGGCTACCTGCGGTGGACTTAGGGGTGTGACCTAGTGCGGGCGCCCCTTCACCCCCTCGCTTAGCACTGGGTTGGAAGGAGACGCTCGGGTGCAAAGAACCTGGAGCAGCACAGCCAGACTTTTGTTGAATCAATGAGTGAACAAGGGGCCTCTGGGGATAGGGTGCCCTCCAGTGAGGAGGGTGCCTGGGCAGGGGCACCCAGGGCAGAGTCCGCCTCCTCCAGGGCAGGGGTGCGGACTGGGAGGGAGGCGTGGGGACGTGACATAGGGTGGGGTGCAGGGCGAGGGGCCCGGGGTGCAGATGGGCTTGGGGCGCGGGCAGCCGGCCGGGGGCCCAGGCTCCATAAGAAATACCAAGGTGAGGGTGCACAGGTTCGCTAAAATAGCTCTGTATACAAGGTCCCGCATCTACGTGGAGGTTTTCAAGGGAACGAGCCACGTTCTGGAGGCCGCGGTGCCCGGGCGCGTCGCTCCGGCCGCGGTGCTCGGTGTCACGGGGTCCACAGGCCACTGCCCGGCTCGTCGCCGAGGGGTACGAAGGAGGCGCCCTGCAGGATGGCGGCGCAGAAGGAGCGGCAGCGCTTGCAGGGACCGGCGGGCGGCAGCGAGCCACGGCACACCAGGCAGGGCGCTGGGAGGGCCCTTGGCAACCCTGCAGGAGAGAGAGAGGGTGAGGAGGGCCCTGAGACTGAGCTGGCCACCGCCCGGGACGGCGCCCTCCGCCCGGATCGCACCCACCCAGCCCCGGCCACGCCCACCTACCAGGCCCCGCCGGCCCGCGCCCTATCGCGCCCCCCAGGCCACCCACCAACTTCCAGACTGCTCCGGTGAGTCCAGCCCGCGAAGTGGCGTCCGCCACCCTAGACCAGGCCCATTGGCCCTGCCCCAGAACCTCGTCTCTGGGCACAGTCACGGATCTCCGAGACTCTGCGTCCCAGGGCGTGTCCCCCTCGGACTCGCCCCGCTCAGGGCAGCCCTCACCCCCTGCGAGGCACTGGTCTCCCCGGAGGTCAGTCCCAGCTGGCTTCCAAGCCCACTCGCTCCCCGCTCCCAGAAAAGCCGGGACCTCCACTCGAGGCCCTGGGGCCTGTGCTCATCTCCGCCCCAGGAGAGGAGTCCCAGTTAGGGGCAGTGAGCAAACCCGGGGACTCTCCTAGGAGGTTATGAGCACACTGTAGATGGCTGGAGCGCACAGCCCCATTGGCACCCACGAGCCTCCCCCCAAAGCCCACCTGGGGTCCAGCCTCGGAGCAGGGCCCGCTTAGGAGACCCGGCGAGGACGCCGGCTGACCATGTGGGTGTTGGCTCCAGGGCCCTGTGGGCACAGGACGGGACTGCGCGACCTTGGCTCTCCACCCCCATCCTGCCTCCTCCCCTGCTCCTCGGACAGCGGCCACGTCCTCCAGAAGGACACACTCCTCCGGCCCCACCCTGCAGAGCCTGGGGGCCTGGAGCCCCATTGAGTGCTGGGGTTTCTCCAGGATTTCTCCAGTTCCTCCAACAGACCAGGGGCGTGAGCCAGCCAGCAGGTGGGGTCAGTGCCCTCCAAGAAGCTGGAGATCTTTCTCAGGGACCCGCAGTGCGTGCTCACCCCTCCCCCGCGCGCCTGCCGTGACTCAGCCTGGGGCTACCGGGCCTTCCGGGCGAGCTGCAGCCTGCTCCTGGGCCGGCGAGGGCGTGGGGGCTTCCCCAGGCTCTCCTGGCCTCGGGCCCAGCCCAGGGGTGCCATGGGCTGAGCTGCCACACCAGCCGGAGCCACCAGCAGCCCTGCTGGTAGCCTGGCTGAGTAACTTCTCCCCAGGGGCAGGCGGGGTGGGAGGGGCCGCCCGGTTCCTATGCAAAGCAGCCCGCCACTTCCCGGAGCCTGGAGCAGCGCTGAGCCTGAGCCCAGGAATGGGGCCTCCCCAGGGACGGGGCCTCCCCAGGGACGGGAGCTAGCCTGTCCCAAGGGGTGTGCCGGGGCCTGCACGGCACGTGGGGGTGCAGAAAGCTGGGGCGGGGGCCCCATCCTCAGGGGAGCAGGCGCAGAGGCCAAGGGGCAGGTCTGTGCAGTCCAGGCCTACTGGGGGTGGGTTGGCCAGGCCAGACCCGGGAAGGGCTAGGCCCTCAGGGCAGAGGGGCGGTGAGCTGTCCGTTAGGGGCTGGCGGGGCGGCGGGGGGGGGGGGGGGTGGTGCGTGGGGGGGCAGCACTGAGACACAGGGGAGCCCTGCGCTGCACATCCTGGGGTGAATGAGGGGGCGTGAGGGGAGCGCGTGGAGGACCCAAAGTGGGGGTGTCCACTCAGGAGCTGGTGCTCTGGATCCGATCAGTCCTTTTGGGACAAAACAGCAACCTGAACTGACTCTTTGGAAAAGACTCTGATGGTGGGAAAGATTGAAGGCAGGAGGGGAAGGGGACGACAGAGGATGAGACGGTTGGACGGCATCACGGACTCGATGGACGTGAGTTTGAGTAAACTCCGGGAGTTGGTGATGGACAGGGAGGCCTGGAGTGCTGCAGTCCACGGGGTCGCAGAGTCGGACACGACTGAGCGACTGGACTGAACTGACCATGAAACATGAAAAACACCTTCTTAAAATAAACAAAAGGCAAAAAGCAAGACGTGATCAGGCGAAGTCTGCGGGGTCAGCCCTGTGGGCCAGGACCGCCCGGGCTCGAGGTTCCAAGGCTTCAGGGGTGTGGGGGGCAGAAGACCACCCCCACGAGGGGTGAGAGACACCCTGCCCCTCAGAAAGTGGCAACCCCAAAAGATCGCACCGTGGGTGAGCCCAAAACACACCTTCCCAGCCCCAGGGAGCGTGTTCTTGGTGCTGAGCAGCGGGGGTGGAAATCCCAGGGAGATTGCCCCGAGCTAGTCCCAAACAGGAAACAGGCCTGGTGACAAGTTCTCATCCCTGGGCTTGGGGCGGGGCACGGAGGGCACCAAGCCTCAGACGATGAGCTTAAAGTGATGCCGGCGGCCTTGCTCAGGAGATGGAAGATGAGGGCCCGAGGACGGGGTTCCGCCGGGGCGCACAGGCTCTCCGAGGGGACGTGCCCGCATCCTGGAAGAATGCAGAGACTCGCCGCAATCCATTTCTTAAAGAAAACAATTCGTCCCTAATAAAATGTGAGAGTGCCGGCAGAAACAGAACGTGACCTAAGACCTCACAAGCTGATAAAATTATCAGACACAGAACACGACATGATTTCAATACGATGTAGAGATTTCAGGCAAAGGAAAGGAATCATAAAGAAAGGCCAAATTTATTAAAAAGTAGCATTTCTAAAAAATGAGTCTATAATAACTAAAGCCTTTCAGTGGACGGGGTTCACAGTGCTCTAGACTCTGAGGACAGAATGATCTGGAAGGCAGAGGAGGAGCCTACGTGGGTGGCCCCGCAGGAAACAGGAAGGTGACTGGGAGGTGAAGGGACACAGGAGGTGGGTGGAGAAGGGGGTCAAGCACCCCTGAGCTCCCAAGGCACGGAGAGGCGGCGGGACGGAGGCGGCACTCAAAGGGTTAAAGGCTGAGCGCTTCTCACAAACCACTAAAGACACGAGTGTGCCGATTAATAAAGCTTGGAGATTTCCAGTTTGAATAAATACAAATAAAACCCCACACACAGACCCGTCCTTAAAACAGTCAGAAATTGTGCAGGCGAGTAAGACAGTTCGCTTCTGGAAAGCCATGCACTTGTCCGAGTATCTCTGAGAGCAGCGGCGACAGACAAGGAGAAAGGTGCTGCAGAGAGCCCCACTGGGCGCCCACTGCAGAGAGCCTGTCTCTGTCAAGGTGAGAGTCCGAAACAGAGGAGAGATGAGAGCTTCCATGGGGGCAGTCTGAGACCTGGGGAGGGTGCAGGGCGGAGAGCCGCTGTGTGGTCTGAACACACAGTACTAATGTCTCCAAGCCCGAAGGTCACTGTATTGTCCTGCTGCTGCTAAGTCGCTCCATCGTGTCCAACTCTTTGCGACCCCGTGGACTGCAGCCTGCCAGGCTCCTCTGTCCATGGGAGTCTCCAGGCAAGAACACTGGAGTGGGTTGGCATGCCCTCCTCCGAGGGATCTTCCCGACCCAGGGAGTGAATCTGTGTCTCTTACGTCTCCTGCGCTGGCGGGCAGGTTCTCTGCCTTGTCTGGGCAGGAATAAAAGTAGGATTTTCGGAACTTTAGACATTAACCTCAGCATGCAGCTGGTCATTTCTATGCAACAGCTAAAAGCTCAGAAACAGAGTGTGTGACCTCCAAACCCGGAGGAGGAGAAACTGAAATGGCAAAAGCATTAATGAAAAGAAGGCAAAGAGAAAGAGGAGCACGAGGTGGAGAAGGGTAAACAGACACCAGACACAGTCAGATGAGAGGTCCTGAGGGCGGGAGGCTCCAAGGCGCCCAGGGGAGCCCCGCCTCCTGTGCCCCGGCCCCGGGCAGACCCTTCACGTCACATCAGGCCGGGCTTGTGGCCAGCAGAACATGGCAGAAGTGACCCAGTGTGACTTCTCAGGCTGAGCCACAGAAGACGTGACTCCAGGGCCTGTCTGGAATTTCTTGTTCTGCAGATGCTCCACCAGCCGTGAGGGCACTCAAGCGGCCCTTTGGAGGGTCCGTGAGGCGAGGACAAGGCCTCTAGCCCTCTTCCGGGTGAGCGAACCCTTGGAAATCGGACCCCCCGCCCCCGAGTCAAGCCTTCACGTGACCCAGCCTTGGCCACGGCCTTGACCGAACCTCACGTGAGACCTGGGGCTTGGACCACAAGGTGAGGGCCCTCTCGGATCCCTGGCCCTCAGAAATGTGTGGGCAAGCAGGTGTTTATTGTTCTGGAGCAATCTGTGTGCACAATCCACGCCGTCTGTGTACACAGACGATCTCACAGGATGTAATGTGAAATGCGCCGGTTAGGAGAGTGGCCAGTTTGGACTCAGGGTTTCGGCTCTCTGGCCTCTGAGATGGGACTGCATTCTGTCTACGGGGTGTGCCTCTCCCAGAATAAACCCACTTTCACTCTAAAAAAAATCAGATTTTATGCAGAGAAATATGTAAGACCCAAGATCAGGGAGTGACTGAAAGGAAAAGATACACCCGAGAAAATTCTAGCCGAGATAAAATTAATAACAGAGTCTGAAGAAGTGCAGAGCAACAGTTGTCAGGATTATAAGAAGCTGATGGGTCCCCACAGGTCGTCATCATACTTGGGACATGCAGATAGGAAAACGCAGAAAGAGCATAAAAGGTGTGGACGCCACACTGGACGACCCGGCCGCGCTTGCGGTACTCGACAAGCGCGGAGCACGCTGTCTCACCAGCACTGAGCGCACACAACGCCCCACAGCGAAGGCCTGGTGCTGCAGCGACCCAGCTCCGGTCGGAACACGATTATGCCGACAAGATGGCATTCTAACATGTATACTATCATGTAAGAATTGAATCGCCAGTCTATGTCTGACGCAGGATACAGCATGCTTGGGGCTGGTGCATGGGGATGACCCAGAGAGATGTTATGGGGAGGGAGGTGGGAGGGGGGTTCATGTTTGGGAACGCATGTAAGAATTAAAGATTTTAAAATTTAAAAAATAAAAAAACTTAAAAAAAAATAATAAAAAACAATAAAATAGAAAAAAAAAAATCCAGGCTGCTTACAAAATCTGATGCGAATATATTGAAAACGATTTCTAAAAGACCTAGAGATCAAAGAATTGTACTAAAAATTAGAAAATATTGACCTGAATAGTACCCCAAACACTACATTTAAAAAATTCTCAGATACAGTTAAAGCAGAAAATAAAGGGTGATTGCCACCCTTGACTTGCCTGTCGTGTACTGGAAAGAAGAAACGCCAACTATTAAGATCCAGCCAACTTCTAAACACTTAGGCCTTCTGCCCATTTTCTGGTTGGGTTGCCAGCTTGTTTATTTTTTAATGTTGAGCTGCATGAGCTGTTTGTATATTTTGGAGATTAATCCACTGTCGGTTGCTTGATTTGGAAACGTTGAATAGCCGGTGGGAAGCTGCTGTGCAGCACAGGGCTCAGCTCACCGCTCTGCGGTGACCCAGAGGAGTGGGACGGGGCGGGGGGAGGGAAGTCCATGAGGGAGGGGACACGAGCATACACGTGGCTGAGTCACCTCCTTGTACAGCAGAGACCAACGTCCTAAAGCAGTTACACCCCAATTAAACATATATATGTGCACACGCCAAGTGAGTGAAAGTCGCTCAGCTGCGTCTGACTCTTTGCAACCCCATGGACTATGCAGTCCATGCAATTCTCCAGGCCAGAACACTGGAGCAGGTAGCCGTTCCCTTCTCCAGGGGATCTTCCCAAGCCAGGGATGGGACCCAGGTCCCCCGCACTGCGGGCGGATTCTTTACCAGCTGAGCCACACGGGAAGCCCACGCATATGCATCTGTAGGGAGACAAATAAAACCACAGGCGCCAGAGCCAGGGGAGTAAAGTGGAGGTTCAGCAAAGCCGCAGGCTGGGTCTCCGAGGAGCTGGAAACAGCGGCAGACCCCGGCGACACTCCCTGATGGCAGTGGGGGGGCGATGCTAGAAACAAAGTGAAACACCTCTCGTTCTGCAGACTTTGAGAGATGACGAAGGAAGACAAGGTCCGCCTCCCGGTCCTGCGGGGATGGATGCCACTCATACGAGCAGAGCGACACGACCATCTCCGGAGATTCAGGGGGAACGGTGCAGCTCCTGGGTCATGCATGACAAACAGAGAAGAAAACCGCCCCCAGCCAACAAGCAGTGTCCTCTGTTCGAGGGCATGTGTTTGTGGGGACCTTACTCCGGCCTCATTAGTGGGCTCCTGCCTGCTCCCCTCAGTGCAGGGGGGCGGGAACCAGGACAAGGTAGACAGACTGGAAAGGGAGGCGACGGATGCTGCTGGGGAGCCCTGCAGGAGGCGGGCTGCAGGGGCAGCGTGCAAGAGCCGCGGGGGTGTCGACACACTGGCACAAATAATTGGGAAATAAATTTTAAAGCACCATTTATATCGTTCATATGCAGAATCTTAAATAACTCAAACTCACAGGAACAGAGAGAAAGGTGGCTGCCAGGAGGGAGCCCTGGGCAGTGGGGAGAGGGGGGCAAGCGCTCAGCTGGCAGGTGGGTGACGCCTGAGGACCAGACGTGAGACCTGGCGGCCACAGCTGACCACAAAGCTGGTGTCACCGACAGTGAACGTTCTCACCAAGAGAAGAGAAAAAGATTAAAACCCACCATTTATTAAAGTAGCAAAGTCAATTGATAACAATACATGTATAAAAGTATAGAAAATACATCTGATACTTAGGAATTCATTTGATGAGAAAAAAATCCACCCTAAAAATATTGCTTAGGATAACTGAAGAATATAGTATGTATAGATACTATAAATGTCAAGATACATCAAGTGGGTAGATTGGGAGTCTCAGCATCATGAGGCCGTCAGTTCTCCTTAAAATGATCGGTAGATTTGACACAGTCAGTTCAGCTCAGTCGCTTAGTCGTGTCCGACTCTTTGTGACCCCATGCACTGCAGCACGCCAGGCTTCCCCGTCCATCACCAGCTCCTGGAGTTTGCGCAAATTCATGCCCATCGAGTCCATGATGCCATCCAACCATCTCATGCTCTGTCGTCCCCTTCTCCTCCTGCTCTCAATCTTTCCCAGCATCAGGGTCTTTTTCAATGAGTCAGTTCTTCACATCAGGTGGCCAAAGGATTGGAGTTTCAGCTTCAACATCAGTCCTTTCAATGAATATTCAGGACTGATTTCCCTTAGGATGGACTGGTTGGATCTCCTTGCAGTCCAAGGGACTCTCAAGAGTCTTCTCTAACACCACAGTTCAAAAGCATCAATTCTTCGGCACTCAGCTTTCTTCATGGTCCAACTCTCACATCCACACATGACTACTGAAAAAAACAGAGCTTTGACTAGACGGACCTTTGTCAGTAAAGTAATGTCTCTGCTTTTTAATATGCTATCTAGGTTAGTCATAACTTTTCTTCCAAGAAGCAAGTGTCTTTTAATTTTATGGCTGCAAGCACCATCTGCAGTGATTTTGGAGCCCAGAAAAATAAAGTCTCTCACTGTTTCCATTGTTTCCCCATCTGTTTGCCATGAAGTGATGGGACCAGATGCCATGATCTTCATTTTCTGAATGTTGAGTTTTAAGTCAACTTTTTCACTCTCCTCTTTCACTTTCTTCAAGAGGCTCTTTAGTTCTTCTTCTCTTTCTGCCATAAGGGTGGTGCCTTCTGTGTATCTGAGGTTATTGATATTTCTCCCAGCAATCTTGATTCCAGCTTGTGCTTCATCCAGCCTGGCATTTTGCATGATGTACTCTGCATATAAGTTAAATAAGCAGGGTGACAATATACAACCTTGACGTACTCCTTTTCCTGTTTGGAACCAGTCTGTTGTTCCATGTCCAGTTCTAACTGCTGCTTCCTGACCTGCATACAGATTCCTCAGGAGGCAGGTGAGGTGGTCTGGTATTCCCATCTCTTTAAGAATTTTTCACAATTTGTTGTGATCCAAGTAGTCAAAGGATTAGACGTAGTCAATAAAGCAGAAGTAGATGTTTTTCTGGAACTCTCTTGCTTTTCCTATGATCCAATGGGTGTTGGCAATTTAATCTCTGGTTCCTCTGCCTTTTTTGTTGTTGTTGTTGAAGGATAACTGCTTTACAGAATTTTACTGTTTTCTGTCAAACCTCAACATGTATCAGCCATAGGTGTACATATATCCCCTGCCTTTTGAACCTCCCTCCCATCTGCCTCCCCATCCCACCCGTCTAGGTTGATATAGAGCCCATGAGTTTCCTGAGCCATACAGCAAATCCCCGCTGGCTGTCTATCTTACATACAGTAATGCAAGTTTCCATGTTACTCTCTCCACACATCTCCCCCTCTCCTCCCCTCTCCCTGTCCATAAGTCTACTCTCTGTCTGTTTCTCCACTGCTGACCTGAAAATAAATTCATTCAGAACCATTTTTCTAGATTCTGTATATGTGTGTTAGAATGTGGTATTTCTCTTTCTCTTTCTGACTCACTTCACTCTGTATAATAGGTTCTAGGTTCATCCCCCTCATCAGAACTGACTCAAATGTGTTCTTTTTTATGGCTGAGTAATACTCCACTGTGTATGTGCACCACGACTTCTTTATCCATTCATCTGTCGATGGGCATCTAGGTTGCTTCCATGTTCTAGCTGTTGTAAATGGTGCTGCAGTGAACAATGGGATACATGTGTCTTTTTCAACCCTGGTTTCCTCAGGGTCTAGGCCTAGGAGTGGGATTGCTGGGGCATATGCTGGTTTTATTCCTAGTTTTTAAAGGAATCTCCATACCGTCTTCCATAGCGGCTATATCAATTTACCTTCCCACCAACAGTGCAAGACCATTCCCTTTTCTCCACACCCTCTCCAGCATTTATTATTTGTATACATTTTGATGAGGGCCATTCTGACCGGTGTGAGGTGGTATCTCATTGTGGTTTGATTTGCATTTCTCTAATAATGAGCGCTGTTGAGCATCTTTTCATGTGTTTGTTAGCCACCTGCATGTCTTCTTTGGAGAAATGTCTGTTTAGGTCTTTTTCCCACTTTTTGATTGTTTTTTTTGTTTTCCTGGCATTGAGTTATATGAGCTGCTTGTATATTTTGGAAATTAATCCTTTGTCAGTTGTTTCATTTGCTATTATTTTCTCCCATTCTGAGGACTGTCTTTTCACCTTGCTTATACTTTCCTTTGCTGTGCAAAAGCTCTTAAGTTTAATCAGGTCCCACTTGTTTACTTTTGGTTTTATTTCCATTGCTCTAGGAGGTGGGTCATAGAGGATCAAGCTTTGATTTCTGTCATTGAGTGTTCTGCCTATGTTTTCCCCAAGAGTTTTATAACTTCTGGTCTTACATTTAGGTCTTTAGCCCATTTTGAGTTTAGCTATGTGTACAGTGTTAGGAAGTGTTCTAATTTCATTCTTTTACGTGTAGCTGCCCAGTTTTCCCAGTGCCATTTATTGAAGGGGCTGTCCTTGCCCCATTGTATATTCTTGCCTCTTTTGTCAAAAATAAGTTGCCGATAGGTGCATGGGTTTATTTCTGGGCTTTGTATCTTGTTCCATTGGTCTATATTTCCATTTTTGTGCCAGTACCTTACTGTCTTGATGACTGTAGCTTTGTAGTATAACCTGAAGTCAGGAAGCTTGATTCCTCCAGCTCCATTCTTCTTTCTAAAGACTGCTTTGGCTATTTGGGGTCTTTTGTGTTCCCGTATGGATTGTGGAATTTTTTTGTTCTAGTTCTGTGAAAAATGCCATTGGTAATTTGATAGGGAGTGCATTGAATCTGTGGATTGCATTTGGTAGTATAGTCATTTTCACAATATTGATTCTTCCTACCCAGGAACATGGGATACCTTTCCATCTGCTTATATCATCTTTGATTTCTTTCATCAGTGTCTTATAATTTTCTGAGTACAGTTCTTTTCTCTCCTTAGGTAAGTTTATTCCTAGATATTTAATTCTTTCTTTGTTGCAATGGTGAATGGGATTGATTCCTTAATTGTTCTTTCTGATTTTTCATTGTTAGTATTAGAGATGCAACTGATTTCTGTGTATTGCTTTTGTATCCTGCAACTTTGCTAAATTCACTGATTAGCTCTAGTAATTTTCCGATACTATTTTTAGGGTTTTCTATGTACAGTATCATGCCATCTGCAAACAGTGAGCGCTTTACTTCTTTTTTGATCTGGATTCCTTGTATTTCTTTTTCTTCTCTGATTGCTGTAGCTAGGACTTCCAGAACTATGTTGAATAACAGTGGAGAAAGTGGACACCCTTGTCTTGTTCCTGATCTTAGGGGGGATGCGTTCAGTTTTTCACCACTGACAGTAATGTCTGCTGTAGGCTGATCATATATGGCCGTTAGTATGTTGAGGTAGATTTTTTTCTATGCTCATTTTTGAAGAGTTTTAATCATAAATGGGTGCTGAATTTTGTCAAAGGCTTTTTCTGCATCTATTGAGATAATTATATGGTTTTTATCTTTCAATTGGTTACTATGGTGTATCACATTGATTGATTTGTGTATATTGAGGAATCCTTGTATTTCTGAAGTAAACCCAACTTGATCATGCTGTTTGAGCCTTTTGATGTGTTGCTGAATTCTGTTTGCTAAAATTTTGCTGAGGATTTTGGCATCTCTGTTCATCAGTGACATTGGCCTGTAGTTTTCTTGTTTATGTGTTGTCTTTGTCTGGTTTTGGTATCAGGGTGATGGTGGCCTCGTAGAATGAGTTTGGAAGTGTTCCTTCCTCTGCAATTTTTTGAAAGAGTTTCAGAAGGATGCTTGATAGAATTCTCTTGTGAAGCCATCTGGTCCTGGGCTTTTGTTTTGGGGGAGACTTTTGATCACAGCTTCAATTTCAATGCTTGTAACTGAATTGTTCATAATTTCCGTTTCTTCCTGGTTCAGTCTTGGAAGACTGAACTTATCTAAGAATCTGTCCATTTCTTCCAGGTTATCCATTTTATTGCCATATAGTTGTTCACAATAGTCTCTTATAATCCTTTGTATTTCTGCACTGTCTGTTGTAACCTCTCCTTTTTCATTTCTAATTTTGTTGATTTGATTCTTCTCTCTTTTTCTCTTGATGAGTCTGGCTAAGGGTTTGTCAATTTTGTTTATCTTCTCAAAGAACCAGATTTTAGTTTTATTAATCTCTACTATTGTTTATTTTTTTTTCATTTATTTCTGCTTGGATCTTTATGATTTCTTTCCTTCTACTAATTTTGGGATTTTTGTTCTTCTTTTCCGCATTGTGTCAGGTGTAAAGTTAGTCTGTCTGTTTGATGTTTTTCTTGTTTCTTGGGGTGGGATTGTGTTGCTATAAGCTTCCCTCTTAGGACTGCTTTTGCTACATCCCATAGGTTTTGAGTTGTCATGTTTTCATGGTCATTTGCTTCTAGAAATTTTTTTATTTCCCTTTTGATTTCTTCAGTGACACGTTGGTTATTTAGAAACGCGTTGTTGAACCTCCGTGTGTTTGTGTTTCTTAGTTTTTTTCTTGTGATTGATATCTAGTCTCACAGCACGGTCAGAGAAGATGCCTGATACGATCTCAAGTTTCTTAAATTTACTGAGGTTTGATTTGTGACCCAAGAGGTGGTCTGTCCTGGAGACTGTTCCATGTGCACTTGAGAAGAAGGTGAATTCTTCTGCATTTGATGGAATGTCCTGAAGACATCAATGAGACCCATCTCATCTAATGGCTCACTTAAGACCTGTGTCTCCTTAGCCACTTTCTGCTTTGACGATCTGTCTGCTGCTGCGAGCGGGGTCCTAAAGTCTCCTGCTGCTATTGTGTCGCAGTCGATTTCTCCTTTTATGTCTGTCAGTGTCTGTCTTATGCATTGAGCTGCTTCCATGTTGGGTGCATAGATGTTTACAATTGTCATGTCTTCCTCTTGGATTGATCCCTTGATCATTATGTAGTGTCCTTTTTTATCTCTTGTAGTCTTCTTTAAGATCTATTCTGTCTGATATGAGGATTGCTACTCCAGCTTTCCTTTGCTTCCCATTTGCATGGAATATATTTTTCCATCCTCTCACTTTCAGTCTATATGTGTCTTTAGGTCTGAAATGGGTTTCTTGTAGACAGCATATGTACACGTCTTGTTTTTGTATCCATTCAGCCAGTCTGTGTCTTTTGGTTTCAGCATTTAATCCATTTACATTTAAAGCAATTATTGAGATGTATGTTCCTATTGCCATTTTCTTAATTATGGGGGATTGAGGTTGTAGGTCTTTTTTCTTCTCTCGTGTTTCTTGATTATATAAGTCCCTTCAACATTTGCTGTAAAGCTGGTTTGGTGGTACTGAATTCTCTGAACTTTTGCTTGTCTGAAAAGCTTTTTATTTCTCCGTCACTTTGAATGAGATCCTTGCCAGGTACAGTCATCTTGGTTGTAGATTTTTCCCTTTCAGTACTTTAAATATACCCTGCCATTCCCTTCTGACCTGCAGAGTTTCTGCTGAAAGAGCAGCTGTTAAGCCTATGGAGTTTCCCTTGTATGTACTTGTTGCTTCTCCCTTGCTGCTTTTAATATTCTTTCTTTGTGTTTAGTCTGTTATCTTGATTAGCATGTGTCTTGGCGTGTTTCTCCTGGGTTTATCCTGAATGGGACTGTTTGTGCCTCCTGGACTTGACTGACTATTTCCTTTCCCACGCTGGGGAAATTTTCAACTATAATCTCTTCAAAAATTTTCTCACACCCTTTCTTTTTCTCTTCTCCTCCTGGGACCCCTATAATTCGAATGTTGGTGCGTTTGATATTGTCCCAGAGGTCTCTGAGACTACCCTCAGTTCTTTTCATTCTTTTTACTTTATTCTGCTCTTCAGAAGTTATTTCTACCACTTTATCTTCCAGCTCACTGATTCGTTCTGCTTCAGATATTCTGCTATTGATTCCTTCTAGAGTATTTTTAATTTCAGTAATTGTGCTGTTTGTCTCTGCATGTTTATTCTTTAATTCTTCCAGGTCTTTGTTAATTGATTCTTGCATTTTCTCCATTTTGCTTTCAAGGTTTTTGATCACCTTTACTATCATTATTCTGAATTCTTTTTCAGGTAGTTTGCCTATTTCGTCTTCATTTATTTGGACTCCTGTGTTTCTAGTTTGTTCCCTCATTTGTGTAGTATTTCTCTGCCTTTTCATTATTATTATTATTATTAATTATTGTGTTTGAGGTCTCCTTTTCCCAGGCTTCAGGGCTGAATTCTTTCTTCCTTTTGGTGTCTGCCCTTCTGAGGTTGGTCCAGCGGTTTGTGTGAGCTTCATATAGGGTGAGATTGGGGCTGAGTTTTCGCTTGCTTGCTTTTCCTCTGATGGGCAAGGCTGAGTGAGGTGCTAATCCTGTCTGCTGATGGTTGGGTTTGCATTTTTGTTTTGTTTGCTGTTTAGATGCGTGTCCTGCACAGGGTGCTACTGGTGGCTGGGTGATGCCGGGTCTTGTATTCCAGTGGTTTCCCTTGTGTGAGTTCTCACTATCTGATCCTCCCTGGGGTTAGTTCTCTGGTCGTCTAGGCTCTGGAGTCAGTGCTCCCACCCCAAAGGCTCAGGGCTTGATCTAAGGTCAGGAACGAAGATTCCACAAGTGGTTTGTTATGGCATTAAGTGAGATTAAAGTAAATATCCAAAAACAAGAAACCAAAGATGAACTCCAGACAAACAGCACTTACAAAATCAGGCAGATGATAATTAAAATAATGGAATATACATGTACCCATATACACCCATGAGCAACGTCAAAACAGTCCAACGACACTAAAGTACAACTGACTGACCCAGCAAACAAAGGAAATCAAAAAGTATATTTACCAGCTAAGACCAAAACTAACTAAAGCAGAAACTGGAAAACAGGACTAAAGCAAGGTACTGAGTGGGGAATAGAGCAATGGAAGCAAAACTGACAAATATGTTGAGACGAAAGGAAAGAAAGAACAGAAAGGATATGCAAGTTTCAATAGGGGTAGATGAAGGAGATTTACTGCAAGGGGGAAGAACAGTAGGAAAGGCAAACAGAGGAATAAATGTAGAAAAAATAATAATAGGTTTAAAAAATTAAAATTTAAAAAAAGAGAAAAGGAGAAAAAAAAAAAAAAAAAAAAAACAACTCCCCAGAACTGCAAAAGCCCAATATAGAGGCAGAGGTTTATAACAACAATAAAAAATGTGACCGAGAAAAAAAAGAAAAAAAAAAAAAAGCTCAAAAGCTTAGTTAGATTTCATAGTGCCAATAGAATTAACAACTACAACAGAGACGGGGGAAAAGGGGAAAAAAAGAAAAAAAAATCCAAAAGAACCTACAGAACAAGTCAAAACATAAGAATAATAAGTGTTTTTCTTGAGTCACTGCTGTCAGAGTCCCTTGCAGGGAGTCACAGTCCACCTCACCCCCTAGGATGCCCTCCAACGCCATGCTGACCCCTGGGCCTGCTGCGGGGGCTGCTCAGATTCTAATCTGGCCCTAGTCCTCTGTGTTCTTGCTTCCAATGTTCACAGGCATCAGAACTAGTGTGTCTTCTTGTGTGGGAGCTCTCAGTGCCCGTTTTTATATTCCAGACACAGAGTCTGCCTAGCTGATCGCGTGGACTTAATCTGCAGCTTGCCGAGCTGGTGGGAAGGTTCTGGGTCTTCTTCCTTAGCCACACTGCCCCTGGGTTTCAACTGTGGTTTTATTTCCACCTCTGCATGTGGGTCCTCCACTGGGGTTTGCTCCTGAGGCTGCCCTGGAGGACTTGGGTTTGCCCCTGTGAGGGCCAGTGCGGAGGTGGTGCAGCTGCTTGGGTCACAGGGGTTCTGGCAGCACCAGGTACTCAGGGGGGTTGGTGGCTAGGGCAGCAGGAAATACAGCGCTCTAGAAGGGTATGGCAACCAGTATTGGCCAATATCCTCCAGTATTCTTGCCTGGAAAACCCCCTCCTTGACAGGAAAGCCTGGCAGGCCACAGTCTATAAAAGAGTTTGCAAAGAGTGCACCATCCAGGGTCGGGAAGATCCCCTGGAGAAGGAAATGGCAACCCACTCCAGTATTCTTGCCTGGAGAATCCCATGGACGGAGGAGCCTGGTGGTCTACAGTCCACAGGGTTGCAAAGAATTGGACATGACTGAGCGACTTCACTTTCACTTTCATACCTGAATGGTCTATTGTTTTTCTCCACTTTCTTTAATTTCAGTCTGAATTTGGCAATAAGGAGTTCATGACCTGAGCCACAGTTAGCTCCCGGTCTTGTTTTTGCTGACTGTATAGCGCTTCTCCATCTTTGGCTGCAAAGAATATAATCAGTCTGATTTCGGTGTCAACCATCTGGTGATGTCCATGTATAGAGTCTTCTCTTGTGTTGTTGGAAGAGGATGTTTGCTATGACCAGTGTGTTCTCTTGGCCAAACTCTATTAGCCTTTGCCCTGCTTTATTCCGTATTCCAAGGCTAAATTTGCCTGTTACTCCAGGTGTTTCTTGACTTCCTACTTTTGCATTCCAGTCCCCTATAATGAAAAGGACATCTTTTGGGGGTGTTAGTTCTAGAAGGTCTTGTAGGTCTTCATAGAACTGTTCAACTTCAGCTTCTTCAGAGTTACTGGTCAGGGCATAGACTTGGATTACTGTGATAATGAATGGTTTGCCTTGGAAACGAACAGAGATCATTCTGTCGTTTTTGAGACTGCATCCAAGAACTGCATTTTGGACTCTTCTGTTGACAATGAGGGCTACTCCATTTCTTCTGAGGGATTCCTGCCCACAGTAGTAGATATAATGGTCATCTGAGTTAAATTCACCCATTCCAGTCCATTTTAGTTCGCTGATTCCTAAAATGTTGATGTTTAGTCTTGCCATCTCCTGTTTGACCATTTCCAATTTGCCTTGATTCATGGACCTGACATTCCATGTTCCTATGCAATATTGCTCTTTACAGCATCAGACCTTGCTTCCATCACCAGTCACATCCACAACTGGGCATTGTTTTTGCTTTGGCTCCATCCTTTCATTCTCTCTGGAGTTATTTCTCCACTGACCTCCAGTAGCATATTGGGCACCTGCCGACCTGGGGAGTTCCTCTGTCAGTGTCCTATCTTTTTGCCTTTTCATGCTGTTCATTGATGGAGTGGAAGGATGTGCGCTCATCTTCTCTTGTGAGAACTCCAAAATTACAACTTGCTGCTCAACAATCGCCGACAGGAGATCCCACCAAAAAAGATATCCCATATCCAAGGGCAAAGAAGCAGCTCCAGCAAGAAGGTAGAAGGGGCAAAATCACATTTAGAATCAAACCCCATACCCGCCAGAGATGCTTGGAGGGCTCAAACAAAAACCTTGTGTACACCAGGACCCAGAGACCTCACAGAGACTGAACCAGACCTGCCTCTGAGTGTCTCCTGCAAAGGTGCGGCTCAGCAGCGGCCTGCCGCAGGGGCAGGGGCTCTGGGTGCAGCAGACCTGGGTCACACAGCCTGTGGCATAAGCCCTCTTGGAGGAGGTCGCCATTAACTCCACCAAAGAGCTGCCAAGCAGACGACCCACAAACTGCAGAACAGTTATACCAAATAAATTCTCACACTGTTAAAACAGTTCTAGGACCCACAACAGATTTCCCAACCTGGGGGTCTGGCAAAGGGACTGAGAACATCCAGGGAATTTGAGTTTGGAGGTCAATGGGATTTGATTACAGAGCTTACACAGGACTGGGGGCACAGACTCTTGGAGGGCACACACAGAACCTGGTACACACCAGAACCCAGGAGAAAGGGGCAGCGACCCCCAGGAGACTGACCCAGACTTGCCCGGGAGGGTCCCGGCGTCTCTGGGGAGGCGTGGGTCGGCGCCGGCCTGCTGCAGGGCCGGGGGCGCTGAGTGTGGCAGTGCCTGCATGGGGCCTTTCGAAGGAGGCGCCATTGTCTTCATTGCCTCCACCATAGCTTGGCCTCAGGTCAAACAACAAGGAACACAGTCCTGCCCATCAACAGAAAATTGGATTAAAGACTTACTGAGCATGGCTCCATAGCAAGGAGAGATAAGAAAGCCTTCCCCAGTGATCAATGCAAAGAAATTTGGAAACACAGAGGAAAACACAGAATGAGAAAGACTAGAGATCTCTTCAAGAAAATTAGAGATACCAAGGGAACACTTCATGCAAAGGTGGGCACAATAAAGGACAGAAATGGTAGGGACCTAACAGAAGCAGAAGATATTAAGAAGAGGTGGCAAGAATACACAGAAGAACTGTACAAAAAAGATCTTCATGACCAAGATAACCACGATGGTGTGATCACTCACCTAGAGCCAGACATCCTGCAGCCTGAAGTCAAGTGGGCCTTAGGAAGCATCACTATGAACAAAGCTAGTGGAGGTGATGGAATTCCAGCTGAGCTATTTCAAATCTTAAAAGATGATGCTGTTAAAGTGCTGCACTCAACATGCCAGCAAATTTGGAAAACTCCGCAGTGGCCACAGGACTGGAAAAGGTCAGTTTTCATTCCAATCCCAAAGAAAGGTAATGTCAAAGAATGCTCAAACTACTGCACAACCGCACTCATCTCACACCATAGCAAAGTAGTGTTCAAAATTCTCCAAGCCAGGCTTCAACAGTACATGAACCAAGAATTTCCATATGTTCAAGCTTGATTTAGAAAAGTCAGAGGAACCAGAGATCAAATTGCCAACATCTGTTGGATCACAGAAAAAGCAAGAGAGTTCCAGAAAAACATATACTTCTGCTTTATTGCCTATGCCAAAGCCGTTGACTGTGTGGATCACAACAAACTATGGAAAATTATTGAAGAGGTGGGAATACCAGACCACCTCACCTGCCTCCTGAGAAATCTGTATTCAGGTCAAGAAGCAACAGTTAGAACGGGACATGGAATAACAGACTGGTTCCAAATTGGGAAAGGAATACATCAAGGCTGTATACTGTCACCCTGCTTATTTAACTTATATGAAGAGTACATCATGAGAAACGCTGGGCTGGATGAAGCACAAGCTGGAATTAAGATTGCCAGAAGAAATATCAATAACCTCAGATACACAGATGACACTACCCTTTATGGCACAAAGCGAAGAAGAGCTAAAGATCCACTTGGTGAAAATTAAAGGAGAGTGTGAAGAAGTTGGCTTAAAACTCAACATTCAAAAAATGAAGATCACGGCATCCGGTCCCATCACTTTATGGCAAATAGACGTGGAAACAATGGAAACAGTGACAGACTTTATTTTGGGGGGCTCCAAAATCACTGCAGATGGTGATTGTAGCCATGAAATTAAAAGACACTTGCTCCTTGGAAGAAAAGTTATGACCAACTTTGACAGCATATTAAAAAGCAGAAGAATTACTTTACAGACAAAGGTCCATATAGTCAAAGCTATGGTTTTTCCTGTGGTCATGTACAGATGTGAGAGTTGGACTATAAAGAAAGCTGAGCGCTGAAGAATTGATGCTTCTGAACTGTGGTGTTGGAGAAGACTCTTGAGAGTCCCTTGGTCTGCAAGGAGATCCAACCAGTCCATCCTAAAGGAAATCAGTCCTGAATATTCATTGGAAGGACTGATGCTGAAGCTGAAACTCCAATAGTTTGGCCACCTGATATGAAGAACTGACTCACTGGAAAAAACTCTGATGCTGGGAAAGATTGAAGGCAGGAGAAGGGGACAACAGAGGATGAGATGGTTGGATGGCATCACTGACTCGATGGGCTTAAGTTTGAGCAAGCTCTGGGAGATGGTGATGGAGAGGGAAGCCTGGTGTGCTGCAGTCCATGAAGTTGCAAAGAGTCAGACACGACTGGGCAACTGAACTGAAGTGAACTGAGCATGGCCCTGCCCATCAGAACAAGACCCAATTTCCCCCTCAGCCAGTGTGTCCATCAGGAAGCTTCCACAAGCCTCTTATCCTCATCCATCAGAGGGCAGACAGAATGAAAACTACAATCACAGAAAACTAACCAAACTGATCACATGGACCACTGCTGCTGCTGCTGCTGCTGCTAAGTCGCTTCAGTCGTGTCCAACTCTGTGCGACCCCATAGACGGCAGCCCACCAGGTTCCTCCGTCCCTGGGATTCTCCAGGCGAGAATAGTGGAGTTGGTTGCCATTTCGTTCTCCAATGCATTAAAGTGAAAAGTGAAAGTGAAGTCACTCAGTCGTGTCCAACTCTTCGTGACCCCATGGACTGCAGCCTACCAGGTTCCTCCATCCGTGGGATTTTCCAGGCAAGAGTACTGGAGTGGGTTGCCATTGCCTTCTCCGCACATGGACCACAGCCTTGTCTAAATCAGTGGAACTATGAGCAATGCCGTGTGGGGCCACCTAAGACGGACGGGTCACGGTGGAGAGTTCTGACAAATATGGCCCACTGGAGAAGGGAATGGCAAACCACTTCACTATTCTTGCCTTGAGAACCCCATGAACAGTATGAAAAGGCAAAAGAAAGAAAGATTTGTCACAAAGATTTGTCACGAGTGCAGTCAAATTCCCTCAAGGCTGTCTCTGTAGTAATCTGCAAGCTGATTCTAAAATGTAAAAGGAAATTCAGAAGACAGAACAGTCCGGGAGATCCTGGGCAGGAAACAGCATCAGAGAATTTAGCTACTGCTTTTTAAAACTTACTTCAAAGCTGCACGGATTCAGACTTAAGCGTGAGACTTCTCTAGTGGTACAGTGGGAAAGAATCCAGCTGCCAGTGCAGGGGATAGGGGTTTGATCCCTGGTCTGGGAAGATCCCACGTGCTGCGGAGCAACCAGCCTGTGCACCACACCAGCTGAAGCCTGCATGTCTAGAGCCCGTGCTCCGCAACGAGAGAAGCCGCTGCAATGAGAAGCACAGGTACCCCCAAGGCCAGAGAGGCCGGCACGGGTGAGCGTGTTCTGGGGGGTCCACGCGTCTGGACAGCCTAGGCTGCTGGAAGTCAGAGAGCGGCCACGACGGGAGGACAGAGTGGGAAGGGGCGCAGGAAGCCTTCCAGAGAGCACTGTCCCTGCTCTCCAGGCCCCTGCTCTGCACACTGAAAGCATCAAGCAGCCAGAAAACAAAGGCGATGAAGGTGTGCCAGACTGCTGCCTGAAACACCGCCAAGCATGGTCCAGAGCGCGAGAGGCAGCCTCAGTAAAGGAGCAGATCAGATCTGCCTCCAAAGACTCAGGGTAAGGAAGACATCCGTTCTCCCCCCTGCAGATTCAAGGTCACCCCAGTCGAAATCCTGGCAGCTCCCCCTCCCCCAGCCTTCCCTGGGCTTCTCAGGTGGTTCAACAGTAAAGGTTGCGCCTTCAGGGCAGGAGACGCGGGTTCGATTCCTGGGTCTGGAAGACCCCCTGGAGTAGGAAAAGGCCACCCGCTCCAGTATTCTTGCCTGGAAAATTCCATGGACCGAGAAGCCTGGCAGGCTACAGACCGTGCGGTCACAGTCTCCCGCAGCTGAGTGCCTGGGCGCTCCTTCCTTCTCTGCCTCTCTCTGATTTGTTACTCCTGCGATTGACAGGCTGACCCTAACACACACATGGGAACCCGAGGGCCCAGACAGCCACTGTGCAGAGCGATGTCCCCTGCTGCTGGCCGGGCCTAGCCCGTGACCTGCTGCCACCCACGGACCGGGGGTGGAGGCTGACCATGCTGGCCGGGCTGCCTGGCTGTCGCGAGACAAACACGCCCCAGGCAGCCAGCGACGCGGGGTGAGCATCCTGCAGTTCTGGCGGGAGCCCGGCCGGTAGCCTGGAAGCAAGTGCAGCTTGGCCGCCTGCCCGCCTCCGCCGCAGCGGCGTGACCCTGATGACTCGCTTCACTCGAGCTCCACCACGCGCGCCGTCCCAGCAGCGCAGACCCGCCCGGACACACGCGGAGGTCCTCTCAACAGCATCTAATAGGTGCTGTAGGCTTGGGAACCAGCTGGTGGAGGCCGGGGGGCTGCAGGAGGTTGACCCCCTCCCCTCCCAGCGGGACTGACACCGAGGCAAACGTCAGCCACAGCGACACTACTCGTGGTGTCACTGGGGCCAGGGGGCCACGTGCGCCCTGTGGGCACAGCCAGGCGCCTCTCTGGAGCGACTCTCGAGGATGGGTGCACCCCGAGCAGTCCCGGAGGATGCTCGTTCCGAGCGGCTGCAGGAGAAAGCTTGACTCCTAGGACGGGCAGGAGGCGCCTAAGCCCAGCAGAGTCGCCTCCCTGGACCCAAGTGGGCCCCGGGAGAGGGAGGGCCAGGGTCAGGGCAGCAGTGGTGTCCTGCCCCTCCGTGTGGTGGCCGAGCCTAGGGACCTGAGTACGGGGAGGCGGCCCGCCAGGAGGCGGCGGCAGAATCCAGGGGGCGGAGCACCGCGGAGCCGGCAGAGCCTCGCTGGGGAGCCTGGCTCTCATCCGCTCTGCAGCCACAGACAAAACAGACACGCTTGCGGGGAGATGGACCGACAGGGGCGCAGCCCCCACCAGGCCGACGGCGGCTGCCTCGCGCTCTGCCAGACACTCAGAAGGGGCAGGCGGGGCAGGAGGCTCCTGGGGGGGGGGGTGGTCGGGGGGTGGGCATGGATTGGTCCCGGAGTCCCAGGCGGACAGAGAGAAAAATACGTCTTGAAACCAAACACGAGAGTGGACGACGATGGGGAGACGGGGCAGAGCCAAGCCTCGCGGAAAATGGATCAAGGGGTTTAATCGTGGCACAGAGTCCCCCTCCCCGACAGAAGGGGCCGTGGCGTCTTGTGGGGCGATTCGGGTGCACTCGACGCCCTGTGCGGGGCCCACTCTGGGGTGTGCGTGTGTGCCTGCGTGTGAGCGCGCACGTGCACGCGTGCACGCAGGCGCCTCTGGTTGGGAGAGGGCCCTCGGTCTTTTGTGCTCTCCTTGGAGGTGCGTCTGGCCAAGCAAGGCCCCGAGCAGCCTTCACCGGGGCCGCGTCTCAGGTGAGGTGGCATCTCCTTCCAGGCTTCTTACTGCTTCCTGAAAAAGCAGCGAGTGGGCCAAGTTCACCGTTCCCAGCCGTGATGCAGGCCCCGTGTGTGCGCCAGCCTCCTGGCCATGGTCGTCACTCTGCAGGACTGCCCCAGACAGGCTGGAGTCGAGGTCACCAGGAGTGCTGAGCCTTCGTCTCTGACCCAGGAGTCACGTGTCTTGTGCCGGCATCCAAGCAACAGCCACGCTCACGGGGAGGGGAAGGCGACTCCCGGCCTGGAAGGCTTGTCTCTGGCTCACGAGTGTCCAGGTGAAGAAGGGTGGCGTGGAATCCCGAGATCCCGGCCTCGGAGCCTGGCTCTGTGGCTGGGGAGGCTGTTGGAGGGGCGGTGGCGCGTGGTGCTGTTCGCAGAAGGAGGGTGAATCCTGACGGCCGGCCGAAGGCGGCCTGCGGCGCATTTGACCACGCCCGCTCCGCTCCCCCTCTCCCTCTGAGGAGTGCCCTTCCTCACTCACTGGGCAGATGTGCCTGACTCGCCCTCTCAAGCGGATACCATCTGCCTTGTGAAGACGACACCCAGGGGAGCCGCTCGCCCAGGAGGGGAGACACGTGGGGTGGATCAGAGCTCGCTGCGCAGCCTGGAGCCTGGCTCAGCCTCCCTGATGGAGCCCAGCACCCCTGCCGCTGACCTGAAGGTGTGGGAGAAGCAGGTGCTTGCTGAAGAAACACCGCTGAGGCTGGGGAGGAGGTGTGCCTGTTCTGCGACATCATTGCTGCAGAGACCTGAGCTGATATGGATAGGAAAGCAGACAGCTGGGACGGGTTAGACTACGAAGCCAGAGCAACACAGCCAGCTACCTGGCTTACGGAGGCGGCGCGGCGCGGCGCGGCATGGCGGACGCAGCGCTCACACGGCGTCCGCTGAAAGTCCATACAAAACCCGAGAGTCTTGATTCCCATGTCACGGCACACAGAAACAGTTCCAGGTGGAATACACCTCTAAATGTGAAGGGTGAAACCATACAACTTGACGATGAAAACAGAAGTGACTATTTTTTATGATTTTGAGGTAGGCAAAGATTTCACAAACAGAAAACATAATTGCTAATCATAAAGACAATATATTGGAGTATACTGCAATTAATTTACGTGCATGAAAAGATACTATTAAGAGACTGAAAGGCAAATCACAGAATGAGAAAAGACATCTTTAATATATATATACCAACATATATACCCATCAAACGACTTGTATCCAGAATCTATACAGAACTCCTACAAGTCAGTAGGAGTAGGTTACAGGAAAATCTGTCAAATCAAATAAAAAAGATCCTTTTCAAGAGTATGCTGAGCTGCACTGTCAATATTAAAAGGTGCTAAAATTTGTTTCTTGACTATGCAGGCAGTTTGCAAGATCTTATTTCCCTGCTGCTGCTGCTAAGTCACTTCAGTCGTGTCCGACTCTGTGCGACCCCAGAGACGGCAGCCCACCAGGCTCCCCCGTCCCTGGGATTCTCCAGGCAAGAACACTGGAGTGGGTTGCCAGTTCCTTCTCCAATGCATGAAAGTGAAAAATGAAAGTGAAGTCACGCAGTCGTGTCTGACTCCTTGCAACCCCATGGACTGCAGCCCACCAGGCTCCTCTGTCCATGGGATTTTCCAGGCAAGAGTACTGGAGTGGGGTGCCACAGGGATCAAACCTGGGCCCACAGCAGTGAAAGTGCCAAATCTTAGAATGGCTAAAATTAAAGGACAGAGAATATCTACTGTTGGAAGACTGTGGAGTAACTGGAAGACTCATACATTCCTGGGAAATTCCTTCGGAGTGCCAACCAAAGTTGAATGCCTGACCCAGCAATTCCATTCCTACAGAAAGATGAATACATGTTCATCAAATTCAGGATTGTTCACAATACCACTATTTGTAATAGTCTGAACTAGAAAAAATGTAAATAAACTGTAGTTGAGAACCAATTTTAACTACATGCAAGAAAGCAAAACCAGCCCTATATGTCAAACTCAACATCAGACCAAGTTAGGATCATTCCTGGAATGCAAGGTTGGTTTAACATTAAAAAATTGATTGGTGTTAGGTGCTATAGGCAACTTCTTAGAAAAAGGAAAACCTGTTGATGTTATTTACCACTTTAATCCTAATAAGAAGAAAAAACTTATAACCTCATAGATGCAAAAAAATTGAGACAATTCATTACACAGTCCCAGTAAATGTTCTTCATAAAGATTAGAAATAAACTACTTTAACATGCTGGAGTATGCATACATTTATATCTATATATCACATCTATAGCTTTGTTAAGACTTACAGAAAATGTCATTATAAATGAGAAAATGTTAGAAACATTCCCTTTAAAATCAGGAATTCAACAATGGTGCTAAATATTATGTAGGAAGTCCTAGAGGTACAATAAGACAAGATATTAGGGGCAAAAAGATTGAGGTGGGAGACATTAATACAAAGCTATTCCAATCCCAAAGAAAGGCAATGCCAAAGAATGCTCAAACTACCACACAGCTGCACTCATCTCACATGCTAGTAAAGTAATGCTGAAAATTCTCCAAGCCAGGCTTCAGTAATACTGAACTGTGAACTTCCAGATGTTCATGCTGGTTTTAGAAAAGGCAGAGGAACCAGAGATCAAATTGCCAACATCCACTGGATCATGGAAAAAGCAAGAGAGTTCCAGAAAAACATCTATTTCTGCCTTATTGCCTATGCCAAAGCCTTTGACTGTGCGGATCACAATAAACTGTGGAAAGTTCTGAAAGGGATGGGAATGCCAGACCACCTGACCTGCCTCCTGAGAAACCTGTATGCAGGTCAGGAAGCAACTGTTAGAACTGGACATGGAACAACAGACTGGTTCCAAACAGGAAAAGGAGTATGTCAAGGCTGTATAGTGTCACCCTGCTTATTTAACTTATATGCAGAGTACATCATGAGAAATGCTGGACTGGAAGAGATATAAGCTGGAATCAAGATTGCCGGGAGAAATATCAATAACCTCAGATATGCAGATGACACCACCCTTATGGCAGAAAGTGAAGAGGAGCTAAAAAGCCTCTTGATGAAAGTGAAAGAGGAGAGGGAAAAAGTTGGCTTAAAGCTCAACGTTCAGAAAACTGGTATCTGGTCCCATAACTTCATGGCAAATAGATGGGGAAACAGTGGAAACTTTATTTTTTGGGCTCCAAAATCACTGCAGATGGTGATTTGCAGCCATGAAATTAAAAGATGCTTACTCTTTGGAAGGAAAGTTATGATCAACCTAGACAGCATATTCAAAAGCAGAGACATTACTTTGCCAACAAAGGTCTTTCCAGTCAAGGCTATGGTTTTTCCAGTGGTCATGTGATGTGAGAGTTGGACTATAAAGAAAGCTGAGCACGAAAGAATTGATGGTTTTGAACTGTGGTGTTGGAGAAGACTCTTGGGAGTCCCTTGGACTGCAAGGAGATCCAACCAGTCCATTCTAAAGGAGGTCAGTCCTGGGTGTTCTTTGGAAGGACTGATGCTGAAGCTGAAGCTCCAATACTTTGGCCACCTGATGCAAACAGCTGACTCATTTGAAAAGACCCTGATGCTGGGAAAGATTGAGGGCAGGAGGAGAAGGGGACGACAGAGGATGAGATGGTTGGATGGCATCACCAACTTAACGGACATGGGTTTGGGTGGACTCTGGGAGTTAGTAATGGACAGGGAGGCCTGGCGTGCTGCAGTTCATGGAGTCGCAAAGAGTCAGACACGACTGAGCGACTGAACTGAACTGAACTTGCATATGATATAATTATTTAAGTAGAACAATTATACATAGAAACTCAAAAGAAGAAACACGCAAGTTTTCAGAAATAACAGCAGAGTTTAGAAATGTGCAGATAGAAAATTAAAATACAGGAATCAATTTCATTCTATGCGCCAGCAAGAAACAATGAGAAAATTTATATAGAGAGATGGCACTGTGTGCAGTAGTATCTGAATATCAAGTAACAAAAAATCGAATGGACGATGTATATACTCTCTGATGCGGAAATTCTAAAATTTAAAGAAGACCTAGGGACTTCACCAGCGGTGCAATGGCTAAGACTCCGAGCTCGCAATGCAGGGGCTCAGTTCAGTCCCTGGTCAGGGAACTAGATGTCCCATGCCGAAACTGAAAAATCCTGCGTGCTGCAACTAAGACCCACCCCACAGCCAAATAAGCAAATGAATGGAAATAAATATTAAAAAATAAAAAATAAAGATCTAAGTCAACGGAGAGACACGTTCTGTTCATGAACACAAGACGCGATTTCATTAATTTATCCATTTCCCCCAAATTGATCTATGAACTCAATGCAAACCCAACAAAAATCTCAACAGGATTTTTGTTGGACTTGATAAAACAATTATGACATTTATATAGAAGAGAATGAGGTCAAGAACGACCAAGATTCTTACAAAGACGAGCAGAGAGGAAACTTGTCCCACCGGAAAACACGGACAGTGTGGCCCTGGGGCAGGGGGGCAAATTCATCAGTGGGACAGAGCAGAGACCCCAGGAATACACACCCACATACGCACGTGCAACACTACTTTCACAAGAAGATAGAAATGAGTTTTTCGATAAATAATTGAAAAATTATCTACACAGACAAAAATAAAATTTGATTCTTTCCTCACAACATATACAAAAGTCAACTCCAGATGGATTAGGGCTTGTATGTCAAAAACAAAATTTGAAACTCTTAGTAGTAAATGTAGGTAAATAAAGTTTTAAACCTCAAGGTAAGGAAAAATTCCTTGAGTCAAAATAACACTGACTAAAAGAAAGATTGATAACTTTGGCCACATTAAAACCCAAATTAAAACCTGTGTGCAAGTTCTAATTACACTATCAAAATGGTCTAAATAAAAGTAGGCCATGCAAGGACGAACCATGCAACTACGTCATGAACCAAGAAGCACTATTAATCAGGATGCGTGTGCCTGAGACCCAATGGGACGAGAAAAGTGAATGGGTGAGCATGGTCCTAGAGTCAATGAAATAAGAAAAAGACATGGAAGTTATGATGGTTGCAGGGAAAAGGAAAACTCACTAGCTGATATAATTGTCTATGTTAAAAATACAATTCTCAAATATATTAATGAACTCATAGAAATGATAGCCAGATAGCTGGATTTTCAAAAAAAATCCACTCACAAAAATCAATTTCTTCTTTGTCAACCAGCCACAATTTGTAGGAAAATATTTTAAGTTTGATACTATTTAAAATAGAATACAAAATAAAATATATGTAAGTCTAAATCCAACAGGAAAAAGCGCAATACCATGGCAAAGACATCTAAGAGCTTATGAAAGGCATTAAAGGATTTATTTATGAGTAGGTATATCACATTCATAGATTCGAAGACCCAATAACGTAAAGAAGTCAGTTCTCACCAAACTGATGGCTTTAATATCAATAAACATTTAAAAAATTTTAACTGCAAAAATTATGTTGGTAGAGCTTGACAACCTAATCCTGTAACTTGAATGGAAGCATAGGGGATCAAGAATAGCCCAGCCATTTTCAAGGAAGGGAAGCAAGGTTATAGGACTTGTCTGACCAGCATGAAGACATTCGGCAAAGCTACAGAGCAGACAAACCAACCAGTGGAGCCGACCAAGAGCCCAGAAGGGTCTGCAGGTGAGTCGGGGGGGGGGGGGCGCGGTGGTGAACTGGGGTCTCCCTCTCCCACCACCTGCCTCCCGAGCGCTCAAGAGAGGAATGTGTCAGCCACAACAGTGCTCCCAGAAGAGGAGGTCTTCACGGCCTCGGGGTAAGGAGACGAGCTGCAAAAACCACCACCTGGAGGAAAAGCTTGACCAACTGGACTTCATTAAAAGTTAAGCTGACTTTTGCTTCCGTGGTGGCTCAGTGGTAAAGAAACAGCTTGCCAGTGCAGGAGATTCAAGTCTGATCCCTGGGTCGGGAGGATCCCCTGGAGGAGGAATGGCTACCCACTGCAGTATTCTTGCCTGGGAGAAGTCCATGGACAGAGGAGCCTGGCAGACTGCAGTCCACGGGATCACAAAGAACTAGACACGACTAAGCAACTGAAGTACAACACCGTGGCTTTATATCCAAAGTTACCATCAAGGAGCGAAAAGACAAGTCACAGCGTGCGAGACAGTGTTTGCCACACAAATCAACTGCAAAAGGAGGAGAATCCGAGAGTAGATTACACCAGCAAGGAAGATCTGCGATCCTAAGGACAATCAGACCGAGACCCGCTCTGCAGGAGAGGAGACCTAGATGGCTGGTGTGTGTCTGAAAACAAGCCCTTTTGTTAGTAAACAGGAGAAAGCAAAGGCACATCATCACCTCCTCCGGAGGCGAACAAGACCCCCGTCAGCACCAAGTGTTGGCACCAAAGGGAGCCGAGGCTCAGCATGACCTTGGTCAACACGCGGTCCCTCTGGCCGTGCTTTCAGTGCCCACTGTACCCGCCCCCTAAGTTCACGGCCACCTGGACTCTTGGAATTGACCTATTTGAAGATGCAATCAGGGTAAAATGAGGTCACATCAGAGGAGGGTGAGACCCAACCCAACAACTGCTGTCCTTTTGAAAGAGTGAGAACTCTGGACAGAGCGACACACAGAAAGATCACCGTGTGAAGCAGGGCAGAGACTGGCGTGATGTGTCCGTAGGCCAAGGAGCAAGGACTGCCAGCGGCCGCCAGAAGCTGGAAGAGGCAGCAGGCTCTCCAGGCTCCAAGAGCCCGGCCCTGCCAACACCGCGGTTTTGGACCTCTGGTCTTCCGAAAAAATGTGGTCTGAGCCATCAACTTTGAGGGACTTTGCTACAGCAGCTAATACTGCTTTTTAGGCTGAAGGTGTGTGTGTCTAGTTGACACTCACTCCTAGGAAGATGCCTGGAAGAAGCACAGTGTATCACAGAAAAAAAGTGGGAACTGCCCTCACGGAGAGGTGAGTTGCCAAGGGGCAGGGCTGACGGGCCTCGGTGCCAGACTGGACACGGAGTGAGGAAAGCGGGTGAGACTGGACGTGGCCTCCGAGGGCCCTGCCAGCTCTGAAAGCACTGGCTCCTCGTGCCTGGAGCTGGTGATCCTAGGGGGCGATTCACGCATGTACTGAGCATCTGCGAGCTGTCCAGCACAGCCCGGGGGGTGGGGGTGCAGCAAGAACGCGGCCCCTGAGAGTTTACGATCTGCAGGGAGACAGACAGATGGCCGAGAGGCTGTTAGTGCTGGGGAGAGAGAGAAAGACACACTGAGAACCCAGCTGGGTGGCGGGAACACAGCAGGCGCTGGTGTCCTGGTGAGTCTGTGGAGGCGGGTGCACCTGGGACGGAGCAGGCGGGGCCGTGGCTGCAGTTACTCTCTCGGCCACATGTGGGTGCCAGAACCGCTGGAAACAGCTCTGAGCTGCAGAGAGCCCACCCCTAGAGACCTGGGACTGCCCACATCTGTCTACCTGTGCTCGAAGCCCACCCCCAGGCCAGGCTCCTGGGCCACACATGGTCTGTTCCCTCAGAAGCTTCAGAAAACAGCACGGGGCCCTGTGCCAGCCACCACCTGCCCCCAGCAGGCGGCGTTATTCAAATCTCCAACGCAGCCCCTCACTGGTACCACATCCCCCAGGCAGAGGGGCAAAGGCTGTCGCCCAGCTGGTCCTGTGCAGGGCACTTGGTGTTCAGGGGGCCCCGGAACTGCTGCAGCAGGCCCCCATTGTCCTGACAACCTGACCAGGCCCACGTGCTCCGAGCTCAGGCCAGTGCCCAGACCAGAGGCCCTGCCCTGCCCTGGAAGATACGGACCCCAGGCTCGCACAGGCGCAAGCTCCGCACTGTACCTGGTGGTCTGGGTGGCTGAAACGGAGCACCCTCCGCTGTCTTCACACTCGGAAGCACGGATGGCAGTGGGTGCACGTGTAATGAGTCTGGATCCGAGCGTCTGTCGGATTCGGCCTTGGCGAGAGCGGGGCGGGGGGCCTTACTGTCTGAGTGCTGAAAGGGGCAGGAGGGGAGCTCAACCTTCGCGCCGGACGCCCTGTGGCCACTCTTGGCTTTGGCACTCCTCTCCACCAGTCTGTGTAAGTGCACAGGCAAGGTGCAAGGAGGTGCCCTCCCATCTTTCAGGTTCAACTCCTGGTGCAGGGCCATGGGTGGGGGTCCCCTGGCCAGGTCCAGCATGGCTGAGGGGCACCTCTGTTTCAGCGGATGGATGTCCGAGAGCGGAGGCACAAAGTCAAAGCCGGGGATCACTGGCATCTGTTTCCTGGCTTTCCTCATGCCCACGCCTTCCACGAGCAAGTCGGAGCCCTGGAACGTGGGCAGCTCCACTGCAGGCTGGGGACAGGAGGGCGAGGTCAGGGGAGCCGGCAGGCCCTTTCCCAGTCTTCAGTCAGGTTTGAGGCCTCAGGGAGAAGCCCCAGCCACACTTCCCTAACTCTAACCCTGACCCTGGGTCCCCCCACCCCAGGGAGGCCAGGTCGCAGGGTCTTGCTGCCCCGCCTGCAGGAGGGCTCCCCAGGGGAGCAGCCCCCTGGAAAGACCCACGAAGGAAGGCTGGATCTTCACCCCAGGAGGAGGGAGGACACCGCAGGAGAGAAGAGGAATGGCCTAGAGGGACCCCTGTCCTGCCTGGTACCACAGAGGAGGAGGTGCCTGGGGATGAGAGGTTGCAACAACGGCAAAGGCCACCTGGGCCGCGTGAGACCCCCCGGGATGAGCGGAGAGACCACCCTGAGGTGGCCAGCGGGAGAGGTGCCTGACCCCCCACACCTGTTTCCATAGCAGCTCGAAGTTGCCGATGTCGCAGTTTCGGTCGGCCTTGCGGTCCACCACCACCTTGATGGTGTCCTCTTGCACCTGCGCGCACAGCTGTGCTGTGACAGGCGTGGACGCGTGCATGGTGGGGCTGGAGTTGATCTCGATCAGCCAGGGCCTGAAGTCCCGCCCGAGAATGAAGTCGGCGCCGTACAGCTCGAAGCTGTTCTTGCGCGGCTCCACGTGGCCCTGAGCTACCTTCATGGTGTTGGTGATGGCCCTCTTCATGGACGGGTAGATGACGCTGCTCCACACGGCCCCGCGGCCCCTCTTCTGCAGGTACTCCTGGAATCGGGTGCTGGTCCACATGTTGTGGCAGGGCAGCAGGGGGCTGCGGTCCTTGTCGTTCTTCAGGTGCTTCTGGATAGAGTTGTTGCACAGGTGGATGGCGCTGCGGGGCAAGGCTGGGGTCAGGTGTCAGCTGCTCAGTCCCCTCTCCTTCCCGCGGGCAGAGACGCGGAGGCCCCGCCCCAGACCCGAGGTCCCACCCTGACTCCACCCCAGACCCGAGGCCCCGCCCCAGCTCCGCCCGAAACGCAGAGGACCCGCCCCGACCGGAGGCGCCGACCCGAGGCCCCGCCCCTACTCCGCCCAAAGCCCCGCCTGAAACACCACCCCAGCCCCTCCCACAGACACTGCCCACTAGCGTAGGGCGGCTACAGGTGGGTCCCTAAGGGGTCCCCTTCTCCTGTTCAACCTGGGGGGGCCCCGTTGGGGGAGGGGAGGTCTGCGTAGAAGCCAACCAGCCCCGGGCCACCAAGGAGGGGCCGCCGGCAAGTCCCACCATAGGAGCTGTTTCCCTCCTGCTGCTGCGGGAGGGCTGGCACCCCCGAGAGAGAGATTCACTAACCGAAAATTTCAGCGAATTCATTTATACCCTGGCCTTGTTCTAAATAAGATTTAAGCTGAATAGCATCTATAGGAGACTGTAAAATACATGCATCCTGTCAGCCGTTTTCATTTGAGCGCATCCTTTGCCACTTGGTTCTGGCTGGGGGCCCGCCTGTGACCCATAAGACAGATACAAGAAGCAGGGTGTGCACCCCGAGCGCGGCCCACGTGGGTCAGCGCAAGAGCACGGTTGGTCCCTCAGCTTCCCCAGCAGAGGGGCAGTGGCAGCCACCACAGAGTGTGGCTCCATGCCAGCCGGTGCTCCCAAGCACGTGGCAGACGGTGCTTTTAGGATTTCCTGGAGAACATACATGCCCCCTGGGGATGCAGGGCCCTGGCTTTGATGGGCAGGGGTCCAGAACCCGCCCCTTGCAGAGGGAGGTTGCAGAACCTCCCTGGCCCCAGCCAGGACCCAGTGCCCCCCCAGACACATGAGACCAGCCTGGCACTCCGGTGCTGGTGGGAACCCGCCCTGAATAGTGCCAAGCTGACCCCACCGACCTGTCCAGTTTGTCCAGGGAGAAGCGCTGTGTTGAGAAGCGCAGATAGCTCTCCTTGTAGAACCAGATGGTCAGTGGGTTCCAGTCGGTGACCAGGAACCACTGCCGGATGTCGAATTTGGTGTCATAGATGAGCAGCGGCGTCTCGATGTACTTCTGCACCACCCACTTGTTGTCCTTGGCGGGTGGCTGGTCTGCAGCCACCAGCTCCAGGATCTCCTCCACGTGGTTCATGCACACTATGTCTGCAAGAGGCCGCCGCTCAGCCCCAAGCCCCAGCGTGCTGCCCGTGGACCCCCAGGGGCACAGCGCAGGGGCCCTGCCCTCGTGGTCAAGGCCGCAGCCAGGGCAGCCCCCTTGCTCACCCCCCTTGAGGCCAGCCCGGGGCTTCAGAGAGGACGTGAGGTCAGGGAGGGCAGAGTTGCAGACAGAGGCCCTGTGAGGAGGCGGCAGCTGGCGGAGCCCTGGACCGGGTGGGTGGAGCGGGGCGCGGGGGCCGGGGGTGGGGTGGGGGGCGGGGAGTGGGGGCAGGGGGGCGGGGAGCGGGGGGTGGCGGTGGGGAGCCGGGGGCAGGTGGCCTGTGGCCTCAGGGAAACCAGCAGGCAGCACTGGGCTGTTCCAGGGGCTCCGAGGGCCCAGGAGGCTCACACCCAGGGTGATCGGACAGAGGGGCGGTAGGGGAGGCGGGGGTTGGGGTCCCTGGGCTGCGGCGTTTAATGTCGCCGACAGGTCCCGGAGCCCTCGCTTGCTTTCCTTGCTGGGACACCGCTGAAGCTGAACTGCGTCGCCAGGCAAAGTACTGCCCCCCATCCTCCCTGCCTCCTGTGATGGACAAGCGAGGAGACGTGACTGACCCTGAGGCAGCTGCCGCGCTATGGGCACAGTCTGGCTCTTGGGGTCGATGGGGGACGCCACCTGCAAGGCCAGTGGCAAAGGACACGAGGGAGCTTTCCTCACAGAACAGAGACCTGGCTCTTCTGTGACGGCAGGTTGAAACCTTGCCATCCTGAAACCAGAGTCCAGCATGAAGCTGCAGATCCCTGATATTGTCCTGGACCAAGAAGAGAAGGGGCACAGGGTGGGGGTCAGGGTCAGGGGTCAGGGAGCGGGGGCATCGGGGTGGGGGTCAGGGGTGGGGTCGGGGGTCAGGGGTAGGGTCAGGGACCAGAGGCATCGGGGTGGGGTCAGGGGTTGAGGTCAGGGGTGGGGGCACTGGAACAGGGGTCGGGGGTGGCGGTACTTCGGTGGGGCGGAGGCGGTGGGGACACCAGGATGGGGGTACCGGGCTGGGAGATAGGGTGTGGGGTGCAGGGCTGTGGGGCGGGGCAGGGGTCGGGGGGCACCAGGGTAGGGGAAGGGGCTGGGGCACAGCCAGTGACCCAGGCAGAACAGGCTGCATTCAGTTCTGACCAGCAGGGTCTGAGCAGCCTGTGGAGCGTCCCAGAGGGGGCAGTGTGGCCAGCACGAGGAAAGTCTGGACTGAGGACAGAGCCGGGGGGCCCTGCCCTGGCCCAGGGGTGCAGGCTGAGAGCAGGCGGAAGCCCAAGAAACAGAAGGCGTCAGGATGGGAGATGTTCAGGACTGAATGTAGGAATGTCACACATTATTACTAATAAAGATTTTTAAAAATCGCATAAGTAACTGCTTATGAATTTACAACAATAAAACTCCTCAAATAACCCGAGGGGCAAATAGAATATGCAAACAAAAGGTAATATAGGAGAGAGAGGACATCCCGTGACCTGAACAAGAGGACGCAGGCAAGGTGGTACTGTGAAGGCATCTCCACAGCCTGAAGATTTCTAAGCTGCAGAAGGACATTCGGGAATAAATAAGCTCAGCATTTAAGTCAGCACCCAGGGGAATAATCCCTCACAGGAAGACAGAAAAAAATGCAACTGAAAGATGGTTCCTTGGGAGCGCTTGTAAGATTAGAAAATCACCTTCAAACTCTACTTTAAATGAAGAACCCACATTAGCAATAGGGATGAAGCAGAGGGCGCGGTCACAGCTGTGACACAGGAAGGAGTGAGAAGCTGGAGACAGGGGTCACCAGGGCCAGGGCTCACGAGGGGCGCAGGACGGGCACCTCCCAGGGTTTCAGGACCTCCCAAGGACCAGGCCCCCCAGATGCTGGACACAGGGATCTCCCTCTAGTCTAGCAGTGATGGAATGTTCTAATTAATCTTAATTACTTGGCAAAACAGAACAGAAGCTGTGACGAGCAGGGTCTTGGGACACCTGCTACCTGGGACCCGTGAGTCCGGCGCCTGCAGGGAGCCCAGCCCCCGCCCTCAGGCTGGCTGTCCACGCAGGCGCCTGGCTGAGACGCACCGCGGGCCGGCTGTCCCCGCGGGCGCCTGGCTGAGACTCACCTCGGCCGCGGGACTTGGCCGCAGGCTTGATGATCCAGATGTTCCGGAGCCCGTCGATCTCGGTCTGAGGGTTCACAGAGGTGATTTTGTTCAGCAGAGCCTGGCACTGGGAAAAGTGATTCCTGGAACTGGGGATGAAGGCCTCGCCGCTACAAAGCAAGATCCAGAAGCCCGTCAGGTCTTGAGGGTGGCCGCCCCGAGGGAAGGGTGGGAGGCAGCCTTGGAACGTGCCCCTGCCCACCCGAGGGCCACCTGGGAGCGTGGCCTGCAGGGAGAGGGGGACCGCGGCCTGCAGGGAGAGGGGGACCGCCTACTTGAGGATCAGACTGCAGGGACACCCCCGGGTGCTGTGCCTGGGCCCAGACAAGGTGCTGGGAGCCGAAAGCCAGGGTCCCTGTGCTGGGGACCCCCACATCAGGGTGGGCGCTGCAGGCCCGCATGGGGAAGCCAAGCTGCCCGAGGCAGCGGGACCAGGGCCCAGCTTAGTGTCCCGTGGGCAGACTGGCTCATGGCCACGAGCTCACGGCAGCCACGGGGCCAGCTCAGGAAGACACCTCAACAGGGGGCTGAGGCCGGCAGACGGCATAGTGTCTGCGTGGGGTTAGTGCTTGCATCATGGACCCACCCCCCCGCCACAACACGCCCCCCGCGAGGATGGACTGCAGCCAAGGCTGCTGGGCTCCCGCCTGCTGCGCCCCCGTGGCGGCCCTGGCGTGGGGAAGGAACTTCCTGGGACATGCAGGTGTGTGTGCAATGCTGTAGCCACCCTACGGGGGAGAGGAGGGCAACTGGGAGGGGGAAGTGATGCGGGGTCCCCAATGGTGCGGCAGAGGCCCCCACGGCGAGGAGCCATGGTCGCGGGTGAGGAAGCAGGAGGCTCGCTGGTGCAAGGGATGCGGGTGACGGGTCAGACGGCGCCTCGCCTCCCTGGCTCTAACAGGACACACTGAAAGGGAGCCCTGGCCTGCCTTGGCGGTGCACACGCTCTGCCTGACCCCAGGGTGAAGACCAGACCCGGTGGAAGCAGGTGTGAGTCCCCTGTGGTCCTGAGCCCTCCCACCCAGCAGCAGAGGCCAGACCTGACGCTGGGTCAAACGAGGCAGGTCCCCCGGAGCCCATCCTGCTGGCCAGGGGCAGAGCCGCCCAGGGGCCCGGCGGATGCTGGTGACACGCGTGCAGACTCGACGTGGGCTCAGAAGGAAGGCGGGGCTGGTCATTCCTCGGGAGGGTCCCCACGGTCTCTCCCCAGAGCACCCCGAGCCTCAGCCTCTCGCCGTGGCCCCTGGGCAGGAGGGAGTTTGTGCATCACAGAAGGAAGACTGTCACCTCCCCCCGAGGGCAGGGAGTGCGAGGAAGGGGGCGTCCAGCCCATGGTGGGAACCTGGCCAAGCTCTAGGCCCAGACACCCCATAGTCACCAAGAACAAGCACTGTCCCCTCAGATGCCGACGGTAAGAAAGGGCCTGCACCTGCCCTTCTGGTCCTGATGACACACACACCACGTGGGCGGACCTCACGTGGTCGCCTCAATGTGGAAGGAAAGGAGGACTGAGCAGGCTGACCGCCCCGGTTCCCTAGCCTGCTCCACAGTCCGGCAGGTGCCGCGCTCGGCGGTGGGTGTGGGGTCCGCTGCTGCCACCTTCTGACTGCTCCTGGGACTGCGGGCCAAGGGCGGCCCTTTCTCACACAGGCGCCCACGGAGAGGCAATGAGACCCAGATGCGATCACTTCCAGCCCCTCAAGAGGTTGCCCTGGAGACCGCGGGTGCTAGACCCTTCTGCCTCCTACCGTGTGGACGCCTCCTAGCCTTGAACTTCATACCAGGGGCTGCCTTGCTCAATAGCAGGTGGTATTGCAGGCATCAGCAGCAAGTCCCTTACACTGTTGGTTCCTAGACAGCATATTAAAAAGCAGAGACATTACGTTGCCAACAAAGGTCCGTCTAGTCAAAGCTATGGTTTTTCCAGTAGTCATGTATGGATGTGAGAGTTGGACTATAAAGAAAGCTGAGCGCCAAAGGATTAATGCTTTCTAACTGTGGTGTTGGAGAAGACTCTTGAGACTCCCTTGGACTGCAAGGAGATCCAACCAGTCCATCCTAAAGGAAATCGGTCCTGAATATTCATTGGAAGGACTGATGCTGAAGCTGAAACTTCAATACTCTGGCCATCTGATGCGAAAAAGTGACTCATTGGAAAAGACCCTGATGCTGGGAAAGATGGAAGGCAGGTGGAAAAGGGGACGACAGAGGATGAGATGGTTGGATGGCATCACCGACTTGATGGACATGAGTTTGAGCAAGCTCTGGGAGTTGGTGATGGACAGGGAAGTCTGGCATGCTGAGGTCCATGGGATTGCAGAGCGTTGGACACAACTGAGTGACTGAACTGAACTGGTGGTTTCTAGGTTAGGAATGAAGTTTCTCCAAAGGTGTGTTTTCATTTCCCTTTAGACAAACGCCCAAGCAGAGCAGAGCTGTGTCACAGGGCATGTAGGCACCTAAAGGGGTAAGACGTGCCCAAGGCTTTTCTAGACAGGCTGCACAGGTTTCCACTCCCCACTCCCCACCCCGCAGTGGATAAGGCTCTAGCCACTGCACATCTTGGCTGAGCTTGCAGCCATTCTGGCTGGTGTACAGTGGCATCTCTTGACCACGAGTCCAGCGATGCTGTCTCTTCATGTGCTGACTGACAGTTTGGTGTCTTTTTCTGTGGCGTGTCCAGAGGGGCTGCTCTTCTCACTGGTTTACGGGGATTTGTTGTTGCTCCGTCGTTCCGTCGTGTCCAGCTGTTTGTGCCCCAGGGGCTGCAGCACGCCAGGCTTCCCTGTCCTTCACTATCTGCTCAAACTTGTCCATCGAGTCAGTGATGCCATCCAGCCATCTCGTCCTCTGTCGCCTTTTCCCCTCCTGCCCTCAGTCTTTCCCAGCATCAGGGGCTTTTCCAGTGAGTCGGCTCTTTGCATCGGGTGGCCAAAGTACTGAAGCTTCAGCTTCAGCATCCGTCTTTCCAATGAATATTCAGGGTTAATCAACCCTTTAGGATGGACTGGTTGGATCTCCTTGCAGTTCAAGGGACTCTCAAGAGTCTTCCCCAACACCACAGTTCAAAAGCATCAGTTCTTCAGCGCTCAAGCTTCTTGATGGTCCAGCTCTCACATCCACACATGCCTATGGGGAAAACCACAGCCTTGACCCGACAGACCTTTGTCGGCAAAGCGATGTCTCTGCATGAGCACTTCCTCCGTATCCTGGCTCTGGGGCCTCTGTTGGACATCTGTGCTGTAAATATGTTCCTCACGTCTATGGCTTGTCTTTTCATTCTCTTTGTGGTGTTTTTTGATAAACCGAGTTCTTGATGTCAATAAAGGACAATTTATCAACTTTTAAATTACGGTTAATGCTTTTAGTGAACTACTTGAGAAATGTTTGCCTTCCTTGCCGTCATGAAGATATACTCCAATGTTTTGTTAATTTTCAAAACTTTTACATGCCACATCTCACATTAATTGTGTATATTTTGAGGCAGGATTCAAGGCACTCTGTCTTTTCATAAGGATGTTAATTGCTCAGATACCATTTAAAGGAGAGACTGACCCTTGCTCACTGAACCCAGCGACACTTGGAACTTAAGCGCTCAGAGTGTGAGGGGCTATGTCGGGCCTACCCAGTTACATCAGCCTACTCACCTACCTCATCCCAACACCACGCTGTCTTACTTGTTGTGGATTTACAGCTGGTCTTTCTAAGCCTTAGCTTTGTTTTTCCTGATCGCAGTGGTTTTGGTTTTCTGTGAATCGTCTGCTGCTGTTGCTGTGCAGCCGCTCAGTCGTGTCTGACTCTCTGTGACCCCCTGGACTGTAGCCCGCCAGGCTGCTCTGTCCATGGGGTTTTCCAGGCAAGAATGCTGGAATGCATTGCCACTTCTTACTCCACGGGAATCTTCCCGACCCAGGGATCGAACCTCCGTCTCCTGCATTGGCAGGGAGATCCCTTACCGCTGAGCCACCAGGGTATTTCCAAATAAATTTCAGATTCAGTTTGTCAGCTCCTTCTATCCTTTCCCCCCGGGGCAGGCGAAGCCCTGCATGGGTTTTGATTGGGGTTACAACGAGTCTGTAGATTAGTCTTGGGCTTCCTTGGTGCCCAAAACTTACGAGGTGCAGCAAAAATAGTACAAATGGGGAAACATGTAGCTATAAGGTTTACATTAAAGTGGGTAAGGGAATGGCAAGCCACTCTTGCCTGGAGATTTCTACGGACAAAGGAGCCTGGCGGGGTACAGTCCATGGGGTCACAAAGAGTCAGACACAACTGAGCGACTAACGCTTACATTAAAAAATGAGAAAAATCTCAAATCAATCATCTAATTTTACAATTTAAGAAACTAGAAAGAAAAAAAGAAACTAAACTCAAAGCTAGCAGAAGGAAGAAAATAATAAAGACTAGAGCAGAATTAACCAAAATAGAAAAGCCATAGAGAAAGTGATAAAACCAAGAGTTGGCTGGATCAACAAATCAGATGGACTTTTAGCTAGGAGGACTAAGAGAGAGACAGAGAAAACTCAAATCACTAAAGGCAAAAATGACACTGGGGACATTGCTACTTGATTTTACAAAAATAAACAAGGGCATAAAAGAGTATTATGGACAGTTGTACAGGAACAAACTGGATAACCTGGATGAATTACACCAATTCTGAGAAACATCGAACCTGTCAGAGCTAAACCATGTGGGCACAGAGAACATGAAGGCCCTACCCTCGCCAAGGGCCTCCCAGGCGGCGCCAGCAGTGAGCTAAGGGAGCGGCAGTCACTCAGTCGTGTCCGACCCTTTTGGGCCCTATACAGTCCATGGGATTCTCCAGGCCAGAATACTGGAGTGGGTAGCCTTTCCCTTCTCCAGGGGATCTTCCCAACCCAGGGATCAAACCCAGGTCTCCCACATTGCAGGCGGATTCTTTACCAGTTGAGCCACCAGGGAAGCCCAGTGGTAAATAACCCACCTGCAAATGCAGGAGACACAAGAGACGCGGGTTCGATCCCCGGGTCAGGAGGATCCCCTGGAGAAGACCATGGCAACTCACTCCAGTATTTTTGCCTGGAGAATCCCATGGACGGAGGAGTCTGGTGAGCTACAGTCCGTGGGGTCACACAGAGTTGGACACGCCTGAGCGACCAAGCACGCGTACTCACCCAGGGGGTGAATCAGCAGCTAAAGCCCTCCCAGCAAAAGACGCTCTAGAGACGGCGGCTTCCCTGGTGAGGCCAACCAAACGGCTAAAGGAGGGTTTCTACCAGCTCTTCTCAAACTTTCCCCAAAGTCGAACAGCTAATAAGTAAACTCAGCAAAGTAGCAGAATATAAAGTCAACATACAGAAATCAGTTTCATTTCTATTTTCTTTTTAATTCTGCGATTATTTGTTTACATATTCTGTTGCGGTATTCACTACATTCCGCTCCAGATTGTGTGGATTCCTTTGATGGAATCACCTTATTGTGAAATATCCTCTTTATGTCTATTAATGTCTCAAATACAATCAGAGATTTAAACTCAGCTCTCATAGTAACTCAGAGAACAAGCAGGTAAAATAATCGGCAAGAGTTTAGGTTTAAATAACTAACCTGACTTCACTGATATTTTTTAAGAACACGCCACCTAGCAACGCAGATACACGTTGTATTCAAGTGTGCATGAGACAGTCACCAAAACAGACCAGGGCTAGTCAGGGCCAAAAGCCAGTTCCAGCAAAATTCATGTCTATTCTATACAAAAAGGAACCTTAATGCTTATCTCTTACCTCACACAGAAATTAAGATTAATCACAAAAAGCTAAAAGTGAAAGGAAAAACAATAAAGCATGTATTGTTGACTATGCCAAAGCCTTTGACTGTGTGGACCATAATAAACTGTGGAAAATTCTTCAAGTGATGGGAATACCAGACCACCTCACCTGCCTCCTGAGAAACCTGTATGCAGGTCAAGAAGCAACCGTTAGAACTGGACATGGAACAACAGATTGGTTCCAAATCGGGAAAGGAGTAGGACAAGGCTGCATATTGTCACCCTGCTTATTTAACTTATATGCAGAGTACATCATGCGAAACTCTGGGCTGGAAGAAGCACAAGCTGGAATCAAGATTGCCGGGAGAAATATCAATAACCTCAGATATGCAGATGACACCACCCTTATGGTAGAAAGCAAAGAACTAAAGAGCCTTTTGATGAAAGTGAAAGAGGAGAGTGAAAGAGTTGGCTTGAAACTCAACATTCAGGAAACTAAGATCATGGCATCTGGTCCCATCACTTCATGGCAAATAGATGGGGAAACAGTGGAAACAGTGACAGATTTTATTTTGGGGGGGCTCCAAAATCACTGCAGATGGTGCTTGTAGCCATGAAATTAAAAGACGCTTACTCTTTGGAAGAAAAGTTATGACCAACCTAGATAGCATATTAAAAAGCAGAGACATTATTTTGCCAACAAAGGTCCATCTAGTCAAGGCTATGGTTTTTCCATTGGTCATGTATGGATGTGAGAGTTGGACTATAAAGAAAGCTGAGGGCTGAAGAATTGATGCTTTTGAACTGTGGTGTTGGAGAAGACTCTTGGGAGTTCCTTGGACTACAAGGAGATCCAACCAGTCCATCCTAAAGGAAATCAGTCCTGAATATTCACTGGAAGGACTGATGCTGAAGCTGAAGCTCCAATACTTTGGCCACCTGATGCGAAGAACAGACTCATTGGAAAAGACCCTGATGCTGGGAGGGATTGAGTGCAGGTGGAGAAGGGGACGACAGAGGATGAGATGGTTGGATGGCATCACTGACTCATCGGACATGAGTTTGAGTAAACTCTGGGAGTTGGTGGTGGACAGGGAGGCCTGGTGTGCTGCAGCCCACGGGGTTGCAAAGAGTTGGACATGACTGAGAGACTGAACTGAACTGAACTGATTTAGTTACTCAGTTGTGTCCAAGTCTTTGTGAACCCATGAACTGTAGTCTGCCAGGCCCCTCTGTGCATGGAATTCTCCAGGCAAGAATAATGGAGTGGATAGCCATTCCCTTCTCCAGGGGATCCACCCTACTCAGGGATCAAACTTGAGTCTTCTGCACTGCAGACAGATTCTTTACGATCTAAGCCACCAGGGAAGACCACAGCACGTAGAAGAAATCATAAAGGAGCATCTGCATGATGTGGAGTAGACACTGTTCGGTTAACCAGGACTCTAAAGGCCTTACCATTATAGGGAAAAATTAACACTGGACCTCATCAAAAAATACCATTAAGAGGTAAAAAGACAAGTCACGCACTAGGAGACGGCACACTTAGTACACATCTCCAACAAAGGCGATAAATCAGGTTTATAAACAGAGCACTCACTTCTTTCTCCTTGAAGATCAAAAGATTAGAATAGGCAGGTCATGAGAAGAGAGGTCCAAATGGCCGACAAGCACATGAACCTGGGTTCACCAGTCATCAGAGGAGCGCAAAGCGAGCGCACAGGAGACGACCGAGGAGGGAGACCAGAGCGCGACGGTGTGCGTCGGCGTCGAGGGGGGTGGGGATGCACCCGCACTGCCGCTGGCTCGTGGAGCTGCAGAACCAGTCTGGAAATCGGCTAAGCCTGGCGGTGACTGGTGTCTGACTGCCCCTCCGCGGCAGGAGCGAGCACCCTGCGGTCAGGGGATGGAAGGGGACTCGGCGCTAACTAACCGGCGGGTAAATCTCACAGGTCTCGAGCTGAGCAGAAGTCACGTCTGCGTGACCAGGTCTCGAGCTGAGCAGAAGTCACGTCTGCGTGACCAGGTCTCATGTTGAGCAGAAGTCACGTCTGCGCGACCCCGTGGAGGTGCACTTCCACAGCCACACGGGTGGGGGCGCCGGGACTCGAAGGAGCCGCGGCCTCGCACACTTTCACCCCGCGGGACAAATGCCGTCAGCGCACGGCACGCCCTGCGCTGCATCCATAGCCCATGGAAAAGAAAGGAGACACTCGACCCGAAAGAAGGGCAGGAGGGCGAAAGCAGCAGAAACAGCCCTGGGGCGGCGCGCGCGGGCCGCAGGCAGACCTTCCAGAACGAGGGCGGCTTTCCAGCCTTGTTCTCTCAGCCGACCGCCGCTCCCCAAGGGTGCTGGCCTGCCTCTGCCGCAGCTCCCCTCTGTCAGCCATCAAAACAGCTCGCGCCCCTGAGCAGCAGGTCCGCGGGTATCGAGCAGCAATTGGAAATTGTGGAGTCAGGAGGCCTGGGCCTAACAATGGCTGCCTAGTCCCGACCGCCCAAGCCCACGGGCAGCCTGGCCGTGAAGGGGCCCCCACGCTGCTGCAGGCGTGAGTGACACCAAGGACACGAAGGGTGTGGAAGGTGCTGGGGGCAGCAGTGCCCACAGGCACCCCGGGTGCCATTTTACTGGGGCCTGCGCACCCCAACACCCAGAAAAGCATCCCAGATGCCCCAGAGGCCAGACCTCGCCAGACGCCCAGAAGTCTGCCCGGAGCCCTCTGGGCGACCCTCACATCGCCCCGGAGCCCGCCAACAGGCGTCTTACTGGATGAGCGAGTAGTACTGCTGGATCAGATCGTCCCACTCGTCCTCCGTGAGGTCCCTGGTGCTGTCCTCGGTGAGGTCGATGTCCTCGTGCTCCAGCCGTCCCAGGTAGGCCTTGCACACCTTGCACGCGACATCCACGAACTGCCCCGACAGGCCCATGAGCCTCGGTCCTGCACCCTCGGGAACTGAAACCCAAGCAAGGCACTGAGAGCCCCGACCTCCTCCCGCCCCTGTGGAGGCCGAAGCCCGGGCCACCGCCCACCCCTGCCGCCCGCCCCCGTGGAGCCCGGGCCACTGCCCGCCCCCGTGGAGCCCGGGCCACTGCCCCATGGAGTGGCACCCTAGGGGTGCCACTGGCAAAGGCCACCCCACCTGTCTGCACCTCAAGGCCTCATGGTGAGGGGTCCCACGCCTCTGGGTAGTCACCCTGGATGCCACACCTGGGTCTGGGCAGGTAACCTTTCCCCTCTGGAAGCTGCCCTCCCACTGCTGCTGTGCCCACCCCTCTCTGCCCCTCCCCCTCCAACTGGACTCCCAGCCCCCTGATGGAAGAGAAACCACACTTCTGATGAGCTTGCCACAAAACCTCTGCTTCTGAGCACACACTTGGTCCTCAGTGAAACACAAATACCCCAACTTAAAAATGGAGGGAGGCTAAAAAAATTCTCACCAAAGAATACATACAGATGATAAATAAGTATATTGAAAGACGTTCACCACCGTGTGTTGTCAGAGGAATGCAAGTTAAAACAATTAGACAACAACCCACTCCAGTATTCTTGCCTGGAAAATCCCATGGACAGAGGAGCTTGGTGGGCTACAGTCCACGGGTCGCAAAGAGTCGGACACGACTGAGCGACTTCACTTCACTACGCACCCATCAGATGCAGAACAGTGACAGCACCAGATGCTGGTGAGCACGAGGAGCAAGAGGAGCTCGCATCGTTGCAGGTGGGAACGCAAAACGGGGCAGCGACCACTCGAGCAGGTTGGCGGTTAGTTTCTCACCAAACGAAGAAACACACTCTTGCCATGTTACCCAGCGGTCGTGCTCCTTGGTATTTACCAGGTGAGTTGAAACCTTAGGGCTGCACAAAACTCTGTATGCAGCTTTAATGCCAAAGGCCAAGACTGAGAAGCAACCAAGACGCCCTTGGATGCCCAAGGCATCAGTAGATGGCTCGAGGAACAAGCTGTCCGTCCAGACTGGGGAATGTTATTCAGTGCCAAAGAGAAATGCGCTCCTGGGTCATGAAAAGGCACGGAGGAACCTTAAACGCATGTTACTAAGGAGAGAAGACTGAATCACATGTAGCTTATGATTCCAGCTCTGTGACATCTTGGAAAATGCAGAGCTTTGGTGGCAATAAAACGATCAGCTGTCAGGGCTGAAGAAGGAGTGAACAGGCTGACCGTGGAGGACTTTTTATTGCTGTTTAGTTGCTCAGCCATGTCTGACTCTTTGCAACCCCGTGGACTGTCGTGCACCAGGCCTCTCTGTCCATGGGCTTTCCCAAGCAAGAATACTGGAGTGGGTTACCCTTTCCTTCTCCAGGGGATCTTCCTGACCCAGGCATGGAACCCATGTCTCCTGCGTTGGCAGGCAGATTCTTTACCACTGAGCAGATTTTTAGGGCAGTGAACTGCTCTGAACAATACTATGTTGGTGGATACGTGTGATAGTACATTTGTCCAAACCAAGAGGAAGCTCTGGCATAGACTGTGGACTTTGATGATGACGTGTCACTGTGGGTTCATCAGTTACAAGGAATGTACTGTCTGGGGGGATGTTGATAGTGGGGGAGGCAGGGCAGAGGGTACATGTGCTATCTCTGGGCCTCCTGCTCCCGTCTTGCTCTGAAACTGTTCTATTCAAGTGAATAACAACCAAAAAAGACTTAAATTTGAGTTTTGTAGGCCTAATCCCACAGTGGGCCACGCCTCCGACGTGAGCCAGGAGTGCCATTCCCGTTGGATTCCGCGGGCTGAGACTGGGGGCGGGACAGAGCCGCCGCCGCGTCCCGGGAGCCCCGCCCCGGCCCCGCCCCCGGCCCGCCGCCCCGCCCACCTGCACACCTTTCCCGCTCGCCCCGCAGTGGCGGGCCTCCTCCCGCCTGCTCCTTGGCTTGCTCCTGCTGCTCTGCTGGCTGACCACCCACTTCAGGATGCTGGAGGCCACCGTGCGCCGGAAGTCGTCTGCAAGCACACAAGGCCTCGCCCCTCTGCCTGAGCCGGGGACGGGCCCTCGGCGCGCCAGCCACGCTCAGCCCCGACGTCCTGCCCGGAGGTGCGGGGCCGGGCTCCTGCCTCGTGGCCCTCTGGGGGGGCCAAGCTCTCCCCACTGCCCGCTCGCCCACACCTCGCCCGTCCCACCTCGTCCCCCAGCCTCTGCAGAGAGGACTCTCACAGCCGGGACCTCCCCCGCGGCCACGCATCCACCTGCCCACCTGCCCGCGGGCCCAGAGGCGGAGCCGGGCAACCAACCCCTCTGCTGCCGCTCTCCTGTGCTACCCGGGCCGCTGTCCGGGGACACCCTCAGCACCTCTGCCTGCCCGGCGTCCTCAGCCCTGCACAGACGGATCCTTCCAGGAGCGCCCTCTGCGGACAGCAGCGGTGCACTCCCCCTCACAAGAGGGGCCTCCCTGGAAGCTGGGTCCACAGCTCTAAGTGCGGGTGGCTCAGGGTCCCCCAAACTCAGGCTTGGGCCCGCGGCTGGCTCTGGACGCCTGTCACCATGCAGGGGCAGCAGCGGCTGTTCCCCACCCCAACTCCAGACTCTAATGCCTCCAACAGCGCTGCTGATGAGGGCGCCACAAAACCTCTGCTTCTGAGCTCAGACCACCCGGAGGTCTGTAAAATATCCCCAGTTTCTCAAGCAAACCCCCTCCTTCCACACCTCAGGGGAGGACCCCCTCAGCAGCTCCGGCCACCCTGGAGACACCCAGAAGCGGGGCGCCCCTCGCCCCCTTCCCGTCCTGATGCATTGACAGCCCTGAGCCCCAGGCCCGCGGGCTCACTGCCTGCTCGGGGCCAGGAGCTCCCCGCCTGCCGCCCTCGTGCCCCTCCTGGGTCTCTGCCCACACCCGCTCTCACAAGGCCCCGCCCACTGTCCCCCACTGACCCTGCCTGCCCTGCATCAGGCCACTCACTCCTGGGGGCCGGCCTGGGGGCCGGGGGCAGGGTAGTGTGCTGGACAGCGGCCACATCTCCACGGCCCCCAGATGGGTGCTCAGGAGACACTGGCACCCCCGCGCGACCCCCTGCCTGCCCAGTCCTGTCCTTCTCTCTCCTGTGCCCCTGGACAGGTCCAACCAGGAAGCAGCCTTTGTCCCCAGCCCAGAGACAGAGCTGAGGGCTGAGATGGAACCGGGCCTGGCCCACCTCCAGCCCTGAGGCCTGTCCTGCGGGCGGGGGGCCAGGCCGCAGAGAGGCCCCAGGTCTCCCGGCCCCACTCACCCAGGAACTCTTGTTTCTCACTCTCGGTGCAGAGGCTGTAGCAGCGCGGGAAGAAGGTGTCGGGGTTGGCCTGGACGTACCACGGCAGGCTCCGCATGCTCACACACAGCCCAATCTCCGGAGACAGCGGCACGTCAGGCCCGCAGGCTGCGCCAGGCCCGCTTGGCCAGTCTGAGAGCCCGTGGGCCTGGCTGGGTGGCGCCGGCTTCAGTGGGCACCTTGGGGAGCAGACCCTCCCTGGCCCCCGGCCTCTCCGCCCCCCAGCCAACTGGCCAAACACCCAGGTTACCCGGCGAGCTGGCCAGGGCCTCGGCTCACCCTGTCGTCAGCGGCGGCTGCAGCAGGCCCGAGGATGGACAGGGCCGTGTGGGAGTGCCCAGGGCAGAGTGTGCCGCATCCACCCCCGTGCCTGCATGCTCGGGCTCCAGCCGGGAGGGGCGGAGAAGGGAACGCCCCGGTCTACAGTGTGCCCTCTCCCAACACTGCGCCTGCCTGACGCCACACTCGTGGTTGGGCAGGCCCAGCCTGGCAGCTCCTCTAGGGAAACGGGCCCCCGCCCCGGAGCCATGAGGCCATCATTGCCTGGGGTCTCTGCAGGGAGCCCAGGCCCACTGCACCCCTGCAGGCAGCCCCCAGCCCAGAAGCACACCAGTGGCCTGAGGCCTGGTGAGGACGCCTGGGGGGAGCCCCGCGGGCAGCCAGGGGCCTCGTGCCACTCCCCGTGTCCTCTCTGACTGTTGAGGGGACGGCCCCCCTGCTGCCGAGGGGCAGGTGCAGGCCTGTCTGTCCCGGCTGGCCCCACCCCAGCCTCAGCCTTCAGGGTACATGGGGAATGGCTGCCTGGGGTGGCTGGTGGCTGAAAGCGAGTGAGGGTGAGAAGTGGGTGGCAGTGCCCCCAACAGCTGGAAGTCACAGCGCAGGTGAGGGTGGCCCACCCCGCCACCCCACGGACCCAGAGCCGCTCCAGGGCCCAGGGCCCAGGGCCCAGGCCAGGCTGTAGGGGCAGCGGTCACTGGCCCTGTCTGGGGTTTGCCCTGCAGCCCAGAGGAGAGTGATTCTGTGGCCTTGGGCCCACGCAGGGACACAGTGGGAGACGCAGAGGCTCTAGGGAGGTTTGCGAGGAGCAGAGCCAAGCGTCTCTGACACAGATGCCAGGCAGCCTCTGGCCAGGCCAGGAGCTTCCAGTCCTGGGGAGGAGCCGCGAGGTGACCGGCGCCCCATGGGGCTGTCCAGCTCTGGAGGCGCTGGCATTTCAGGAGGCAGGGTGCTACCCCCTGCCCGGAGCCTGCCCCAGTCCCCCCACTCACCTTGGTGGTGAAGGACGCAGTCTTCCCATAGTGGTTTAGCATCTGGTCGCAGCTCAGGCTGTGATAGTCGATGACGTCCCTTTTGATTGTCCAGAGGAAGTAGGGCGTTTCGTTTTTTACCAACCTGGACTGGCAAGAAGAAACCTTTGTCAGCACCCAGCATCCAAGGCTCACGTCTCTGAGGGTAGGGCAGGCCCAAGGCGAAGGGCTCGGGGTTTAGGTTGAGAAGCACGTGTGGTTCCCATGCAGCTCCAGTCCTGACGGCAGCCTCGCACGTTCCTTGAGGGCCTCCCGCCGGCCCGAGCGGAGCCGCTGTGACCGCACAGGGCTTCCCATGCGAGGGGACGGGGGGCTCGGACTCCAGGCGGCAGGGGCGGCAAGCGGGGTCTATGCTGCCCACCCCGCAGGTGCTCGCTCCGGGACACGCTGGCTGCGGCCCCAGGAGAGTCCCCTCCCTGGCCGCCAGGACGTAGGCTCCTCTGCCGCCCCGAGCCATCAGGGTGCAAGGGCCCAGGACCTTGGCTGAAGCAAGACTGGGAGTCCTTGGTGTCTGTACTCTTCTGCTTGGTCAAAAATTCTAACCAAAGAGATATGAGCAGGGGAAAAGATTCTCCACGATCCTGCCCCTGGACATGACCCGAAAACCTTGGAGAAGACCCTTTGGGTCACGTCCGCAGACAGCATGTCAGGACCACCTGATGCCCGTGGCTCAGGTCAGCCCATCTTGAGCCCCGTGTTCCACCAGGAAGGCTCCTCCGGCATATCATCACACAGCGCTGCTGCTGCGGGGGCGGGCCTGGGGGCGGGCCAGGGGCGGGCCTGGGGGGCGGGCCGGGGCCCCTACTGGGGCCAGGCTGGGGCCCCTACTGGGGCCAGGCTGCCAACGCCACTTCCAAAGCTCACCGGACCCGGGTCCCTGGACTCGGGCTCAAGCCCTTGGTCCTTCCTCCTGCTCTCAGAGTGACGTGGCAGCTCCTGCAGCCACTTGCCCAAGTAAATCTCTTCTGTTACAGGGCGTGATGAAGCATCGCAGATGGATGTATAGAGAGCATGGGGGCCACCCAGGCGCCCGAGTGGAGGCCCGCCTCCGGTCCAGAGCTAACACTCCTGCCCCCCAGGCTCCCCACACCCCAGACCCACAGCACCTCCCCAGCCTCGTGGTCGATTCGCAGAAAGGGATCCGTGCCAGGAACGGGCATGATGGCCCACCGGCCTGTCAGGCCCTTGCCCGCTTTCCATTCGATCAACATTCCCTTCTGGTGGGCGGGTGCTTCATGTACTCTGAGCAGCAGATCTGGGCAGTCACACGCCCTGCAAATTTCTCCCCGAGGGACTGGGCTTCGTTCTGTTCGCAGGGTTTTCTGGGAGCCGGCAGCTCTGTACGTCAGTGTGGTCGACGCGTCCCATTCTCACAGTGCACGCTTTCTGGCCTGGTTTTAACTTTCTTTTCTTCCCTTGAGTCTCAGTGACCCTCCGTTACCTGCCAGCAGCCTCCCACAACCCTACGCAACTGCCTCCCTGTCCACCGCCAGCTCTGCCCAGCCCATGATGGCTGACCTGCCGCCCAGCCAGCATCGAGGCCTAGGAGCCCAGTCCTAGGTGCAGCAGACTGCACCTCCACCATCGCTGCCTGGGGGCTGTGCAACCCCGACCCTCGAGGTCTCCACAGAGGGCAGGCTCAGCTCGTCTGCTCACACGGGAGCACAGACACGGGGCACACGGGGAGGCCCACGTGGACACACAGGGCACGTGTACAAAGGTGCGTCCTCCAAGCTGGGTGTGACTGGGGCTTTGCCACCGCCCCCGCCTCCCAGGGTGTGGCACAGAGGAGGAGGTGAGAGCCTGGCCGAGGCTCCCCACGAGCCCACAGGACCTACCATCACATCGTGGACGTCGTCTGCTTTCTCCAGAGCCACATCTTGGTTCTCTTTGCCTTCAGCACGTTTGTTTTCTGCAAACACAACATACAGAAATCAGAAAGTCACTGACCACAGCCAGGCCCACCATGGGGCCCAGGGCAGAGCAGCGCCCCCACGGGTCCCATGCGGAGCCCGGCTAAGTCAGGCTTGGGCCGTGGTGCCCCCCGAGCGGCCACTGAACGGACCTGGGTCGTGAACTGCGTGCAGGCCGAGTGCAGTCCCTGGAGCCAAGGGGGTGCAGGCTCTGTGGGGAGGGGGCACAGGCCTGGCTGGGCTCGGGGAGGACGAGGCGGAGCAAGTGCGGCAGGGGGCCAGGCAGGGGCCAGGAGGGAGCTGGGCCCAGAAGGCCTTCGAGGGCCAGGCCGCCGACGGACAGCGGACAACGTCCGGGCATGGGGAGGCCTGGACGTGGATGGGGAGACACCTGAAAGTGACCAGAACCAGGGTTTGAAAGGGCTTGTCGCCGCCTGGACGCCTGGGGCGGGGCCGAGAGGCCAGCCCCTCCCCCGGGGAGAGCCACAGCACAGGGCCCGCAGCTCCACATGGAACCCACGCACTCTGGGTCTCCGTGACAGACACACGCATTTCACGCAGAACATACACGCCGATACTCTACCTGGCACCGTTTCCCCGTCGCTGTCTACGCTTGGCACGAGATTGGTCAGAAAGTGGAACTTCTTTTCCACCCAGCCCTTCCTCCGCAGGGTGGTCCGGATCACTGGGTAGTGTCCACAGATGGAGAAGATCTTCTTTTCCTCAAATTGCAAGTGTATTTGAAATTAAAGAATGGAAAACGAGTAAAGCCTGTCCCTGTAAGAGGAGTCTGCAGTCAGGATGAGGGATGGTCCTGGTGGGAAGATGCTCCATTCCACTCTGAGAATCAGGGCAGCTGCCAGGGTGGGGCAGGCAGCCCCCAGGCAGGCCCACGTCTGCTCTGTGCCCAGGGCCCCGGGTGTGGGGGCCTTGCACACACAGGCCTCGCTCACACTCACCCAGAGGAGGCACAGGCAGGACCCTGGGGCTTCTGGAGGCTCGGACCTCAGCTCGGGGCAGGTCGAGGTCTGAAAGGCGGGCCTCGGGGCGGGCCCGGGATCTGTGCGCTATGTCTTTCTTTCCTGTGCAAAGGTGACTGTCCCGCACACTTGGGGACGAGGAGGTGCTTGAGGTTTGAGGAGGGGTCGGGGGGGCAGTCAGATGCCTGGGAGGGGCCAGAGGGGCGGTGCCCCCACCCAGGGCCGGCGCCAGGGACGGGGGACCCCACCCACTACTGTGGGGATGAGCCAGCTGCCTGGGGCCAGGCAGAGGCAGACAGCCCTTTGCTTCCCAGAGGACAGTTGAGCAAGGAGAGGGACGGTCATGCTGGGGCCCGGCGCCCACGCTGCTGAGGACCCACCTGAACACATCTCGTGGGCAGCGGTGGGGACCAGGGCCGTGGGCAGCAGTGAGCCTGGGGCCTCATGAGCTTGTGAGAGCGGGACGGGGCAGGGGCAGGAGTGGGAGGCGGCTCAGACTCACGGGGTCCCTAATTAGACTCTGAATTTGAAAGGCAGGTGACCCTGGGTGGGCCTGGCCTAATCAGGGGTGCCCCTGAAAAGAGGGTCAGAAATGGAGAACAGCAGGGACGGCCTCTCCCCACTGCTGGCTCTGAAGGTGCCGCACGTTCTAGTCTCAGGGAAATCAATCCTGCCGACAAGCTGAGAGAGCTCCGAGGGGTTCCTCCCGCTGTGGGCCTCCAGATGCGACCCGCCAGCTCGGTGCCTCGACAGACACTGAGCAGAGGGCCCGGCCTGGACCCTGGCCCACAGGAGCCGGGAGAGAGCACGTGGGTGCGTCTAAGCAGCTAAGGCTGTGGTGGTCCGTCACACAGCACTGGCGGGAGGGCCAGGGCCTCCTGCCAAGGACATGCGGGCTTGTGGCCAGACGCTGGCAGCCCAGCTCCAGTGCCCCCTCAGGGGACCGCGGGGCTCCTTCTGCTCAGAACACGGGTCCGGAGCCTGGCCTGCCCCGCTGCAGGGCGAGGGCCGTGCACCATGACAGGGGCCGCAGTGAGGAGGGGCGGGGGTGACGACGGCAGCAGTCTCAGCGCCCACAGCTCCGGCAAGACTCCCCGCCCACATCCCCAGGCTCTCTGCTGAGCTAGCGTCAGACTGAACGACTCCAGAAAACTGGACTGGCTCTAACAAGCCAATAGAGTGCAGAACAGAAGGGAACTAGAAAAGGGCAACACGGAGGACTTCTAACACGAGAGGGAACATGCAGCTCTAAAAGGAGCCAGTCCACAAGGAGGCAGGAAAGGGGAGGAAAAAAGAGCAGAACCCGAATGGAGGAGACCCCTCGGGAATATGCCAGCACTGTAATTATGGACAAACACGCAAAATGCTCCAGCGAAAAGGTAGAAGTGCCAGACTACGTCTTTTTCTTATCTCAATCTGTGCTCTTCACAAGAGAAGATCAAAGGTACAAGCCTACAGATAGGCAGAGAATAAAGTGATCCAAGTATGAAGCAGAGAAAGCTTTGCGACAAATATACGTCACTAAAGTAAAGAAAAGCATTGTACAATGTGAAGCAAACATTCACTTGGCATAATACATTTGTCTGCACCCATCAGCAGAACTGTAAATTACATACAGCAAAAACTGGGAGAAACACAAGCAGACAATTCCACAGTTATGCCAGGAAATTTAACATGCTTCTCTCAGTAAATGAAGGAACACAGAGACAAAACAAAAATGGAAACAAACCCCTCAAGTCTGGAGGACTTGAAGAACTCAAATGAAAACCTCTTCCCTGATGACTGTGAACAGAGCACTCTACACCAACATCTATTTAAATTAACAAAACGCTGGGCAGAAAGCAGGTCTGAATATATTTCAACAGAAATATATACCAATTACATTCTCAACCACAGTTAATCAAACCAGAAATCAGTAACAAAATAACCAGAAACAACCTTCTTTACTGTTGTTCAGTCGACTGCTTAGCCATGTCCGATTCTTTGCGACCCCAAGGACTGCAGCACGCCAGGCTCCTCCGTCCTCCACTATCTCCCAGAGCTTGCTCAAATCCATGTCCATTGAGTCGGTGATGTTATCTAATCATCTCATCTTCTGTTGTCCCCTTCTCCTTTTGCCTTCAATCGTTCCCAGAATCAGGGTCTCTTCCAGTGAGTCAGCTCTTCACATCAGGTGGCCAAAGTGGAGTTTCATCTTCAGCATCAGTCCTTCCAACAAATATTCACGGTTGATTTCCTTTAGTATCGACTGGTTTGATCTCTGTGCTGTCCAAGTCTTCAAAAGCATCAGTTCTTTGGCCCTCAGCCTTCTTTATGGTCCAACTCTCACATCTGTACACGACTACTGGAAAAACTGTAGCTTTGACTAGATGGACCTTTGTCGGCAAAGTAATGTCTCTGCTTTTTAATATACTATCTAGGTTTGTCAGAGCTTTCCTTCCAAGGAGCAAGTGTCTTTTCATTTCATGGCTGCAGTCACCATCTGCAGTGATTTTGAAGCCCCCCAAAATAAAGTCTCTTACTGTTTCCATTGTTTCCCCAACTAAAGTGATGGAGCTGGATGCCATGATCTTCGTTTTCTGAATGTTGAGGTTTAAGCCAACTTTTTCACTCTCCTCTTTCACTTTCATAAAGAAGCTCTTCAGCTCCTCTTTGCTTTCTGCCTAAGGTGGTGTCATCTGCAAATCTGAGGCTATTGATATTTCTCCCAGCAGTCTTGATTCCAGCTTGTGCTTCATCCAGTCAGGCATTTTGCATGATGTACTCTGCATGTAAGTAAGCAGGGTGACAACACACAGCCTTGATGTACTCCTTCCCAATTTTGAACCAGGCCATTGTTTCATGTCCAGTTCTAACTTCTGCTTCTTGACCTGCATACAGGTTTCCCAGGAAGCAGGTAAAGTGGTCTGGTGTTCCCTTCTCTTTAAGACTTTTTCATAGTTTGCTGTGATTCACACAGTCAGAGGCTTATTATAGTCAATGAAGCAGAACTAAATGTTTTTCTGGAATTTCCTTGCTTTCTCTATGATCCAGCAAACGTTGGAAATTTGATCTCTGGTTCCTCTACCTTTTCTAAACCCAGCTTGTACATCTGGAAGTTCTCAGTTCACATATTGCTGAAGCCTAGTTGGAAGGATTTTGAGCATAACCTTGCTAGCATGTGAAATGAGTACAACCGTGTAGCAGGTTGAGCTTCTTCGGCATTGCCCTTCTTTGGGACTGGAATGAAAATGGACCTTTTCCAGTCCTGTGGCCACTGCGGAGCTTTCCAGACTTGCTGACGCAATGAGAGCAGCACTTTCACAGCATCGTCTTTAGGATTTTAATAATCTACCAGTCTAGAAATTAAGAACCACACTTTTAAGTAACCCACTATCAATGAAAATAGTCCAAACTGTTAAATACTTTGAACTCTATCTCATCAAAAATACTACAAAATGAAATCTACTGAAATGCAACTAAAGCAGTACTTTGAGGGATATTTGTAGCCCTAAACGTTTATATGCCTTAAAGTCTCAAAAGAAAATCTCAAGTTGAATCTAAAGGTTGAATTCTATTTATAGGAAACCCCAGTAAGGACAGTGATAGGAAGCGCGGAAAGTTCATCCGTGGTTGCCAGGATCTGGGAATAACTAGGGCAAGCGGCGGCTTCCGAGAGGGCGGCCGTGCTCTGCGGCCGACGCGGGCCACATGTGCCCCCTGCTCTGTGCTTCTCTCCAGGCACATTTTGCCCATCGCAGCCCCAGCTGCGCACTTGCGGCCCATGCACTCTCACGTGCGCTGTGCTCCGGAAGGACATCAGGGCCGAGTGCGTCTCCACATGTCACCATCTGTTGGATCCCTCGTGCTTCCCCACCGTCCTGGCCTGAGCGCGGCGAGCGCACGAGAAAGAAGAGAATCCCGTTCTCAGAGTGGAAGCTGTGGAACCATCTGAAGAATGCTTGCCCTTCCTTCAGTTCAGTTCCGTTCAGTCGCTCAGTCGTGCCCGACTCTTCGCGACCCCATGAGTTGCAGCACGCCAGGCCTCCCTGTCCAGCACCACCTCCAGGAGTTCACTATTCCCCCCAAATGCTCCCATTCTGACGAAAGGTGGGCCTCTCCCTTGGGGACGCGGGTGGGTGTCCCCGGGGCCCATACAAGCACCAGAGCTCCTCTTACACACAAGCGCTATCGCCACGTCACTTGGGGGCCTGGGCCGAGGGTGGGATGGTTTGTGCGTCACTACGAGTCTATCCCTTGTCTGAGACGTGTGTCCACAGCTGCAGTCACATGAGGGGGACACAATGGCCATGTGGTTGCACGAGAGATTTCTACCGTGTACGTGTCTACACTTTTTGCATTTTAAAAGTATCACTTAGTTCAAAAGTAAGGGTGTAACATAAAGGAACTCTGGCACAAGCCTCACGCTGGGGCCAGGACTAGGGGCATACCTCAGTCACAGGGCACGTCACAGGCTACGGACTCGCTCTACAAACTCCAAAATGAATCCCATTCTTAAAAAGAACCCGTCCCCACTGAGCCCCAGAGAGTATTTACCTTGATTGCCTTGTCTGTTAGTTGTTTTGCTATTTTGAATCTGTCTAATCTGGGGGAAGAAACCAAGTCTTGGGAAACTCCTTGTTTTAATTCTGTAAAAGAAAACCACACGTGAAGGCAAAGGCAAGACCAGACCAGCTACATTCAGACTCAGGAGACACCAGTCTGATCCCTGTGTTCAGCCCCCCGTGGCACTCAGCCGGCCCTCAGAGACATTTCATAAACTTCCAAACGTACATACTTAATAATAAGTCTTCAAATATATGAAAACACAAGTGGACAGAGATTTTTTTTTTTAAAGACATAGAATATTCAAATTCATATTGAGATACTTCAGTGAACCATTTGTCTCAGTAAAGGAAGGGCTGCCCAGGTGGCGCTAGTAGTAAAAAACCCGCCTGCCAATGGCTTAAAGCTCAACATTCAGAAAATGAAGATCATGGCATCCGGTCCCATCCCTCCATGGGAAATAGATGGAGAAACAGTGGAAACAGTGTCAGACTTTATTCTTTTGGGCTCCAAAATCACTGCAGATGGTGACTGCAGCCATGAAATTAAAAGACACTTACTCCTCGGAAGAAAAGTGATGACCAACCTAGATGGCATATTCAAAAGCAGAGACATTACTTTGCCGACTAAGGTCCATCTAGTCAAGGCTATGGTTTTTCCTGTGGTCATGTATGGATGTGAGAGTTGGACTGTGAAGAAGGCTGAGCACCGAAGAACTGATGCTTTTGAACTGTGGTGTTGGAGAAGACTCTTGAGAGTCCCTTGGACTGCAAGGAGATCCAACCAGTCCATTCTGAAGGAGATCAGCCCTGGGATTTCTTTGGAAGGAATGATGTTAAAGCTGAAGCTCCAGTACTTTGGGCACCTCATGCGAAGAGTTGACTCATTGGAAAAGACTCTGATTTTGGGAGCGATTGGGGGCAGGAGGAGAAGGGGACGACCCAGGATGAGATGGTTGGATGGCATCACGGACTCGATGGACGTGAGTCTGGGTGAACTCTGGGAGATGGTGATGGACAGGGAGGCCTGGCGTGCTGCAATTCATGCGGTCGCAGAGAGTCGGACACGATTGAGCGACTGAACTGACTGAACTGAAGGCAGCAGACGTGAGACAGGAGTCCGAGCCCTGGGTCAGGAGGATCTGCTGGAAGAAGGCGTGGCAACCCAGGCCAGCATTCTTGCCCGGAGGATCGCGTGGACAGAGGAGCCTGGTGAGCTACAGTCCACAGAGATGCAAAGAGTCAGACAGGACTGAAGTGACTTAGCACACGCTCAGAAAAGGAAAGCATAAACAAAGAATCATTAAAATATAGCAGATTTGAATCAATCAGCCGTAAATGACACCCAGAAATCAAATCCATGGCTGAGGACACATTGTCTCTTCACACACCTCTTCCAACACAGATCACATACTGGGCCACAGGGCCTCCACAAACTTCAGTGGATCAAAATGATACAGATTAAATTCTTTACCACTGAAGGAAACTAGAAATTAATAACAAAATGGTAACTAGAAATTTTTCTAAATGTTCAAAAGTTCAGTTCAGTTCAGTCGCTCAGTCATCTGACTCTGCAACCCCACCGTCCGCAGCCTGCCAGGCCTTCCTGTCCATCTCCACCTCCCGCAGTTTACTCAAACTCATGTCCATTGAGTCGGTGATGCCATCCAGCCATCTCATCCTCTGTCGTCCCCTTCTCCTCCTGCCTTCAATCTTTCCCAGCATCAGGGTCTCTTCCAATGAGTCGGCTCTTCGCATCAGGTGGCCAAAGTATTGGAGTTTCAGCTTCAGCATCAGTCCATCCAGTGAATATTCAGGACTGATTTCCTTTCAGATGAACTGGTTGTATCTCCTTGCAGTCCAAGGGACTCTCAAGGGCCTTCTCCAACACCACAGTTCAAAAGCATCAGTGCTTCGGAGCTCAGCTTTCTTTATAGTCCAACTCTCACATCCATACATGACCACAGGAAAAACCATAGCTTTGACTAGATGGACCTTTGTCGGCAAAGTAATGTCTCTGCTTTTTAATATGCTGTCTATGTTGGTCATAGCTTTTCTTCCAAGGAGTAAGCGTCTTTTAATTTCACGGCTGCAGTCACCATCTGCAGTGATTATGGAGCCCCCCAAAATAAGCAGCACATTTTAGAAATAAAGCATGGCTCAAAGGAGAAATCAAGTGGAAATGATGAGGACTGTACAGAAATGAAAATATGGCCCACCAAAGCATTAGAATATAAACAAGATTATGATTAGAGTTCTAAGAATACAAAGGTTGCTAATATTTGAAAATCCATAACATAATCCATTGATACAGTAAATAAAAATATTCAGAAGAAAACATGATTAAATGTAACAACTGTTCATTTTAAAACTCTCAGTAAACCAGGAATAAAAGGGAACTTCCTTTCAAACTTATAGCAGCAAGAATTTATGGGTGTTTAATTCATAATTTTTGTGAATGACAACTTAGAACATACTACTTGTACACTTTAAAGGGAAAATATTAACCAATGGGGCTTAGCGGAAGGTATCCTGGTGAACCTGGATCCATTTAGGACTTCTGTTATAGAAATATAAATTCAGTTCTAAAATGAAAATTAGTATTTTTAATAAATTTGCCAAAGAAAATCTGACAGCTAAAGAAATATGGAAAAGTAAATCCTGGCTTTTTGTTTTGCTTTTAAAAAAACTCATAGCAACATCATACTTCATGGTGAAACACTGAGCACTTTCCTCTGGAGTTCAGAAACAAACAAAGATGTCCACTCTATCACATCTGCTCAATGCTATACTCAAAGCGCTAGCCCATGCAGTAGCGCAAGAAAAGGAAATAAGAGGCATAGAGACTGAGAAGGTCTGCAGGTGATGACTGTGTATGTAACACATTTAATTGTTAGAATTAGTAAGTATATTTACTAAGGTCACCAACCACCAAGGCAGGAAAATGAACTCAACTGTATCTGTATAACTATCACGTCATGGGAAATAGACGGGGAAACAGTGGAAACAGTATCAGACTTTATTTTTTTGGGCTCCAAAATCACTGCAGATGGTGACTGCAGCCATGAAATTAAAAGACACTTACTCCTTGGAAGGAAAGTTATGACCGACCTAGACAGCATATTCAAAAGCAGAGACATTACTTTGCCAACAAACGTCCGTTTAGTCAAGGCTATGGTTTTTCCTGTGGTCATGTATGGATGTGAGAGTTGGACTGTGAAGAAGGCTGAGCACCAAAGAATTGATGCTTTTGAACCGTGGTGTCGGAGAAGACTCTTGAGAGTCCCCTGGACTGCAAGGAGATCCAACCGGTCCACTGTAAAGGAGATCAGTCCTGGGTGTTCTTTAGAAAGACTAATGGTAAAGCTGAAACTCCAATACTTTGGCCACCTCATGTGAAGAGCGGACTCATTGTAAAAGACACTGATGTTGGGAGGGATTGGGGGCAGGAGGAGAAGGGGACGACAGAGGATGAGATGGCTGGATGGCATCACCAACTCGATGGACGTGAGTTTGAGTGAACTCCAGGAGCTGGTGATAGACAGGGAGGCCTGGCGTGCTGCAGTTCATGGGGTCACAAAGAGTCAGACAGGACTGAGCGACTGAACTGAACTGAGAGACAATTAGAAAATGGAACTCAAAAATGCCATCCACAGTAGTGTTAAGCATGGACTATCTGGGAGTGATTCTAACAAAGAGGTGGTACATACTTGTAACTAAAAGTGGGAACCTTGCCGACAAGATTGAAAGAGTTGATATTCATGATCAGGACACTGAATACTAAGATATTAATTCTCTTCCCATCTAATCTATATATTCAGTGGAATCACACAGCAGGACTTGTCTGTGTGTGTGTGTGTGTGTGTGTGCGCGTGTGTGTGTGTTGGGGGAGGGGTAAATTAATAATTGATTCTAAAAATGCAAAAGTCCAAGAAACCCTGAACACATCTTGAAGGAAAAAAAAGAGAAATTGTGACTTATGAAGTTACTGGAATTAAAGCAGGTGGTTTGATGTTAGAATAGGCAGATAGATCAACAGGACAGATGGAGGCATCCAGAGCCTGAACTTGACAGTCACTTTCAGGAAACCCAGGGCGAGGGGCCCAGGACAATACTGACTAGATTCTGCTCTTCGCTCCCCTTCCAACGACGTGGGCTCGGATGGCAGCCTGTTCGGTTCACCTGGCTCCATCCCTGCTTCAACCTTGGCCTCCGGCACCTCGTCCTTGCTCCCTTCCACCACCTGGGCCCCTGCAAATGGGTATAAGCACAGGATGGAAGGAGGGAGCATAGACTGGGTGGAGGGGGGCAGGAAGGGGAGGTGTGAGCAGGCCCGGGAGTCTGGGGTGGAGGAGGGATTCTGGGGTTGGGTGGGCAGGGCTGGGGTTGGGGAACAGGGCTGAGGTGGAGGGAGAAGTCTGGGGTTGGGGGGCTCTGGGGTTGGGGGTCCTGGGGTTGGGGGGGTCTGGGTTTCAGGGGCAGGGCTGGGATGGAGGGGGGAGTCTGGAGGGGTGTCTGGGGTTGAAGGGCAGGGCTGCGGTGGAGGGGAAAGTCGGGGGTTGGGGAGTCTGGTGTTGGGGGGAGTCTGGGGGTTGGGGGACAGGATTGGGTTGGGGAGACGCAGGTCTGGGCCCCCAAGGGCGGGGTTCAGAGGTGGAGGGCTGGGCGGGCCTGGAGTTCTAAAGGAAGGGTCGGTCTGGGGCTCCACGGGGGTGGTCTGGAATCCCGGGGGCGGGGGCGGGGTAGGGCAGACGGCGGGCCCAGGCCTAGGGTGCGGAGGGAGGCGGGCTCACTGCTCACCCGGGCCTGTCTGCGTGCCCCCGGCCCCCGTCGCGCTGTCTCGCGTCCTGCGGTTGCCCCGGGCGACGGACCCCAGCGGCGCGGCGCATTGTGCACCCCGGGGGCGCCAGCGGCGGAGCCGCGCAGGCGGGGCGCCGCTGCCGGCGCGGGGCGTGGGGCTTCGCGGACGCCGGGGCGGCGGGGTGCGGCGGGGGCGGCGGCGGGGGCGGCTCCGGCGCGGGCGCGGCCCCGAGCGCGGCGGCGCGCGGTGGGCGTCGGGGGCGTGGGGTCCCACGGGCCACGGTTGAGGGCACCTAAGCGGCGCTCCGGGCGGGGGCTGCAGTCTGAGACGCGGCCGCGGCCGGCGTGGGGACCGGGGCTCGGGGCACGGAGCATGGTGTCCGCGGGGAGGAGGGCCCACGAGTGGCATGCGCCCAGCCCGGGGTCACGCAATCCCACCTCGCGCGGTGTCGGGATCACACAGACCCGCCTTGGCAGTCAGAGCGCCCCCAAGTCATAAAGACCCCAAGGTCACACACTTGGGACCCCGCCCTTGCAGGATAAGCCGACCATCCAGGTCAGGCTCCGCCCCGCTTAACATCCAGTGTTTCTCGGGAAGACGACCACAGCCCTCCAGGAGCTGTGCCGTCTTCGCTGGGTCACTCGTGGGGCCTGAGGTGCCGCCCCGGGAGTTCCGAGCACCAGCCAGCATCCCGGCCATCCAGATGTCCAGCCTCTCTGGTCCAGCATCTTTGTAGAGGGAGGGGTGAATAGGAAAGATCCACCTACCCCAACAGTGCCTTGCTCCTGGTAATGTTCCAAAATCTAGATGTCATCTTTATTTGGTTTAAACATCTTTATTTTGCACTTAACTTCCCAAGATAACCCCAAAGCGAGGCTCTGTGCCCATTCTGTGGGGGAGGGGCCTGGGGGGGGAGGCGCCAGTGCCCTTCCAGTCTCCAGCCATCCCACCTGCAGACTGGCTCAGGGCTATGGCAAGTCATGAATTAAAAGCACCCCTCTCCCCATGCTTTACCTCAGTCGTTTCAGAACCTGGGCACAGAGACGCAGGGCGACCCAAAGTGAAATAGGCCACTGGCCACGACGACGTGTTAGCGTTTATTGCTCAGGCAGTACTACATTATATCACACAAACGCTCACTGACAGACAGGACTGCGCAGCTGTAAACCCCACTCGTGCGAATGTCCCGAGCTCTCTGGAGTGCGGAGTGCCTGTGCCCAGCCCCCAGGGGCTCACGCCAGCTCTCAGGCTCCAGCTTCCTGGCCCCAAAGACAGCCGTGTCACCCGCACTATCCCTGTGGCTTTCTCCAGCCTGAGGAGCTGCGGAGGGGAGGTGGCCCCCTCGGGCTGCATGTGGGTGGGGTCTGCTCACGTGCAGGCAGCCCCTCAACGCTCCCGTGCTTGTCTGGGGACTTGACCAAGACCTGTGTCTGCCCGGCCTGCCTGGGACACGAGGCCATCAAGGCACGGAGATGCAGCCCGTCCATTTTCAGGGCTGTGGACAGCGGCCCATCCGGAGAACACCGAGCTGCCACAGTGGTCAGGGTGGACTTCTGAGTTGTTGACAGAGGCTTCAGGACAAGAACATGCTGACCAGCACTGAGCTGGGTCTCTACTGGCTGTGCAGGACAGCCCAACATGGACCAGGGCCCTTCCGGAAGAACTGGGTTTAAGTGTAAAAAGAGGTCAGAAACACAGGCCTGTGGGTTTCTCATGGGGACACCGCGGGTTGAGTGGGGGCTGCCTGCGTCTGTAGCTCTGAGGGTGCAGCCCCGTGGGCTCTGCGGGCAGGCAGGAAGCAGCTCTGTCCCCTTGGGGGGGATTCCAGGCTTGGCAGGCTGCCTCCTCGCCTGGAGGATAGGAGGCGCGGAGATGGGCAAGGTCCACGCAGGCTGGGGCACACAGCAGGTGCAAAGCAGGGCAGGGAGGCCAGGCCCGGCGCGGCGAGCACACCTGCAGCCTGGAGCCCGGGGCTGCCCAGGGATCAGTGCCGGCAGGGCTCGGCTCCGGCCTGGCCCTTCCTCACCAGGGGCCCCGTGCCGCGGCTTCTACAGCCAGGCCACCTCGGCAGCAGTGAACTGATCCCCCTTCAGTAAGCACAAAGCAGTCAACATTTGCCTATTTCAAAATTAAACCACAGAAATGAGAGAACTCCACCTTGAACCCGGCGCCCGCAGGAAGGGGAGGGGCAGGCAGGGCTGCAGCTCAGAGGCAGCTGGCGTCAGGCTGCCCTGCCTCAGCGGCCCCTGCGTGGTCACTGGGCCATCTGCACCACGACGGCTCTCCACGCTTTCTCCTTGTCGAACTCCTTCAGGGGGCTTCTGGCCACCTGCACCTGAGATGGGACAGCGTGTTTGTCCGGGGCCGCCCAGCCCCGTGCAGGAAGCAGGGGAGGCCAAGCCTCTCACCGGCCCCTCCACTCTCCCAGACGTTCCCCACCCTGTCCTCCGCAGGGGCTGGGCTGGCACCCACACCTGCCTCGTGAGGCCTCTTCCTGCGTGCCCACATCCTGCACCCGGCAGAGCAGCCTCGGCACACAGTAGGTGCTTAGTGAGTGCTGCAGACGGGCAATGATACTTTCCAGGGCGCAGCGGTAAGTCCCATCAGCTCTTCCTGGGGGAGGAGACAGATGCCCCCGCCACCACGAGGCTGGACTTGGCCCTGGAGGCTGTAAAGGCAGCTCCAGGGCCGTGACCCCTGGGAGGGAGGGCGTCTGAAGCAGCCAGTGGTCACCAAACAGGGCGGACAGCTGCCCAGATCGGCACTCCTGAGCCCCAGAACCGGCAGCTCTGGAACCAGCCAAGAGGACCCACTGGCTTGACGCTGCACCTTGACGTCCTGATATGGAAGCAGGTGAACCTCACGTGGGGCCCGGGGACACAGACGTGCCTGTGAGAGACTGACCACAGCCACGTGAAAAGGACCACCAAATGACACCACCTGAGGAGCGTCCAGGGGGTGAAGCTGGGGGGCTGGCGGCGCTGGGCATGTCCAGGAGGCGCTGTGCGGAGCGCAGGGCAGCCCCCACTCGACTCGTGGTGTCCCCATGAGAAACCCACGGGCCTGTTTCTGACCTCTTTTTACACTTAAACCCAGTTTTCCGGAAGGGCCCTGGTCCCTGCTGGGATGTGCTGCACAGCCAGTAAGTAAGCTGGGTGGGCCCAGGTAGCAGCTGGGCAGGAGGCGTGTCCAGTCCACCCAGAGAGGCCTCCTCAGGTGCCCAGAGCATGATGCCACCCGGGGGACAGCGGGCGGGTGTGCCCAGCAAAAGCCGCAGCAGACAGCACCCAGGGAGGAGCGTCCACTTGCGGGGACGAGGGGCGGGGCCTGGGCGGAGTGCAGCGGCCGTGAGCCTCGTGGAAGGGCTGCTGTGAGTCCCCAGAGCCGCCACCTCGAGCCCTGGACAAACGCCTGCAGTGGGCGGGACGGGCTCCCCTTCCCAGCCGGGCTGCTGAAGGGAGAGCCCTGTGGTCCAGAAGATGCCTGCCAAGCTCTCAGCTCACTTATAAGAGTAAGACTGGGAGCATTCAGCCCATAATATCTTTTCAGCAATAGACTTGTGTTTGCCTGGCTGGCTTAAAAAGTGTATAAACGTATTGCACCTTTTCAAGATTTTTCTTTGTTTTAAAGAGAAAGTGACCCAACAGGTCTTGAAAGAAGTCAGCCTGGGTGGCGTCGCTTTGCCCAGGGTCCCAGGAGGGCAGGCCCCCCTTCCCCTCCCCTCCAGACAGGCTCAGAGGTCACTCACATCCCCGGCTGCCAGGCGCTCCTGCGGGCTAGGCGGTGCGCCCATGGTGTCCCAGGAGGCGCCCACCTTGAAGCGCACACACTGGATGACGGTGGCTGTGTTGAGGCCCGCCTGCAGCAGCAGCTCCAGCATCAGCAGCAGCAGCAGCGCGTCGTAGGATTGCTGGGGGCAAGAGGTGAGCGGGAGATGGGGGTGGAGGGTGGGGCGGGATGGCAGGCCGCAAGCCCTGCCCCCCAGCCGCCCCCACCCACTGCGCGGCCCCTCAGCCGGGAGGCTCCCAGAGCAGAGACCCCGCGAGCCCTGGGCTGGAGTGGTTCCAGCTTCCCATTCCTGGGGGCCCTACCAGCTGGGGCAGTGATCCCAGTCTCAGTGAGCCAGAGCTGAGGAGCTCAGTTCTGGTCTGAGCTCTGTCGTCCTTCTTAATGGAAGACCTGCACAAACATGACACAGATCGTCCTCCAGGCCCCCCAGCAGGTCCATAGAGGAGCCGCTGAAACCATCTGTGGCCTCCCGGAGAGTGCCCAGGGAGGCAAAGGCGAGCTGTGTGAGACGCCAGTGGAAGCCCAGAGCTGGAGGAAAAACAGGGACACGGGCTCCAAAGAAAGACCAGCAGGCCAGCTCCAGCAGAAGCTGGGGGTCCTGGACTTACTGGGAGGAGGCGTCCGCCCGGTACCATAGGAGCAGGGCGTGGCACGCCTTGGGGAAGGGGCTGCCACCCACACATCGGGAGGTCTAGGGTCTGTAGAGACACCCACAGACCACTGGCTCCCTCCTCACACTGCAGGGTGACCTTCCAGCCTCAGAAACGCAAAGCAACCAAACATTAAGACAAAGAAAAAAAAACTCACCATCTCTCAAGTTAACCTGCACACTTACAGGTGAGTCCAGCTTTTTTAAAAACGCAACACGAGTCAGGCAGGGGGACTCTGAAATGCACGTAGGAGCTTTCTGGTAGCCCAGTGGCTAAGAATCTGCCTCCCAAGGCAGAGGCCATTGGATTGATCCCTGCCTGGGGAACTAAGACCCCACCTGCCGCAGGGCAACTCAACCCCAGTGCCACAACCACCGAGTCTGCACTTGAGAGCCCGCAGGCCCCAACGAGAGAGACGCATGGGCTGCAAGGAAGGACCCCACACGCTGCAACCGAGACCCGACGCAGCTCAACATGAATAAGTGTTTCTTAAAAATCTAAACGATAAAATTCATATAAAAGAACAAACAATGACGGAAGCAAGGGAGCCCCGAGATGCAGGGCAGTCGTCATCAAGCCAGCCAGGTGGTGATGCCCCGGTGCCGGCCTCTGGGGTGGGCGGAGCAGCACTGATTGATGGCTACGAGAGGACAGTCAGGGCAGAAAGAGGCCCAGCAGGCAGAAGCTCAGAGTCTCAGATGGCCGGGAAAAGGGGGGGCTCTCTAATAAGAGGAGCTGAACCTTTTATTCACGGACAAGCCAGTCGAGTGAAGTCCGACCGGGTCCACTCCTCGCGCCAAGCTCCAGGCTAAACTCCAGCAGAAACACGAGTGTGAGCCTTCCTAATTGTGACTCAAAATCCAGAAGCAATGAAGGAAAACATGGACAAATTTAACTGTGTAAAACACCAACAGAACTTCCACACGAGACAGACCAGCAAGCAGAACGGAGCAGCTGCCCAGCTGAGGCCGCGGTTTGCATCTTCCGGGTCTGACGGAGGACTGGGCTTCCTGTGTTGATGGCGTTATCAAAGCCCGCTGGAAACGGGCGAGAGACACAGGCGAGCTTGTAGGGGAAAGGCAGAGCCCAGGACAGAGGAAAGGGCCTCACTGACCCGTGTGTTCAAACACAAGCTTTGGCCCCCCCGAGGCTCCAGCTCTCAGCCGTGTCACAGGCCCCGGGGGACACCCCTCCCGGGCTATGGGGCACAGGTGCTCTCATACCGCTAGTGGAGGAAAAAACAGAAGCCTCCCAGGGGATTTGCCAACATCCAACTAAACTATAAATGCATCTGTCCTCTGGGTGATGAGGAAGCACCAGGATAAATTAAGTTTAAAAAAGAGAGGCGAGGTACAGAGGCATGATTAGAGTGGCCTGTTCCCTAGGAAGGAAGGAAACGAAAGACACACACGGTTGCCTGTGGGAGCAGTGGGAGGCCGTGGATGGGACTGCAGCCCCTCTCAGTGTGCCTTCGGGTTGATTTTGACTTTTGAACCATGTAAAAGTTTTATATATTCAAAAGTCCTAACAAGAGGGAAAAAAGCCCCAAAGCCCCAAACTGAATACAAACAGAAACCATTAAGCTTAGCTGTGCAGCACGGCCACCCAGAGAGGATTCCTTCCCTGAACCAGTGAGTGGAGGAGCCGTCAGCTCGCCCAGCAGGCGCGGCTGGCGGGAGCGGCCGTCACTCTGCGCATGTGTGTGTGCGGTCAGATAAAGGGGGCAGTAACCACAGTCACCTCTTCTTAATATCTTCTGCTTCTGTTAGGTCCACACCATTTCTGTCCTTTATCGAGCCCGTCTTTGCTTGAAATGTCCCCTTGGTATCTCTGTTTTCTTGAAGAGATCTCTAGTCTTTCCCGTTCTGTTGTTTTCCTCTATTTCTTTGCATTGATCGCTGAGGAAGGGTTTCTTATCTCTTCTTGCTATACTTTGGAACTCTGCATTCAGATGCTTTTATCTTTCCTTTTCTCCTTTGCTTTTCTCTTCTCTTCTTTTCACAGCTATTTGTAAGGCCTCCTCAAACAGCCATTTTGCTTTTTTGCATTTCTTTTTCTTGGAGATGGTCTTGATCCCTGTCTCCTGTCTCCCGTCACTAACCTCACCCCATAGTTCATCAGGCACTCTGTCTATCAGATCTAGTCCCTTAAATCTATTTCTCACTTCCACTGTATAATCATAAGGGATTTGATTTAGGTCATACCTGAATGGTCTAGCCTGATAAACTATGCAATGAGGGATTTTGTACAGAAGAACTGTACAAAAAGATCTTCACGACCCGGATAATCATGATGATGTGATCACTCATCTAGAGTCAGATATTCTGGAATGTGAAGTCAAGTGGGCCTTAGAAAGCATCACTATGAACAAAGCTAGTGGAGGTGATGGAATTCCAGTTGAGCTGTTCCAAATCCTGAGAGATGATGCTGTGAAAGTGCTGCACTCAATATGCCAGCAAATTTGGAAAACTCAGCAGTGGCCACAGGACTGGAAAAGGTCAGTTTTCATTCCAATCCCAAAGAAAGGCAATGCCAAAGAATGCTCAAACTACCACACAATTGCACTCATCTTACATGCTAGTAAAGTAATGCTCAAAATTCTCCAAGCCAGGATTCAGCAATATGTGAGCAGTAAACTTCCAGATGTTCAAGCTGGTTTTAGAAAAGGCAGAGGAACCAGAGATCAAATTGCCAACATCTGCTGAATCATGGAAAAAGAAAGAGAGTTCCAGAAAAACATCTATTTCTGCTTTATTGACTATGCCAAAGCCTTTGACTGTGTGGATCACAATAAACTGTGGAAAACTCTGAAAGAGATGGGAATACCAGACCACCTGACCTGCCTCTTGAGAAGCCTGTATGCAGGTCAGGAAGCAACACTTAGAACTGGACATGGAACAACAGACTGGTTCCAAATAGGAAAAGGAGTACATCAAGGCTGTATATTGATTGTCACCTTGCTTATTTAACTTCTATGCAGAGTACATCATGAGAAACACTGGACTGGAAGAAACACAGGCTGGAATCAAGATTGCCGGGAGAAATATCAATAACCTCAGATATGCAGATGACACCACCCTTATGGCAGAAAGTGAAAAGGAACTAAAAAGCCTCTTGATGAAAGTGAAAGAGGAGAGCGAAAAAATTGGCTTAAAGCTCAACATTCAGAAAACGAAGATCGTGGCATCCAGTCCCATCACTTCATGGGAAATAGACGGGGAAACAGTGGAAACAGTGTCAGGCTTTATTTTTTTGGGCTCCAAAATCACTGCAGATGGTGACTGCCGCCATGAAATTAAAAGACGCTTACTCCTTGGAAGAAAAGTGATGACCAACCTAGACAGCATATTCAAAAGCAGAGACATTACTTTGCCGACTAAGGTCCATCTAGTCAAGGCTATGGTTTTTCCTGTGGTCATGTATGGATGTGAGAGTTGGACTGTGAAGAAGGCTGAGCGCCGAAGAATTGATGGTTTTGAACTGTGATGTTGGAGAAGACTCTTGAGAGTCCCTTGGACTGCAAGGAGATCCAACCAGTCCATTCTGAAGGAGATCAGCCCTGGGATTTCTTTGGAAGGAATGATGTGAAAGCTGAAACTCCAGTACTTTGGCCACCTGATGCAAAGAGCTGACTCATTGGAAAAGACTTTGATGCTGGGAGGGATTGGGGGCAGGAGGAGAAGGGGACGACCGAGGATGAGATGGCTGGATGGCATCACGGACTCGATGGACGTGAGTCTGAGTGAACTCTGGGAGATGGTGATGGACAGGGAGGCCTGCGATTCATGGGGTCGCACAGAGTCGGACACGACTGAGCGACTGAACTGAACGGACTGAACCACAGTCAGTGCTACCAGGAAACAAGGTCTCTGGACTAAGAGAAAAAGAAGGCAAATATAAAATAGCAGAGGCTGGGGGAATCCTAACATGTAAAATTTTGAACTGGAGACACCAATATACATTCAGGATCTGTAAGTACACACGTTTCTCAGCTCTGTCCACTGACCGGGCTTAGGAGTGATGATACCCCCACAGGAATGATATCACCTGGGCCAGGTGAGCCGGGCCATCCCGAGCACCTGCTGGGAGAGGCTGATGGGCTGGCGTCTGGGAGCACAGAGAACAGGGATGCAGCGTGCTGTGGACAGCGGCCAGCGCGTGTGCCCCGGGCGTGGGGGGCGGATTCCTGGGCAGACACAGGGGCACACCCTGGCCCCATCTGTGGCCCAGGCAGCGTGCTGCCGCAGCGCTGACCCACAGGCGCCGGCGTTGGGACTTCCCTCCCTCACGGGGCTGCAGCTCCCGGGAAGCCCGCCGGCAGCCACTGCCACCGGGCCGGCGCCCGTGCTCCTGGACTCACTCCTGCCGACGCGGCAGCACACAGACCCACGGGGGCCGTCTCCCAGGCAACAGGCCTGCACTCCTAAAGGCCAGCGCCTGGCGGGAAGCGGGGTCTGCCCAGACCTGAAGACACCAGAGTGCAAGGGTGAGCCTCACTGCTCCGAGGACCGCTGCCCTCAGAGTGGCTTCTCAGGACAGCCTGAGGGGGTGCTGTGCTGTGAGCTGGTACGTCGGCCGCCTCAGCTGCGCAGGGACTGGCCTCACTGCTGATGTGCAGAGGATCGAAGGCCAAGGACCACCTCAGGCGTCTACCACTCCCTTTCAGATGCCTCCAGAAAACAATGCCTGTGCGTGCTCTGCCCACCCGTCAGCACACACACACACACACACACACACACACACACACACACACACACACGGACACAAACCACCAGAGAACCTCAGTGTTGACTGCAGTAACCTTTCAACTCTTCTGATATGTTTGAAATTTCTCAGAACACTGTCTTACTGGGATCATCCAGGGCATCTGAGACTAACCTTGCCTGATGCCCGAGCCTGTGGGGGGGACACTGGATCCACAAGAATCTCCTTAAAGAGGAGGTTCTTGCTCACGTCAGCTTACCCAGGAACCAATGGGGTGTCTCATGAGACTGGATGAATGTGACTCTAAAACACGAATGTAGAAAGGGCTGAGAAAATGAGACACGCCTGTGAAGGCAGGCACTCCCAACCTGGGCAGCAGCTCAGCAGCACCGTGTCTCTAAGGGTTTAATTAAAACGAAAGCACACAGACCTTGAAGGCTGGCGGGTAGTCTTTGAAAACATCCATGATTCTCATGATGCTGAAGGACAGGTACCCAGAGGCCGTGAAGAGCAGCGGGGCCGCCAGGCTGCACACAGCGATCAGCACCTCCACCTGGCAGGAAGCGGGGCGGGCACGGGGGAGGCCGGCGCCCGCCAGCATGGTCAGGGCCCCGCACGGCCTGGGCTGGCAGGGGGTGTCTGCTGAGTCTCCGTGCTCAGTGTGCCCCTCGAGTCAAAATGCACTGGGTGCTGTTTTCTCAATTGACGCACAGTTCACTCTCTTCATAAAACAGCACTTAATGGTCTATGGCCTCCTCCCCATGCCCTCCAACCTGCTCCCCTGACCTCCCAAAACAAGCCACGTGGCCCCAGGAGTCAGCCGAGCTCGGACGCTCACGCCTCGGGGCATTCAAACTGGATCTGGCAACCGTCGGCATTCAATATCCACGCCGGGGCAGGACACCGCCTCTGCTGAGTCCCGGGAATCTCTCCCGACCCTCACGCCAAACCTGCCGCGGCTGCTTATTTCCACAGACAGTCGCCCAGCCCTCCTGCAGGCCCTGCAGACACCCCTCGGTGCTCGCCCCACCCCACTCAGGCCAGCGGGCTGCTCAGGAGGCCCCTGGGCCCAGCCGGGTGTCACCTACCAGAGCCCTGCTGGGACACTCCGCCGTCACGTGGCTGGCAATGGCGCTGGGGAAACACTGCGAGAGGAGGAAAGAGAAGGCCTCAGAGCTGACAGCCCGCGTCCAGCCCCACACGTGCCCTCCCGTGCTCATTCAGGCTGTCCTGGTGGCCAGGAGAGCCGGCCGCTGGGGCTGGAGGGCAGAGGCTCCCTGCGCCCCACCGCTCAGCGCCACAGAGGCTGGGGGCCAGCCGGGGGGTGGGCGCCCCGCCAAACACCAAGCGCCTGTCTCCTGTTCCCTCCCAACTCAGCGTCGCGGCCGGGGCTGTGGCAGGGACTCAACAGCCGCTGCGTGCAAGGCAGGGTCTGCGTCCAGCTGCAGTCGCGCCCACCATGTCCTGGTCCAGCTGGGTCTGCTCGCGGCTCAGGGTCCAGGTGAGGACGGAGCTTCGTGCTTCTCTCTGCGGGGACCCTCAGCTGGCCCTCGCCTGTGCCTTCTCGTCTGCTGGCATTTCTGGGCCATCAGCAGGGCGGGCCGTCAGACTCGGGCCCTAGAGACACTGCTACTGCACATCATGCCTCAACCACGGGGGCGCCTCTACTGGGCCAGCATCCCTGCCGCTCTGTTAGTGATCAAGGCCTGTTCCACTCATTTGAAGGAGCCAGGACCTAGGCAGGGGGACGTTCAGGGGCGGAACTTCCTCAAGGCCGCCAACCCCCGGGCCGCCTTCTGGACACCCAGCCACCCCGCCAGGCGCCGGCGCCCTCGCCGTCCCCGCCCACACAGCCTGCCGAGCCCAGCTGTGCCCAAACCCCAGCCAGCCGTCCACGTGGCCACAGCGGTGAAGGCAGCGGCCACACGGCCGGTGTGGGAGCACAGGGCGCAGGGGACTGTGCGGCTGGGGCGTCACACGACGCAGGCAGACTCGGGGCACGGGGGACCCTGGTAACTGCCACAAGTGGACTGGGATCCAGGCACCCTGGTGCAGCACAGCAAGCATGGTGCCTGGGCCGGGGGCCAGGTGCTCCACAGGGTGCTTTCCAGTTCCAGTGGCGAACAGCATTAAACTATGTGAGCCAACTGAGACCTGCTTATACAAGGGTGCAAGTCCCCGCCCACAGCAGCGACCGAGCAGCGAGCACTTGCCCGACTGAGCCTGCGCTGCAGCTGCCGTCGGTGTAAAACGACGCACGTGTGTCATTCCCAAATGTGAACAATGTGGATGCTGTGCACTACAGAATTACACAGCATGATAAAGCAAGTATTTCCCTGGGAAAATAACACAAACGTAAATCAGCTAAGCCGACAGCCTGACTCGCTCATTCCTTGGTCCCAAACAGCCCGGGTGCCCCCGGCCCTCCCACCGCGACCCTGCCTGACTGCCCAAAGCTGAGCTCAGAAGCTGGCCACCCCCATGGGCACCACCCGGCGTACTCACGGCCACTAAGATCCAGGAGAACGTGGCCGAGAAGTGCGGGCCCGAGACGGCGTTGTCCACGTTCAGAGCAATGACGCCCCCAAGGATGGCCGAGACCCCCGCAACCACCTCGATGACCTGGGGGCGGGCAGACAGCGAGGGTCAGCATCGCCTGGGCCGGGGGCGGCTACCCAGGGCCCCGGGAGGCAGGTGGGGAGGCTCCTGTGAGCTCAGGGCCGAGGAGCAGGGTGGCTCCCCCATGCAGTGACGTGGAGCGTTATCTCCAAAGGGATATTGAAAATGCACATTCCAGCCCAAATCTGTGGGAAAAGGAAGGAGGAAGCTTCCACCAGTTCAAAGGAAAGTGGGAAAAGGCGCAGAAAATAGGAGAAACACAGAAATACGTAGATGCGAAGGCGGCGGGAACCGTGCTCCGGGTGGCCTGGCTCCGTCTGCACGGCCCCTACACGCTGCACAGAGGCCACCCAGACGTGAGGAAAGAAAGGGCTGGAAGGAGACGGGAAGACTCGGCTGGGAGACAGGGACGGGAGGCAGCTCGCGCAGATAACGCGCCACTGTCCTGGCAGGAGCCGTGACTGTGGAGAGTGGCTTGTAATGGTTTAAAAAGAGACGCGGGGAGGCGGGTGGAGGGACGGGCAGAAGGAAGGGATTCTAAAGTCGTGTCTACTAAAACCAGGCTCCAGAACTCTACGGTGAAAAGCTACAGAATTACAGAGACAGATCCGTAATCTGCACTCAGGCTGGGAGGTTTTTAACAGGCCTTTCAGTAATACAACCAGTGGACTGAAAGATTTTGGAAAGGGCTTAAAACACAACTAACGTGATCTGTGGACACACTTTGAGAGTAACGGGTGCACTGCCGACCAGCACGGCGCCTGTGGCCGCGGACATGCCCGTCCCGTATTTATCACGCACTCCCCACCCCCACCACTCCACGAAGCAAAGTAGAGGGGAAAAGGCCTTTCTTACAGAGTAGGATTTCAGGACCCGAGCAGGAAATGTCACTTCATACGGAACGCTGCTGCTCTCAGAGATGGAACCCTGTAAAGAAACAAACCCCGTCACAGGGGCGGCCATGCCCAGGCCGTCGCTCCAGGGATGGGCTCCAGGGATGGGCCCCGGGGGTGGGACCCAGGGGTGGGCCCCAGGGATGGGCTGAAACGGGAGCTGCTGGGTGATGTTCCTGCATCTTCAGGCTTGAGAGCAGAAGCTTGAACACGGACTTTCTCTTTGCACATGGAAACGTGTGATCCCTGGAGGCCTAGTTTACAAGGTGATATTTTAGGTGGACTTGGCTCTGTCTGTGGCACTACTCGGCGTGGGGAAGGTGCTTGGTCAGCATCAGACGAGGGAGGAGATGGTCTGCATCCCTGTGTTTGCCTCCCTGGGGCCATCGACCCCTCGCTCTGCAGCTGGGTTGTGGTGCAGCCTTGCCGCAGGCTGGACCCACCTTCTGCTTGCAGTGCGCCTCGCTGGACCGTGCAGAGATGATCACCGTGGCCGCCATGAAGAGCTCCAGCAGCAGCAGCAGAATCAGATTGAAGTTGATCTGCCCAAGGAAAACATACACGTTTATAAACTTGGCTTCTCCGCTTTCATCCAGTGAACACAGACAGTCCCATGAAGGGGCTTAGTGGCCTCTCTGAAGTCTGGGCAACATTTCCTGTCCAAAGTCAGATACCAGGCAGGTCTTTTCCTTCTCGGTTGTGGATTTTTGTTCTTAAACCACTGTTGGCTCACAGGCTGGAACTGACCTTGTGCTGTAGTCTGCCAACCCTGACCTCAAGCTTCCCCGGCAGTTGGTCCCTCCGGGGTATTTACCCTAAAGAAACGAAAACTTACATTTACACCAAAGCCTGCCCATGTTTACAGCAGTTCTGTGTGTAGCTGCCTCAGGTGGACACCAGGCTGTTGGGGGTCACAAGGCTGACCCACATCCTGACTATTGACGGTTACAAGAATCCACGCCTGTGCTTAAATTCACACAATACCCAACAAGTCAATTTAACTGAGTGATATAAAACCATAACATCTACTACTGTGGGCAAGAATCCCTTAGAAGAAATGGAGTAGGCTTCATAGTCAACAAGAGTCCAAAATGCACTACTTGAGTGCAATCTCAAAGATGACAGAATGATCTCTGTTCATCTCCAAGGTAAACCATTCAGCATCACAGTGATGCAAGTCTATGCCCCGACCAGTGATGCTGAAGAAGCTGAAGTTGAACGGTTATATGAAGACCTACAAGACCTTCCAGAACTAACACCCAAAAAAGATGTCCTTTTCATTATAGGGGACTGGAATGCAAAAGTAGGAAGTCAAGAGACACCTGGAGTAACTCTTGTAGTAAAGTGCTGCACTCAAGGTGCCAGCCAATCTGGAAAACTCAGCAGCGGCCACAGGACTGGAAAAGGTCAGTGTTCACTCCAATCCCAAAGAAAGGCAACGCAAAGAATGTGCAAACCACTGCACAATCGCACTCCCTCACACGCTAGCGAAGTGACGACCAAATCCTCCAAGCCAGGCTTCCACAGTACGCGAACCGTGAACTTCCAGATGTTAAAGCTGGGTTGAAAAAAGGCAGGGGAACCAGAGATCAAATTGCCAACATCTGTTGGATCACAGAAAAAGCAAGAGAGTTCCAGAAAAACATCTATTTCTGCTTTATTGACTATGCCAAAGCCTTTGACTGTGTGGATCACAACAAACTGTGGAACATTCTTCAAGAAATGGGAATACCAGACCACCCGACCTGCCTCCTGAGATACGTGTATGCAGGTCAAGAAGCAACAGTTAGAACTGGACATGGTAAAACAGACTGGTTCCCAATCGGGAAAGGAGTACATCAAGGCTGTATATTGTCACCCTGCTTATTTAACTTATATGCAGAGTACATCATGCAAAATGCCGAGCTGGATGAAACACAAGCTGGAATCAAGATTGCTGGGAAAAATAGCAATAACCTCAGATACGCAGATGACACCACCCTTATGGCAGAAAGCGAAGAGGAACTGAAGAGCCGCTTCATGAAAGTGAAAGAGGATAGTGAAAAAGTTTGCTTAAAACTCAACATTCAGAAAATGAAGATCACGGCATCCGGTCCCATCACTTCATGGGAAATAGATGGGGAAACAGTAGAAAGAGTGTCAGACTTTATTTTCTGGGCTCCAAAATCACTGCAGATGGTGACTGCAGCCAAGAAATTAAAAGACACTTACTCTTTGGAAGCAAAGTTATGACCAACCTAGACAGCATATTAAAAAGCAGACACATTACTTTGCCAACAAAGGTCCGTTTATTCAAGGCTATGGTTTTTCCAGTAATCATGATGGATGTGAGAATTGGACTATAAATAAAGCTGAGCACCGAAGAATTGATGCTTTTGAATTGTGTTGTTGGAGAAGACTCTTAAGAGTCTCTTGGACTGCAAGGAGATCCAACCAGTCCATCCTAAAGGAAATCAGTCCTGAATATTCACTGGAAGGACTGATGCTAAAGCTGAAACTCCAATACTTCAGCCACCTGATGCAAACAGCTGACTCATTTGAAAAGACCCTGATGCTGGGAGGGATTGAGGGCAGGAGGAGAAGGGGACGACAGAGGATGAGATGGCTGGATGGCATCACCGACTCAATGGACATGGGTTTGGGTAAACTCCGGGAGTTGGTGATGGACAGGGAGGCCTGGCATGCTGCAGTTCATGGGGTCGCAAAGAGTCGTACACGATTGAGCAACTGAACTGAACTGAACTGGGAGTTGGTGATGGACAAGTGATGTGCTGAAGTCCACGGGGTCGCAAAGAGTCATATACGACTGAGCGACTGGACTGAACTGATAAAACCAACCCATCAGGAATTCCCTGGCGGTCGGTGATTAGGACTTGGCACTTTTAGTGCCCGGGCCCGAGTTCGGTTCTTTTCTGTTTCTTGCTCTGCTGGGTCCTCCCTGCTGTGCGTGGGCTTTCTCTAGGGGAGTCAAGAGGGGGCTCTCTAGCTGCGGTGCTCAGACTTCTCATTGCGGTGGCTTCTCTTGGTGCGGCTCTCAGGCTCTAGAACACGCAGGCCCAGTAGTTGTGGTGCACTGACTGAGCTGCCCCACGGCAGACAGAAAACTGTAATACTAATAACGAAAGATGTCCCCTCACCAACAGTCTTCAAGGAGATGACTTTACAGGTGAGTTCAATCAGACTTTCCAGAAGCAGTGACTTCTCACCGTGTCAAGATGTTGCAAAAAAGCAAAAAAGAGGTAAGAGCTTCTGCGTTCATTTTATGAGACAGGAAAACCTTGGTTCTAAAACCAGACAAAGGAAATATAGGTCCATTTCACTCAGGAAACTTGATGAACAACCCTAACCACCAGACTGGCTGGTCAGCCCATCAAAACACTGAAAATAATACACTGTGATGAGGTAAAGCTAATCTCAGGAAGGAAAGTTTCAACACCAGAAAAATTGGTGCATTTAATAAACTAAGTGAGGACAGAGCACCTCAGAGTCCAAGAACCAGCAGCACAGGTTTGTATTTTTAAAACAGAAAACTCACAGCAAACCGGGAGCTGAAGACCAGGTCTTCACTTGGTGAGAGTTATGTATAAAACACTTAGTGGAGGGGCTGCCCTAGCGGGCCAGTGGCTAAGAGGCTGCCTTCCACGGAAGGGGATGTGGGTTCGCTCCCCAGCTGGGGAACTGAACTCCCACGTGCCGCAGCAACCAAGCCCACGGCCCACGATGGGCGAGCCCTCAAGGCAACTGGCGAGTCCACAGGCGGCACAGCCGGAGAGGAAGAAGAGGAAACCACACGGCAAGCTTAGATCCAGCCCATTTAAAACTGGGAAAAAGACACAGGCCCAAGGTGCCAGAAGTCCTGGCCAAAGCCGTGAAGACAAAGGAGCTGGAGGGGTCGCCTGAGCAGGGCGCTTAAACTGTCCTGTGTGGGTGACACAGAGACCTACACAGAGCAGCCAGCGCAACCAGCAGGAAAGCTTGGAGGACGGCGGTCCAGCACAGCTTCTGGACACAGAGTCCACTTATGAGAACCCATTTCTAAAAACGGCTCCAATTTCAACAAAGGCTAAATTAACACATGCCGTCAGTTGATGTGAGAACGTAAGATGCTGTCACTGGGGCAACTAGATAAACGACACCAGGAATGCTCTGCACTGTGCATGCAAATTCTTCTGAGTCTCTAATACTTGAAAATAAAGGGAAAAAAGGAAAATCAGAAGCTTCTCTGTGCACTAGCAACACGCCCGTGAATTATGTAGGACTGTCTAACCAATACAGGAACATTCTGACCCTGATACAGGGCAGATGCTGTGAGCGGGAGACAGTCTGTGCCCCTGGTGGGTGACGTCACACAACAAAGCTGTTAGTTCTCACAAGGTTACGCTATAAACTTCAACTGATCGCAATAGAATCTCAGCTGTACTTTTTGAGGAGCTCAGCAAACTTATCCTCTAATATATTGGAACTAAGAGCAGTCGACTCTGAAGAAGGAAGACAGCTGAAGTCATGAAGCCACACTGACAAGCCTGGCTTCGCCTCGGCCGCCAAGCAGCCCGTGGGGGTGGGGGTGGGGCTGACACACGTGGGGCGACCCGAGCCACTGACCATGGAGAGATCCAACTTAGGACAAGCCGAGGACAGGAGCAGCCAGCAGACAGAATGGAAGACCAGGAGGGTACCCGCCTGGGAAGAGGACTTCAGAAGTGGCAGTGATCAGAGGGTGACCTGTAGCAACTGGAAGCCACACCACAGTCATCAGATGGGACAATGCAGTGGCTGGAGACGCCACGTGCAGGGAAGGCTGCATGACCGGGCAGCCTCCGGCCGCAGGGAGGATGGACCTTGCTGTGTCAGCTGGGTTCATGGCCCCTCTGGGCATCCAAGGAGCCCACGGAGATGTGCCACGCTGGCCTCGTTTGCTGAGGGGAGAGTTGGAGGCCATGGAGCTGGGCCCTTCCCTAAGAAGGCAGCGCCCAGGAGGACAGCGAGCAGCCTGGGTGGGGAGTGCGGGGACGGAGGCAGCAGAGGCTCTGCTGGAGCTCCGTGTGGCTTCCCCCTGGGGAGGGGCAAGTCCAGCTCCTGCTCGGCAGGGAGAAGGGGGAGGGGAGCAGCCCCTTCACCCTGGTGGCCTCACAGGGGGGCTTTTGGGCTTCCTGTTTCACGGTATGTGACCCTGTTTGGATACTGGGGGTCCCGACCTCATGGTCCTGGGGTCCTTCCGTGAGTTCAGGTGTCTGAGCGTCACATCCTCTACGTGGCCTGGCTGGACCTTGGAGGTGCAGGGGCCCATGGGTCTGGTTAACAGTGGGCACTGGGGCCCAGCCCGGGGGAGGCCACTGGGTAGGAGGAGAATGTGTGTGCGAAGCTTCGCGCATCTTCAGTCTCTCCATCCACTCCGTGTGGGGGGCACCATCCTGGGTGATGGGTGCTGGGTTATGCTCTGGTCTGGGATTTCTGCCATCATCAATAGGGCTGCTAGGAGCACACTGCCTGGTCGCCATGTGAGTGTCTCTGAGGTCTGCACCTCTTCCGAAAGGACCGAAAAATTCCAGGCCTGTGCCTGGAAATCCTCTCCTGGCAGGGCAGCTGTGCAGTGGCGGGGAGACCCCCACCTGAACTTCAAGGGGGCTCCGCCCCAGCCCTTGGCACCACCTGGACCTGCTGGGGCCTGCCTGTGGGCCCACAGGCGGGCGGCACCTCCACACACGGTTTCCTTAGTGAAGAAGCATCGCAATTACAGTGAGGCTTTGCAGCTTCTTACAGTCTCCAGACCTTCTGCTGCATTTATGCCCAGGAACCTGATACTGTATTTCATAAAGTAATACCTGTATTTCAGTAACATTTTCAACAATATCTGTTTCTGGCATAAATAATTGTTTTACGTGGATTTTCACACCCAACAACCTTGCTACGTGCACTTAATGATCAAACGTCGAGAAAGCAGAGAATCGTCTCCTGCGGAACAGGCAGCAGACAGGCTCCTACCAGACCCGAGCGTCTGTCACCTTCTCGCCCAGACGCCTGGCCGGGGTGTCTCTGGCCTCCACACCCTTTTCCTGATCCTAAAGACACGCATTCACTGTCACACACAAAGCAGTGGCATCTCTAATCAGGTCCTGTTTCCTAGAGATCCTTCTCTGCTTTCTTGTGATTTAAATAACAAGGCTCTTCCATTTTTCTTAGCAGAAAATTAAGTAGTAATGAGACTTTAGTCAGCAGCATCACACATTTAACAAAATACACTATTATGTACTGCTAATGTTTAAGACCCTGTTTAAGACTCATTGGGAAAGACCCTGATGCTGGGAAAGATTGAAGGTGGGAGGAGAAGGGGACGACAGAGGATGAGACGGTTGGATGGCATCACCGACTCAATGGACACGAGTTTGAGTAAGCTCCGGGAATTGGTGATGGACAGGGAGGCCTGGCGTGCCTGCAGTCCATGGGGCTGCAAAGAGTCGGATACAACTTAGCGACTGAACTGAACGTTTAAGAACTGTCGTGAAAGAGACACAAAAAGTCAGTGAATCCATCCACTGACACCAATGAAAGTGCTGAAGACAGTGCTTTTCTTCAGCAGCATAGGTGGGATTCTCAGACTCGAGAGCCACGGTACACATCCCTATGTAACTGCCCAGCAGACAGCTCGCCGACACTCGGTCCAGGCCCACGGGGCTGAGCAGACTCGGCAGGAGCCGAGGCCTCGGTGCCTGCGGCCGTGGGAGACTGCATAGCTCTCTGCGGACTCACATCTACTGCTGACGGGTTCAGGACAAGCTTACAGCCGAACCAGATCAGGCAGGTGGTGGTGACGGCAAACGTGGACACGAACAGTATCTGGAAGTTGGGGATCTGGAAGACAAGACGGGAGGCTTTCCTTCACCTCTGTGTGAGGTTCAACCTCACTCCTGGGCACTGACCACCCATCCTGAGGACAGGCACTTAGCAGCAGCGGGGGTGCCTGTGAGCTCGGCCCTTCTGTCCTCACGGGGGCAGGAAGAAGGGGGTGCCCCAAGGGCAGCCTGGGCCCGTCCCCCCAGCACACCCTGCAGTTTGGGGCCTCCGGTGCCGCCCTCAAGCTATGCAGAGAGAAGGCTGGACTCACCGCGCTAACGTTTCTCCTCGAGACGGCAAAGCTCACGATGGCTGAGGGGATGCACTGAAAAGAGAGAGTGGGTGAGCATCCCGCTGGCCGCTCTGTGTTCTAAAAACCTGCAGGGCCCGAGGCATGTCCCCTCTGCCCAGGGGTCTTGCTCAAAGCTGGAGGGTTCTGGGTCTTTTGAAATAATTCTGGGAACAGCTTTAACTGTTCTGATGACGGGAAGACACCTGAAGGTGAAGACTCCCAGCCAGATGCGCCTGGAGCAGACATAGTCTCCTATCACCCGAAACCCGGCGCGGCTTGCTAAGAACTACCCAGGAGACCCCGGGCCCCTTGGGGTCCTTGTCGGGGGCTCCCACTGCGGCCTCCCAAGGGCTGAGGACAATGAAAAAGGGGGCCTGGGCAGCAGGGAGGGGCCGGGGGCCAGCCTGAGCTCGGGGCCACGCCAGTGCTGCTGCGGCCCCGGGCCCCCCAGCCTTGGAGGGAGCGGCGGGGGCAGAGCCTGGCAGGAGGTGGACGGGGGCTGGGCCAGGGGAGGAGCCAGAGGGACCACATGACCCGCCCCCACCCCATCACCCCTGATGATTCTGCTGGGACATCTGTCTAGGTCAGTGTGGCCCTGGAGCCATCTCGGTCAGAGGTCAGAGGTCAGAGGTCACTGTGACCCCCAAACAGGGCTGCTCCAGTGGTGAAGAGCAAGGGCCACCTAGGAGGTTCTAGAGAGAAGGGCAGCAGGTGCGTGGAATTCTTTCAACAGGTTTTTGTTAAGAGAGCAGAGGCTGGGCACTCTGCACGGGTACAGGGTAAGGAAATGTCGGTCTCGAGTTTTCAGACACTTGGGAGTGCTGACAGGGCTGGAGCAGGTGGGCGAGGGCCCCCCCCCCCACCCAAGACAGGGAACATGCCCCGTGCTCGAGCTGGCCAGAGGTCACTGGTTGTTTCTCCGTGCAGTTGTTTCTCCCCTGGGCCTCAGCACTCTGAGTCCAGAGCAGGCACAAGCTCTGGGGCGGGCAGGTGCAGCCCCCAAACCATGGAGGGGGTTCCCTGCCGGCTTGTGGGACGGCCCAGAGCAGCACGCAGCCACCTGTGAGAAATCGAAGGGCCGCTTCTCACCCTGGAGTTGGTGGAGGAAGGCAGGCTGGCTTCATTCATCCGTTTTAGAAGTGGCAGAAGCCAAAGTATAGAGAGGTTTTTTTGAATGAGAAGCGAGCAACAGCTACGAGAAGTGAGCAACAGCTACGAGAAGCGAGCAACAGCTACGGGTCAATCTCAGAGTCAAGAGCTCGGTGCTGACAGAGGGCCGCTACTCACCGAGCCTGCAGCGCAGCGTAGGTAGTCCATCTCCAAAGGAAACACGTTTCCCAGGTAGAGAGAAAACCCCGAGGTCACAAGCAGACAGCTCTGCGGGACAGCGTGAGCACAGGAGGCGACAGCGGGCCTGAGGCTCAGGTGGCTGGGCAGCCTGCCCTCTGTCCACAGCTTAACAGCACCCATGCCTGGATCCTGCTGGACCTGACGCCCTTCTGAAGGACAACAGCTGCCCACCCCCCCAGGCTCAGGCTGTGGGCCTCAACACTCACTAGGGGGACGGGAGACTGTCAAAACCGAAAGCAAGAAGCAGCGGTGCCGCTTCCCAGTCGCCTTCACCTCAGTGCGTGCAGTGGGCCTGGGGACGGCGCCCAGCGCACAACCCTGTCCTGCTCCAGGAGGCGGAGGTGGAAATCCACCCCACAGGGAAGGCCGTGGGGTGGAGGTCTCAGGTAGAGCTCTCTCAGACGCGGGGTCTGGATAGGGGGTCTCGTGCACCATGGAATAGGAGCACGGGGCCTGAGGGCGCGGGGACAGAGGGGACCTCGGTACATCCCCAAGGGAGGAGCGGACAGCAGGACCACGCGCTGCGGCCGAAGGCACAGAGCCCCAGCCCCCGTGAATGAGAGGAGGCTGACCAGCTGCTGGTGTCCACATGGGGGCCGGGGAAGGAGACTCCTCTGAGACACACGTAGTGGGGGGTTCCAGTCTCAGTGGGGCAGGGTCGCAGTGCGGGGCAGGGCAGGCAGGACCACCAGGGTGCTGCAGGGCCAGCCTGTAGGGCCTGGGCCCAGGGAGGGGCGAGTGCCCAGCCTGGATCCTGGGTCTTGGCCTGGGCACACAGAGCCCCAAGGTCCTGCCCACAGAGAGCTGGGCCAGCGGCCAGCCCAGGTGGCTGTGCTCGCTCAGGCCAAAATGGCTCTCTCTATTGTCCAAGTGCCTACACAAGCTGTCAGAAAAGGGATGTCCCAGGACCCCAGGCAAGGTCCACCGGGCCTGCCCCCAGCTCCCTGCTGGCCCTGCCCCTCGGTCTTCACTGTCCCATGGCCCTGGCCTCCTGCCTCAGGACCCCATTCCGCTGTTCACCCTGCCAGAGGCCCGTCCTGAGAGCGGAGCCCCTCCTCCCCATCTCTGCAGAGCCCCCAGGAGGTGACGGTCGTGCAGGCCACTCTGGCCCAACAGGGGACCTGGCCGACGGGCAGCGTGGGCCCCAGACTGTCCCAACCCGGCCGGGACACAGAGCGGCCACCAGGGAAAGAATCGAAAGCACACAGCAAGTGAGCACGTCACACCCGTGAGGCTCTCAGACGCAGCAGTGGCCCGGGCCCTGGGAGCCACACGCAGGCAGGGGCCCCTTGGCGGGGAGCACTCACCCCCATCAGCACAGAGAAGACCCATGTCTTGCGGCTGAAGCACGGGGGCAGCCTCGACGACAGCTGAAGGTCGCCGGGCTTGGTGTCCGGGGCGTAGCCCACGGCGTCTGGCCTCCCGCGCTCCAGCGGGGGCATCCGGTCGTAGGCCAGGCCCTCCCGGCACTGCTCCTCGCGGGCCATGGGCTGGCTGGAGCCAAAGCTGGCGTGAACAGCCGCAGCACAGCACTCACCACGCAGCCCCGTCCTTATGTGCGATAAGATTACAAATTACACTTTGATCACTCTGAAAACCTCCCAAAGAAGTGACGTTTAGTAAACACTTGTCTGGGCTTCCCTGATGGCTCACTGGTACAGAGTCCACATGCCAGATCTGGCCCCTGCTCCGGGACGATCTCACACGCCAAGGGGCAGTTATGCCCATGAGCCACACCCATGGAGCCTGTGCGCCCCAACAAGGGCAGTCACTGCAACGAGAAGCCCACACCGCAGCTACAGAGCAGACCCCAGGCGCCACAGCTGGAAAAAGCCCGTGCAGCCACCAAGACCCAGCACAGCCAAAAATAAGTGTTTTAAAAAGTATTTTAAAAGTTTTTTAAATACTTGTTTTCAAGTTGTTTTCAATAAAAGAAATATCATACGTATGGAAGTACTGTGAATCTGAAGAAGAAAACCAGCACTTAATTTCGCAAGCGAATAGAATCACTCTCCCAGTAAAACCACCCTGACCACTCCAGATTCATGGAGGCACTTAGGCACCTTACTGAACTGGGGCTTCCCCCTCAACATCTCACTGTCCACTGGCAGCTGCATCCACGAATCCCTTGATGTGCTGGCTACCCCAGGTCCCGGGTGGTGACCAGACAAGAGATCACAGATGTACCCCACCCAAGGGGTTCCCAGCTGTCCACGCACTTACCTCCGTGGTGATTCTGGTGGTGGGAGCACTGGTCTCTGGGTGATGGGCTCCTGTTACTGAGTCACTGTGCCTTGGCGTCCAGTGAGAACTATTCACAGATGGAACAAAAGCCCGGCAGAACTGCACTTAAGCCAGGGAAGCAGGATTGCTTCCTGAATTTCAATGAGGGCACGAAGCGCGGGGTCCTGGAAGGCTCTTGGTTGTTGTGTAACTGCTGGCCCAGAGTCCCACCCCATCCTGCGCTCCTGCGTCCGCCAGGAGCAGGGGGGCCTCCTCTGGTTCACTCGTGGCAGGCAGGTTGTGGGCACCAGAGTGGGCCTCTCGGGAGAAAGAGTATGCCCGAGTGCAGAACCGTACCAAGCTGAGGATCCTGGAAGGCTGGACAGCCGAGTGCTTGACTCTTTTGGAAACAAGCACGGTTTTATCCAAAGTCTTACTCTCCGTCCTTTCTGGAAGCCCTTTTCCATCCCTGCCATCACAAGAGAAAGACCCTTCACAAGGTCACACACAGTGCTATTTGCACTCCACGTGGCTGGCCTGGCCCTTAAACTGTTTGAGATTCTGACCCAAGGGTCCCTGTGAGCCACGTGGGTCCCGCTGTTCCCTTTATTTCTGCTCACCACGGAGAGGGAAAGGCGGGCATGCGTTTTGCCCAGACTCTGGGTGTTACTGTTCAGTCACTCAGTCATGTCTGACTTTTTGCAACCCCATGGACTGCAGCACGCCAGGATTCCCTGTCCTTCACTATCTCAAGAGTTTGCTCAAATTCATGTCCATTGAGTCGGTGATACCATCCAACCGTCTCATCCTCTGTGGCCCCCTTCTCCTCCTGCCCTCAATCTTTCCCAGAGTCAGGGTCATCAACCTGCTCAGAAGCTGCAAAGTATCAATACTCCTCACTGTCCTTCAGCCTTCCCTATTTGCTATTGCTTGTGAACTTCACACACAGTCAGTGCGCTCCAGAACAAAAACCACAGTCACAGAAAACTAACCCAAATGATCACGTGGACCACAGCCTTGTGTAACTCAATGAAGCTATGAGCCATGCTGTGCAGGGCCACCCAAGACGGACCAGGTCATGGTTGAGAGTTCTGACAAAACACGGTCCACTAGAGGAGGGAATAGCAAGCCACATCGTCCTTTTGCCTTGAGAACCCATGAATAGCATGAAAAGACAAAAAGATATGATGTCAGAAGATGAGCCCCTAGGTCGGTCGGTACACAGAGACTCCGGTGCCCCACAATCACAACGTCAGTCTCTTGTATTCTCAGGAGCCACAGCATTCCACAGAGCTGGCCCCTCAGACCACAAGCCCACATCACGCCCAAGCAAAGGCTTCAGTTCCCATCACAGGATGCTCAGTGTCTCAGTTTTTCAACCAATCAAAAAGTATTAGAATTAATTTTCACAAACTGTGAGGTCAAGCAGGGATTTTAAACATTGAAAACCTCCCAAACCTCTTTAGTGACTGCCTTTTAAAGCAATAAGTGCAATTATCAGGGAGACTGTCAACCAGTGGGACTCTTCGCTTCTCTCCTTGCTTGAAGGTTTCACCATGTCTGTGCATTTCCAAAGTTGTGGAAACACAAATAAGCACTCTGGAATTAGAGATGGTGGGACAAACGCCTCCCAAGTGTCCTGGGAAGAACCTCCCCATCTCCGGCAGCAACACCAGTCTCTAGAACAAGCCCCATCCCTCGCACGAACTCTGTCCCTAAAGTGCCCTCTCTCCCTCTGTGCTGCCGAGGCCCTGCTCATGGTTCAACATTTACCCCGCTGTCCAGCGCACACTTGCAGGATAGGTGGGACAGGCCACGGCCCTTCCCGTGTGGAGTCCAAAGCCTAATGCAGGACAGGCACACGGGATAAAGGGGTGTGTTCTGTGGGGACGCAACTGACTTCCCCTGTGATGGCACATAAGTCCAGGGAGGGCGTGGGGGGCTACTCAGGGGAGTTAGGGTAGGCCTCACTGAGGGGGGGCGGTGGTGAGGAGGGTAGGGGAGCAGAGGTGCCCCAGGTGCAGAGGCATGGAGGTGGCAAGGCTGGAGGGAGGTGGGCACAGGGACCCTGTGGGGCAAGGTGCAGGTGAGGCGCCCAGGCACGAGGCACCTGAGGACGTGGAGACAGCCGTGGCTTGGACTCTGAGATGCACTTGCTGGGCAGAAGAGTGAGCGTCCAGCTGGGTGGCGCACAGGCCCTGGGACCGCAGGTGAGAGCAGGTGTTGGCAGGACGGAGGGGGAGCCGCGGGCGTGGTCAGAAGCCATCAGATTCTTGATAGACTGAAAAGTCAAGCAAACCTGCCGTCTGAATAACATGAGATGAGGGGCGCAGGAGTTCAGGGGACTGGAAGGTTCCTGGCCCGAGAGGTGCAGCTGCCTCACCTGAGACAGAAAACAGAGAGCAAGAGTTTTGACCACCGAACAACTCAGCCACAAGCCTGTGTTCCACGACAAGAGAAGCCACCGCAATGAGAAGCCTGCTTGCCACAACAAGAGAAAGCCGAAGCAAATCAACAAAGACCCAGCTCAGTCAAAAGTAAACAAAAACTTTGTAAAAAATTGCATATGCAACTAATTGACGCTTAAAGTAATATATGGTCTTAAATGCTTATGTTAAAAATGAAGAAAGTGCCATTCCAAAATTCAATATCTAATTTTCCAACTTAAAAAGTTAGAAAAGCACAAATCAAACTAGAAGAAGAAGGGGGAGGGAAGGGGAAGAGGAGTGGAAGGGGGAGAAGGAGGAGGAAGAGAAGGCAAGAAATAATGAATAGAAAAAAAGTCAATGAAACCAAAAGGAATTTTTTGAAAAGATAAAATTGATAAACATGTACCTAGACTGATGAAGACAAACAAGAGGACAGACGTTAATTACCAAAGTCAGGAATGCAAGACGGTTCATCACAGTGGATCACAGAGACAGTGAAAGGATAGTAACGAAACACCATGAACAGATTATGCCAACAATTTGACACATTGGCTAAAACGGACAGTCCCTTAAAATTACCAAAGTTTATGCAATATTGCTGAATATTGGTAACAGCCCTTTAACCAATACCAAAGTTGAATTTGTTCAAACAGATACACAATATGTGTTTGATAGGCCACGAGGCAGGCTGTTCCAGTTAGCACAGAGTTCAAGCCAAATCAGGTATAAGCCCAGAGGACTGCCACACACCTCAATAAATGAAAAATTCCTCATCACTCAGGCACAAAGTTACCAAGCTGGATCAATACACAAAACAGACAACACACCATGACCAAGTTGAGCTTCCCAGGAAAGCACGGTGGTTTAACATTTGAAAATTCAATCAATGTAATTCACTCTCATTAACACGCTAAAATAGAAAAACAAGACGTCATTTCACTAGACACAGGAAAAGCATTTGAGAAAACTCCCCACCAAGCACCGTTTAAGAACTCTCAGGAAAGTGGGCAGAGGGGACTTCTCCAGCTTGATATGGCACATTTGCCAAAGATACACCTAACAGCAACGAGCAGCCAAACGTTCGGCCGGCTCCCGCCCAGAAGGAGGCAAGCACAGCCACCCTGCCCGCACGAAGCCCGGCCGACCTGCTCCGGGTCCCACCCACCAGCGCAGGCGTGACGTCACTCCCACAGGCGTGACGTCACTCCACAGGGCGCACTAACGGTCGCAACCGCCCCCCACTCGCAGCTAACAGTCTCCGCGCGCGGCACCCGCATTGGCCGAGCGCCACAGGCGCCGCAACCCTATTGGCCAGGCTCCAGGGCGCGCTGGCGCGAGCGCCGCAGCGCATTGGCGGCAGGAGCGGCGTGCCGCGTGCGGGCGCGTCAGGCTGCGGCGCTGAGGCGGGGCGGCCAGGCCATGCTGCGCCTCGCGGCCAAGGTGGTGTCCTTCTTCTGGAGGAAGGCGGACTGCCCAGAGGAGGAGGCCGGGCCGCTGGGGCCCGAGCTCGCGGAAGGTGCCTCGCGGGGAGGGCGGGCCGCGCGGCCCCTGAGGCGGCCCAGCCTCACTGGGCGCTGCCCGGGCGGGGGCGGCCGGTAACCTAGTAGGAGCCCCGGAGCTCCGAGGCCTGGTTCCCGCGCGTGCACTGAGGGTGGGGGTGGGGAGTGGCCCGAGCCGGGTCCAGGGCCTCTGCGTGCCCAGACCAGGGTCTGAGAGAACCCGACGTCACCTTTGTACTGTCTTCTCCCTCGAAGCTGAGGCGTGTCCCTTTCATGGCGATCTCTTCCCAGCGTAGGATCTGTGTCTCCTTTCCGCTTGGTTTTTTCACGCGCTGCAAGCGCCCTGACACCAGACCCTCGACAGGTTCCCGCTCTTTCTCTGTCAGTGTCCCAGCAGTTGTGTGCATTCGCGGCTCTGGAAAGGGTGACCCCGGCTATCCTAAACTGACCTTTTAGTCCCATGGGGTCTTGCTCTTGAAATTGTTATCGAACGCCTTTCCTGAAGTCCAGGCAGTACTTCTGACTCTGGAACCCGGAATTACACATTCCCCAAGATTCTTGGTATTTTCTCCCAACCCCTCTTTCTGTCCAAGACTTGAGCGCTGGGTAGTGAGTCTCTAGTTGCTTTCTGTAACCTCCCAAAACATGAAATTCTCAGCGAGAGAAGCCAGAACGTCAGTCATGGAGCTACTTGTTGTCCCAACGTGCTGTTAGCCGTCTGCAGCTGGCGTTCTGCCTCTTCAGCAAACTGCAGCCTGGAGCAGGTCGCTTCACCCATCCAGGCCTGGCCTTGTCCATCAATGCAGCCTCTCAGCAGCAGTAGGATTACAGCTCGGCCTCAGTGGGCTTCCAGCTGGACCAGGGCACACTCAGGTGTCTTCTGTGTCTGAGAAGGAGCGGGAGTTCCAGGCCCAGGTCTCTGAGTGGATGAGGGAAGGCCTGCTCTGCCCCAGACTTGCCCCCCAGGCCCAGAATCTTCCAGTAGTGCCTGCCTAGGATTGAGTGCTCAGTTGCGTCCCACTCTTTGCAACCCAGTGGACTATAGCCCACAGGCTCCTCTGTCAATGGGATTCTCCAGGCAAGAATACTAGAGTGGCTTGCCATTTCCTCCTCCAGGGGATGTTCCTGAGAAGGAATTGAACCTGGGTCTCCTGCATTGCTGCTAGTTTCTTTTACCACTGGGCCATCTTGGAAGCCATTTCTGGTATGATGAAATAATACAGAATCTCCTAGCCCTGCTGCTGGTAGTGTTGGTGATGAGAAAGACAATAGTGGTGATAAGAGTGCACAGTAGTGACTCCCCCACTGCTGCTCTAAAGCAGCCCCCAGCCTGTGCCAGCAGCTCAGAGGTCTGTGCCTTGCACATTCTGTCATGTAATAACCTTCACACAGCTCTCTTGGACTGTGACTGTCTCCATTTTACAGATGAGGACAGGCACAGACCTAGCCCAGGGTTCCACAGATGGCAGGGCAAGAGCTGGGCATCCGACCCAGGCAACCTGGCTCTAGAGTCAGAGCTCTCCCCATGGTGCCTACCACCTGTGCCCTTTGGAGTAACCTAGGAAGTCTGCCTCCAAAACCCTGCATTCTGAGCACTCTGTTCTTCAGGGAGGTTCTCAGCCCACAGGGCTTCTAGCCACAAGGATGCTCTGAGCTCCACTGTTTTCTGGGAGACTCAAGTGTAGTGTGCACTTGCTTTGTGGTCAATGTAACCTCTCTGTTTACCTGTCTCAGGTGACACCAGGTTGAAAACTGTCCAGGGTGTCGTGACAAGGTACTGCAGTGATTATGGCATGATTGATGATTTGATCTACTTCTCCAATGAGGCTGTGACGAGCAAAGTGCTTCTAAATGTCGGACAGGAAGTTATTGCAGTTGTGGAAGAAAATATGGTGTCAAATGGACTGAAAGCAATCCGGGTAAGGCCTGAGTTCTTGAGGAAGAACTCTCTCCACCTTGAGCTTCGCACCACCATCCTCTTAGAGGCAGCCTGCAGTTCTCTGCCATGGAGGAAATCAGTGTTGCCACTTCATTATCTATTCTTCTAGTCATTTAAAAAGCTGTTGCTACAAATGATAGCTATTTGGATCCTTTGTTATCCAGTTAGCAAAGATAATTAATGAACTCTACTTTGCAGCAAATTTTTCTTTAAAAAAATAGTATTATTACTCTCTGATTTCCTGATGTTAGTTAGAGGGTATGCATGTTTAACATTTTAATGGTTATTGTCAAATTATCCTTCAAGAACTTTGTGCTAATTATACTCAGGAGCAGGATGAGAGACTTTAGTTACCCATGTTGGCAAGGGTATGGACTGAGGCATCTCGGAAATCTTCGCCAGTCACTTTGATAAGTGAGCTTATTGTTTTAATTTGCATTTAAGCCTTAAAATAGACTAAATATTCACATTTTTTTCCTGTGAGTTATTTTAGTGTCCTTTATACATTTTGTTTGTTGGGTTCAGCTATTTAAAATTAAACTTTCTACATTACAGAATTAAGTTTCATTCCACATAGTTAATGGGTCTGTCTATTCCTTGTGGCTCCAGGGCTTTATGTGAATCCTTAGAGAGGCTTTTCACACTTCTCAGTTCAGACATGCCCTCAGGTTTCCTTCTGAAAAATTGTTTATTTACATTTAAATGTCTAATTTCCCTGGAACTTACTGGCTGTGTGGACTGAAAGAAGGAACCAGACATTTCTTTCCTGGTAGCTCGCCAGTCATCCGCTGAGTGGTCCAGTCTTTCCTACTGAGTTGGAAGGTCCCAGAATCCCACCTACCTGGGACCCTGTCGGTGCTGATGCCTTCACTTGGCCCCCGTGGCACAGTCACATCCTTGGGTGGCAGGCTGGTTTCCCTCTTCCTGTCTGTGGATGGGCTTCTCTGGCTTTCCTCTTCTTCTGGATGAACACTAGAGTCATCCTGCTGTTTCTCCTCCTTGGCTCGGACTCATCTGGACCAGCGCAGAGTACATGGTTCCATTTAGGTCAAGTGACATGGATCAGAGCGAGTTTTTACCAGCTACAAATTATGCCCACTTATTTAAGCCTTCCTTTGTGTTCTTTTTGTTCGCTTATGTTCTGCAGATTTCTTCTTAAGTTTTTGAGAATTGTATTGATTTTGTTTCATTATCAATATGATTTTATTTTGTATTTTTAATCTTTTTCTTCCCTTATAGGAAATCTGTTGATTTTTGGTATATAATTTGGTATCTGCTAAACTTACTGAGTTCAACTACTTTTTTAAATGGTCATGACATACCATCTACCAACCATATGTCGCTATTTAGATTTATTAAAATTAAGTAAAATTTAGAACTAACTCCTCAGTTTCATGAACTACATTTTAAGTACTAAACATGACTGGTGGCGCCAAATTGGATGCTTCCAACATAAACCATCTCTATTAGGGCAGAAGGGCCTGTGGAGTTGCTTTGGTCTGGAACATGCCGCCCCTGGGGAGCAGCACCTTCTCCTCATGCTCCACCTGAACTCTTGACTCTTCAGACAGGGTGCTTCCTTGTTTGTTTTTAGCTCTTCTGGAAGAGGCCTGTATCACTTGATTTACCAACACTAGGTAGGATTAACTGACTTCCACTGTGAAAGTTGTGGAATTGGCTCATTTCTACTGGCCTCTGGATTTATTTGCTCATTTTTTTGTTTAGGTTTTTTTATCATGGTAAAATGTGTATAACATGAAATTGTTCTTGATGCCATTCAGTGGCACTAAGTACATTCATGTTGTTGTGCACCCATATGACTACTTTTACAACTTCTCATCATTCCAAATAAGAACTCTATACCCACTAAATAATAACCTACTGTTCTACTTTCTGTCTCTATGAGTTTGACTGTCCTGGGATGCTTCATGTAAGTGGAATCATGTATTAGTCCTTTTGTATCTGCCTTATTGAAAATATAATATTTTCAGAGTACATCCACGTACCAAGAATCAGCTCTTCATTCCTTTTTATGGTAAAATAACATTCTATTGTATGTATAGACTGTATTTTGTTTCTCCACTCACCTGTTGATGGACACCTGGGTTGTCTCTACCTTTTGGCTGTTGTAGATAATTCTGCTGTGGAAAGTACCTTTTGAGTCCCTGTTTTCAACTCTGGAGTCTGTACCTTGCAGTAGAATTGAATGGTCATATGGTAATCCTGTGGGCTTCCCAGGTGGTTCAGTAGTAAAGAATCTGTCTGCCAATGCAGGAGACAGAGATATGGGTTCGATCCCTGGATCAGAAATATCCCCTGGAGTAGGAAATGGCAACCCACTCCAGTCTTCTTGCCTGGAAAATTCCATGAACAGAGAAACCTGGGGAGCTACAGTGTATGGGGTTTCAAAGAGTTGGACATGACTGAGAGACTAAGCATGCATGTAAGGTAACCCTATATTTAACTTCTGGAGAACCCACCAGATTTTCCCCAGTGGCTGCGCCATTTTACATTCCCACCAACAGCACAGAGTTCCACTTTCTCCATGTCTCCACCAACGTGAATTATTTTCCTTCTTTTTTTTGATAGTAACCACACTAGTGAGAAAAGGAAAGATAAACCCATTTGAATGCAGAGTTCCAAAGAATAGCAAGGAGAGATAAGAAGGCCTTCCTCAGCGATCAATGCAAAGAAATAGAGGAAAACAATAGAATGGGAAAGACTAGAAATCTCTTCAAGAAAATTAGAGATACCAGAAGGCCTTCCTCAGCGATCAATGCAAAGAAATAGAGGAAAACAATAGAATGGGAAAGACTAGAAATCTCTTCAAGAAAATTAGAGATACCAAGGGAACATTTCATGCAAAGATGGGCTCAATAAAGGACAGAAATGGTAGGGACCTAACAGAAGCAGAAGATATTAAGAAGAGGTGGCAAGTATACACAGAAGAACTGTACAAAAAAGATCTCCATGACCCAGATAATCATGATGGTGTGATCACTCATCTAGAGCCCGACATCCTGGAATGTGATGTCAGTGGGCTTTAGGAAGCATCGCTACGAACAAAGCTAGTGGAGGTAATGGAATTCCAGTTGAGCTATTTCAAATCCTAAAAGATGACGCTGTGAAAGTACTGCACTCAATATGCCAGCAAATTTGGAAAACTCAGCAGTGGCCGCAGGACTGGAAAAGGTCAGTTTTCATTCCAATCCCAAAGAAAGACAATGCCAAAGAATGCTCAGACTACTGCATAATTGCACTCATCTCACACGCTAGTAAAGTAATGCTTAAAATTCTCCAAGTCAGGCTTCAGCAATACACGAACCGTGAACTTCCAGATGTTCAAGCTGGTTTTAGAAAAGGCAGAGGAACCAGAGATCAAATTGCCAACATCCGCTGGATCATGGGAAAAGCAAGAGAGTTCCAGAAAAACATCTATTTCTGCTTTATTGACTATGCCAAAGCCTTTGACCGTGTGGATCACAATAAACTGTGAAAAATTCTGAAAGAGATGGGAATACCAGACCACCTGACCTGCCTCTTGAGAAACCTGTATGCAGGTCAGGAAGCAACAGTTAGTACTGGACATGGAACAACACACTGGTTCCAAATAGGAAAAGGAGTACCTTAAGGCTGTATATTGTCACCCTGCTTATTTAACTTCTATGCAGAGTACATCATGAGAAATGCTGGACTGGAGGAAGCACAAGTTGGAATCAAGATTGCCGGGAGAAATATCAATAACCTCAGCTATGCAGATGACACCACCCTTATGGCAGAAAGTGAAGAAGAACTAAAAAGCCTCTTGATGAAAGTGAAAGAGGAGAGTAAAAAAGTTGGCTTAAAGCTCAACATTCAGAAAACTAAGATCATGGCATCCAGTCCCATCACTTCATGGCAAATAGATGAGGAAACAGTGGACATAGTGGCTGACTTTATTTTTCTGGGCTCCAAAGTCACTGCAGATGGTGACTGCAGCCATGAAATTAAAAGGCGCTTGCTCCTTGGAAGGAAAATTGTGACCAACCTAGACAGCATATTAAAAAGCAGAGACATTGCTTTGCCGACCAACGTTTGTCTAGTCAAGGCTATGGTTTTTCCAGTGGTAATGTATGGATGTGAGAGTTGGACTATAAAGAAAGCTGAGCGCCGAAGAATTGATGCTTTTGAACTGTGGTGTTGGAGAAGACTTGAGAGTCCCTTGGACTGCAAGGAGATCCAACCAGTCCATCCTAAAGGAGATCAGTCCTGAGTGTTCATTGGAGGGACTAATGTTGAAGCTGAAACTCCAGAACTTTGACCACCTGATGCAAAGAGCTGACTAATTTGAAAAGACCCTGATGCTGGGAGGGATTGAGGGCAGAAGGAGAAGGGGACGACAGAGGATGAGATGGTTGGATGGCATCACCGACTCGATGGACATGGGTTTGTGCGGACTCTGGGAGTTGGTGATGGACAGGGAGGCCTGGCCTGCTGTGGTTCATGGGGTCACAAAGAGTTGGACACAACTGAGCAACTGAACTGAACCCTAGTGAATGTGTCTTACTGTGGTTTTGATTTACATTTTTCTAATAATTAGTAACACTGAACATCTTTTCATGTGTTTATAGGTCATTTATAACAACATATATCTTCAGAGAAATGTCTTTTCAGTTCCTTTGCTTATATTTTAATCAGGTTATTTTCTTATCGAATTGTAAAAGTTCTTTATATATTCTGATACTAATCCCTTATCAGATGTGTGATTTACACATTTTTCCTCCCAATCTGTGGCTTTTTCACTTTTTCTTTTAAGTTTATTCATTTCGGCTGCACTGGGGCTTTGTTGCTGTGCGCAGGCTTTTCTCTGGTTTTGGCGAGCAGGGGCCACTCTCTAGTCACAGTGCTCTGGCTTCTCTTGTGGCAGAGCGTGGGCTCCAGGGCACTTGGCCTTCAGTAGTTGCAGTGCAGGGGCTTAGTTGCTCTTCAGCAGCATATGGGATCTTCCCAGGCCAGGATCGTACCAGTGTCCTCACATTGCAAGGCAGAGTCGTAGCTACTGGACCAGCAGGGAAGCCTCTTCACTTCTCTCAATAATATCCTTTGATGCACCGAAGTTTTAAATTTTGATGAAGTCCAATTTATCATTTTTAATAGCCTGTGCCTGATGTCACATTTAAAAAATATCCCAAGATCATGAAGTTTTTCTCCTATGCTTTCTTCTAAGAGTTTTATAGGGTTAGCTCTTAAATTTAAATCTTTGACCCACTTTTTAGTTAGTTACTGAATATGGTGTTGGATGAGAGTTTGACTTCGTCTTTTACATGCTGGGATCCAGTTTTCCCAGCATCATTCCTTGAGAAGATTACACCACATGGAAAACCTTTTCTCCTTTGAATGGTCTGGCACCTTTGTTGAGAGTCATTTGACCATATATGTGAGGGTTTATTTCTGGGCTCTTTATTCTGTTTCATTGGTGTTTTGTACGTCTCTACAATCTTTTAATTATTGTAGCTTGGTAGTAAGTTTTGAAATAAAAAAAGGTGAGTTTTCCAAGTTTGTCCATCCTTTTCTAGATTGTTTTGGCTATTCAAGGTCCCTTGAGATTCCATATGAATTTTAGGATGGGTTTTTCTATTTCTTCAAAAACCATCATTGGGATTTTGACAGAGATTGCATGGACTCCATCAGTCACTTTGGGCAGTATTGATGTCTTCGTGTTAATCCATGGGTGTGAGGTGTGTTTCCACTTGTTTGTGTTTTCTCTACCTTCCTTCCTGGGGAGGGCTTCCCTGGTGGCTCAGCCGGTAAAGAGTCTGCCTGCAAATGTGGGAGACCTGAGCTTGATCCCTCGGTCAGGAAGATCCCCTGGAGAAGGAAATGGCAGCCTACTCCAGTTTTCTTGCCTGGAGAATCCCATAGATGGAGGAGCCTGGCGGACTCCTGTCCACAGATCGCGAAGAGTCAACACGACTGAGTGAGTAACACTGGCTTCTTCCAGTCACATTTGCAGTTTCAGTGTACAAGTCTTTCACCTTCTTGGTTAAATTCTTAAGTATTTGATTCTTTTTTGATACTCTCATAAATGGAATTGTTTTCTCCATTTTTTTTTGATCACTTATTACAGGTAAATAGAAATACAGCTGATTTTTATATGTTGATTTTTGTATCCTGTAACTTTGCTGAATTTGTTTATTGGCTCTAACAGGTGTTTTGTAGATTCTTCAGCATTTTCTGGATGTAAGATCTTGCTCAGTAATGTCTGACTCTTTGCAACCCTGTGGACAGTAGCCCGCCAGGCTCCTTTTCCATGGAATTCTCCAGGCAAGAATACTGGAGTGGGTAGCCCCATTCCCTTCTCTAGAGGATATTCCTGACCCCAAGGATCAAACCCAGGTCTCCTGCATTGCAGGCATCTAAGTCTTCAGGGAAGCCCGTATTAGATCATGTGGTGTTGTTCAGCCTCAGTTGTGTTCAACTCTTAGCGACCCCATGGACTGCAGCATACCAGGCTTCCCTGTCCTTCATCCACCAGGGCCTGCTCATATTCGTGTCACTGAGTCGGTGATGCCATGCAACCGTCTTGTCCTGTGTTGTCCCCTTCTCCTCCTTCATTCAGTCTTTCCCTGCATCAGGGTCTTTTCCAATGAGTCAGCTCTTATGTTAACTTCAAATAGTTTGACCTCTTCCTTTCCAATCTGGATATTAAAATTTCTTCTTCTTGGCTAATTGCTTTGGCTGGGACTTCCAGTATTCTGTTGAACAGAAGTGGTGAAAGCACTCATCCTTGCCTTTTCCTTATCCTGGGGAAAAGCTTTCAGTCTCACCACTGAGTGTCATGGGAGCACTGGGTCATATGTGGTCTTTATAGTACTGAGGAAGTTCCAGTGTCTTCCTAGTTAATTGAGTATTTTTATCATAAAGAAGGTGTTGGATTTTATCAGATGCCTTTTCTGCACCAACTGAGATTATTGTGTATAATTTTTCATTTGTTCTGCCAGATTGCTGGATGGTAGTGACTGGTTTGCATTTGTTGAGCCATGGTTGTGTTCTGGGATGAACCCCTCCATCACGATGTGCAGCCCCTTACCATGCAGCTGTATTCGGTTCGCCTGTCTCATTGGGATTTTTGCCTCAGTGTTCATAAGGGGTCTTGGCCAGTATTTGGCTTTCTTTGTGGTCCTCAGCATGTCCTAAGTGGTGGTTTGTCTGTCTTGCAGGTGGAAGCCGTCTCAGATAAATGGGACGATGACAGCAAGAGCCACGGCGGGGGGCTGTCTGACCCCAGCCCCCGGGTGCTGATCGGCTGTGTGACCTCGCTGATGGACCGCGCGGGCTACATCAGCCAGACCACGTACTTCTCCCTGGAGAGTGTGTGTGAAGGTGTGCTGGGCAGGTCTCCCTCACATTTACAATTCGTTTTTGTGGTTTTTAAAAAATGTTCGTGAATAGGGTTGAGGTAACTGCTCGCATCACTGAAAGGACCACTTCTGGGCTCCCTCTGGGAGAAGGCTTGCCGGGGGAGCGGCGGCGAGCTCAGGCTCCGGCGCTGGCGACACACCGCCCCTCGCTCTGTGCCGTTTGTCGTGCAGCAGCCAACTCCTGGGTGGCTGTTCCTTTTCCATAATTTCTGCTCCTGATCTAGGACAACAACGTCACAGATGCTCAGAGGTACTGTGATCTCTTTATTTAGGTGTGTCCAGTGTAAAATAGGACTTGGGGATAACCTGGTACTTTCCCGAGAGTACATCTTTAATTACATCTGGTTTTAGTTGATCTTCCTAGATGGCACAGTGGTAAAGAATCCAGTTTCCAATATCGGAGACACGAGACCAGGTTTGATCCCTGGGTTGGGAAGATCCCCTGGAGTAGAAAATGGCAACCCACTGTAATATTCTAGCTTGGAAAATCCCATGGACAGAGAAGCCTGACAGGCTGTACAGTTCATGGAGTCGGCAGAGTCAGACTCGACTGAAGGACTGAACACACACACGTTAGCTAATCCAAGATTCTGTTTTTATGCCTAGAGAAATCATTTGTCAGCATCATTTTTTGAACAACTATTGTGTGCCTGCTATCTCCAGTGGTGGGCAGGGAGCAAGGCAGGCGGAGACCCAGACGAGTGGGCCCTTGCTCCCCTCCTGAGGAGACACAGTCCTACACATGCTTCATCCTCAGGCAGGACTCAGAGGAACCTGGGGGGGCGGCCTAAGCTGGACACCCTGCTGGGCTGTGCAGTCGAGGGGCCCTGCCCCTGTCTGGATGACTCTTCAGTGACCGATGTGTCCCGTCCAGGGACCAGTTTTCATCTACCAGCATCCCTGAGGTCCTCAGAGTGTTGCCCTGAAAGCCTCGACCCAATACCTGTTTCCTGCTTCCTGGGGCTTAGCCCAGACCTCTGACCTGCGGCCCCACCTCAAGGCTGGACCCGTTGACTCAGGTCTCCTCCTGCTCTGACCCTAGGCCTGCCCTGTGTGAACCAGCCAGCTTTGCCCTCTGCCTTCTGGTTGGGATTCACCTTGGGGGAGCATCAGCAGATGGAGGGTGTGGGAGTGAGGTTGGGCTCGGCACCCCCGTGCTGTGGCGGCCTGCCTGTGGCTTCACTCCTCTACTGTGACCAAACCAGGGCACCAGGCAAGTGAGTGGCCAAACTGGCACACAGTGGAGAAGTTAGAGGGACATTCAGGTTGGTTAGGAGAAAATCATTTTTAAATGTGTGTGTGTGTGTGTATATAAATCTCAATTAGCACATTTATTTTATTATATTGGTGGGCCTTTACTGTTATTCAAAAACTATTTGCAGTGCTCAAATTCCTTCTAAAAAAGAGAAAACGATACCTGGGCACGTTAAAGAATAGTAAAGCAATCTAATCTTGTGTAGCCATTATATTGTTCGTGTGTATTAACATCTTCTCACTTTTTAGCAGCCCTAATACCATGTCACTGGTATTGTTCTGAGGAACATACATTTTTCAATGTTATCTTAGCTTCATTTTTTCATACAGGGGTCTAGAGTCTTCCTCAGAGCTGCATTTTATGGTCGATGAACTTGAAATTGTAGGAACCTTTGATGGGCTCTCCTTGTAGGCTTTTGTATGCTCAGTCGCCAAGTCATGTTCAACTCTTTGCGACCCCCATGGAGTGTAGCCCACTAGGCTCCTCTGTCCATGTGATTTCCCAGGCTAGAATGCTGGAGTGGGTTGCCATTCCCTTCTGCTGGGGATCTTCCCAGATGAGGGATTGAACCCCCATCTCCTACATTGCAGGTGGATTCTTTACCACTGAGCCACCTTTTAATTAAGGAAATACTAGTAAGCTCAAAGCAAACTCTGGTGAATGTGAGTCATTAACAAGTCTGGGTTATTTCCTACTGGAACATCTTAACTCTTTTAGTCCAGATGCTTTAGAAGTATTAGTTTACCTCTGTAAGTACAAAGGTGTTCAAATATTTTCATGAACTAAAGTCTATCAAGTAAGTCATCTCTGTGATTTTTTTTTTTAATCTTGCAGCAAATTTGGAAGCTGTAAACTTGTTGTAGGCCTTGATGGTTTTACCTTATTCATTGCTGAATATCGGTTTATCAAACTAAAAGAGCTCGATTGAAAGGCTCCTCACACAGGCGGTAGGCGTCATGTCCAGGTGTTCAGCTCTGAGCTGAGCCATCACACAGGGTCTCACTGCTTCAGGTTCTCTGTGCTTCTTTGGGAGCGAGCGTCACCATGTCGTGTTTACAGGCTATATTCTCAATAACTGCAGTTCACAAAGGTCTTAAAACTGAAGGTTTTTTTTTTCTTTTGTTCCATCTCCCACTCAACCCCCACCCTGCCCCACCCCCACCCTGCCATGCTGCGCAGCTTGTGAAATCTTGCTCCACAACCAGGGGTTGAACCCAGGTCTCACCAGTGAGAGCACTGAGTCCTAATCACCGGACCACCTAGGGATTCCATAAACCCGAAGATTGTTTGCTTCCACATTTACTGAGTACTTTAATTAAAAATTGCCAACTGATTTTGAACAAAGTGTAACCAAAATTTGGAGCTCTCACTTGTAAAAAGTGGAAGGAACACCATTGTAGGGTTGATTTACAAAGAACTTCTTTAGCGGTTCAACCATTTGTAAAATTCAGACTGCGGGGCAGCCAAGAGGAGCAGGCCGCCAGGCTGCACGGGCTGCGCGCTTCAGCACCGGCTTTGCCACGGGGCTCGGAGGCTGAGTTGCCTGCACGCGCCTGTCAGTCTCCGTGGCTGCAGCCTGTCGTCTCACTCACTGACCGGCACAGCGTGGGGGAGACCTGGGCCTGTGGGCACGTGGTGGTTCCTGCACATTGCTGCCCCACAGGCTTCTCAGTGCGCACGGATCTTGTTGCTGTTACAACTCCATCGGAACTTGCACTCGTGTGTTGTCATGGTGAAAGCAAATAATCTTTTTCCAGTGTTGGGTTTTTAACTGAATTACAGCAGCATTCACAATAACGTCCGATGTATCTCCTTCAACAGAATAGCCTTCCAGAATCTTTGCTTTGATTCCATGATTCTGATGGGGCAAAAAAATGAACTAGTTTATGATTTGCTTCACTGTTTTTCTCTTTAAAATAACTTTTATACAGCTAGCACAGTAGTAGTTATTGCTTCACTTCTTGCGTGTGTTGGGAGATATAGAATTAAAAATTAGCAAAATTATATCAATTATTTGATAAATGAAGGCATGGCTTATGAAACAACAAGTAAAGATTTCTCAGTGGTGTGTTAACTTGTGCTTCTGGGCATCATCCTCCTAAAAAACTCACCGACCTGGAAGCTGGCGCCCAGAAGCTGTGTCTCCTGTGGGTTTGTGCTGCCCGTGCCATGCTCGGTGGCCCCTGTGTGAGAAGCAATGTCCATAGACATTTGGGCTGCTCTGTGCTTATCATCAGCTTTCTTGAGAAACAAACTCAGTATGTTATTAGGCACTGTTGTCTTCTCAGCTTAATAAAAATGTTTATTACAAAAGAACCAAAAGGTTATCAGCAGGTATAGCTCCACCACATACCACAGCGGCTCAGCTGTTGCCTCACGTCCCTGGTCCTGTAGTTCCCCACTCTCTGCTGCCCTGCCAGTTCTCAGGCACACTGAGGGGACACCGAGGGCTCCCCTGCCTGAGCTGGGGCGGACGCACCTGCCCAGGCCTCGGGTGTGAACACACCTCCCTGTGTCGCCACGTGCCCACGTGTCCTTGATGAGGAGGATGGGGGGCCGCTCCTAGCGTCTGATGGAGCTGGCAGAGGAGCGCCATGAACGCCCGTGCCTCCTGGAGCTCACCTCGCAGTTGTCAACCACAGTGTTTGGTTATATGTATGCTATATACGCTGCTCCTGCTGCTGAGGCGCGTCAGTCCTGTCCGACTCTGTGCGACCCCATAGGTGACAGCCCACCAGACTCCCCATCCCTGCGATTCTCTGGGCAAGAACACTGGAGTGGGTTGCCATTTCCCTCTCCAGTGCATGAAAGTGAAAAGTGAAAGTGAAGTCACTCAGTCGTGTCTGACTTAGCGACCCCATGGACTGCAGCCCACCAGGCTCCTCCGTCCATGGATTTTCCAGGCAAGAGCACTGGAGTGGGGTGCCGTTGCCTTCTCTGATGCTATATATGCATGTATGTATAATTGCTATATATGTATAATATAATGTATATACCTTTGTATTACATAGCATACAATTACATATAATTATGTATTACGTATGATTACATACAGTGTATCATTTCAGTTCAGTCGCTCAGTCGTGTCAGACTCTTTGCGACCCCATGAATTGCAGCACACCAGGCCTCCCTGTCCATCACCATCTCCCGGAGTTCACTCAGACTCACGTCCATCGAGTCCGTGATGCCATCCAGCCATCTCATCCTCTGTCCCCTTCTCCTCCTGCCCCCAATCCCTCCCAGCATCAGAGTCTTTTCCAATGAGTCCACTCTTTTCATGAGGTGGCCAAAGTGCTGGAGTTTCAGCTTTAGCATCATTCCTTCCAAAGAAATCCCAGGGCTGATCTCCTTCAGAATGGACTGGTTGGATCTCCTTGCAGTCCAAGGGACTCTCAAGAGTCTTCTCCAACACCGCAGTTCAAAAGCATCAATTCTTTGGTGCTCAGCCTTCTTCACAGTCCAAGTCTCACATCCATACATGACCACAGGAAAAACCATAGCCTTGACTAGACGGACCTTAGTCGGCAAAGTAATGTCTCTGCTTTTGAATATACTATCTAGGTTGGTCATCACTTTTCTTCCGAGGAGTAAGCGTCTTTTAATTTCATGGCTGCAGTCACCATCTGCAGTGATTTTGGAGCCCCCCAAAAATAAAGTCTGACACTGTTTCCGCTGTTTCCCCATCTATTTCCCATGAAGTGATGGGACCAGATGCCATGATCTTCGTTTTCTGAATGTTGAGCTTTAAGCCAACTTTTTCGCTCTCCTCTTTCACTTTCATCAAGAGGCTTTTTAGTTCCTTTTCACTTTCTGCCATAAGGGTGGTGTCATCTGCATATCTGAGGTTATTGATATTTCTCCCGGCAATCTTGATTCCAGCTTGTGCTTCTTCCAGCCCAGTGTTTTCTCATGATGTACTCTGCATAGAAGTTAAATAAGCAGGGTGACAATATACAGCCTTGACGTACTCCTTTTCCTATTTGGTACCAGTCTGTTGTTCCATGTCCAGTTCTAACTGTTGCTTCCTGACCTGCATACAGATTTCTCAAGAGGCAGATCAGGTGGTCTGGTATTCCCATCTCTTGAAGAATTGTCCACAGTTTATTGTGATCCACATAGTCAAAGGCTTTGGCATAGTCAATAAAGCAGAAATAGATGTTTTTCTGGAACTCTCTTGCTTTTTCCATGATCCAGTGGATGTTGGCAATTTGATCTCTGGTTCCTCTGCCTTTTCTAAAACCAGCTTGAACATCTGCAAGTTCGCGGTTCACGTATTGCTGAAGTCTGACTTGGATAATTTTGAGCATTACTTTATTAGCGTGTGAGATGAGTGCAATTGTGCGGTAGTTGTATATAATTAACATACATAATATATACTTTATATATACATGTAATAACAATGCTCTGAAAGGTAACTTCAGAGTCTCTTGTACACTGTAATGTTTCAATGTCACCAAGTAACTTGCCTGGTTTCCCTGCCTTGGAGGTTTCGAGCCCTGCAAGGGAGACTGGGTGGAGGCCGAGTACTGGATCCGGCCAGGCACATGGAACAGTGAGGCCATCTCGGTGAAGCCGCTGAGGTACAAGCGCGTAGACCGGGTAGGTACCGGGCCTCGAGTGTCCATGGGTCCTGGATGCACCAGGAGGTCAGGTCAAGTGACAGTCCGTCTTGGCCAGAGAAGACCCTGACTTCTTACCATGACGACTGGAGGCTGGCCGGCATGCTGGCACAGTTAAATTCTAGGTCACGGGGGTACTCAGTGTTCAAGTGGCTGATGGTGGAGCCCAGGGAGCGGGTGTGGGCTCTGCCTGTGCTGCTAGCAGAGCTGTGGTCTGGGGAGTCGGGGCTGGAGCAGAGGAGGGAGTCGGGCTTGTGAGAGGAGGCGGAGTGTGCCCTGGGCTGCTCCCGCCGCCTCGCCTCCGGGCTTCTGCCTGGCCGGCAGCGTCCGGGGCGTTGCTTCTCCCCAGAGGCCAGCCCGCGCCTCCCTGGCCACGGCAGCCCCGCCCTCCCGGTGCTGGTTTCTGCCCCACTGTGCACGCGCTGCCAGCCCGTGTTGTGCTTGCAGGTCTGCGTGTCCAGCCTCTGTGGGAGGAACGGGGTGATCGATGATTGCATCTTCTTCACCTTGGACTCCCTGAAGCTTCCGGAAGGCTACACGCCGCGCAGGCACGATCTGGTCAGCGCAGTGGTGGTGGAGAGCAGCCAGTCCTGCTATGTGTGGAGGGCGCTGTGCATGACTCCGGTGCAGACGTGGTGAGGAGGCGGGCGGGCCCAGGGTGCAGCTGAGCGTTGGCTCAACAAAACAGGACCCCCTGAGCCGGCAGGTTGCAGCGAGGCCTCCTGGGCACTGAGGGCTCTTCATGGTTGGCTGAAGGCTGAGTGGAAAGTGGCCCGTTGAGCCTCAGTCTCATGTAATGATCTTCCTGTTTTCCTGGGTTCTGTGAGTTGCATGCTTTTACACATTGGTGTTTCGTAGAACAGGTTATACACGGCAAATTTTTAGCGTTACTGAATCTGCTGTATCCGTATTCTTCTCTCTGTGTCCCAGTGACGTTCCACCTCCGACACATGTTGGTGAGCACTCCAGGCCTTCCTGAGCTCAGGTGTAAGCAGCAGCACTGCCCGCGTCCTGCCTGCCTCTGCTCTTTGTCCCTAGTGCTCCCCTAGGGGCACTTTGTCCCTAGTGCAGTGCCTTAGGACTGCCCCATCTCACAGGAGCAGGCCATGTGTGGGAGGAGGGTCTGTGAGCCGCAGGGCGGGGAGCCTATCTCGGGAGAAGTGGGCTACCGGCCTGGCCAGGAAGGTGTGCTGTGGGTAGGCTGTGGGCAGAGCAGGGGACATGGCAGGCGGCTCTGCCATGTCCAGACCACCTGGTGGCCACCTCTGCCTGCTCCATGGGGCTTGCTCTCCTTTTGGAGAATGACTCGGCCCATCTGCAAATCAGTGAAGCGTGTGAGACACATTGCCCTCGCCCCTACCAGCAGGGAAGCTCAGGAGTTCTGGCTTCAGTCTGTCTGACGGGCCCAGGGGTGTGAGGACCACCCTTGCCACGTGATCGTGGTGGCCACCAGCTGCCTGGAGCAGGAGCCGAGGCCCTGCCCACACGGGTGTCATAGTGGCTCAGAACCTCGTGCTGCTCTCAGGAGACCCCAGGTTGTTGAGACACATGATTCCCTGACCGTCCTCTTTATACTGCAGTTAACTGGGTTCCTGCTGGCTGCTGGCAGGGGTGGGCTGTGGGAGGGTGGCTGGGACTGGCCCAGCTGACCATCCAGGAGAAACAGCTGCCAGCACACCCTCAGGGCCAGTGTGTCCATCAGAAGGACTCCGGGTCCCTACTGCTCCACCTGTCTGCCTCTCCCCAGCACTTCCCTTAGCCTTCCCTGCAGCTCTCTGTCTCCAGAGGACTCACATCTGCCAAATGGGGTAGGTGGGGGCATGGGCAGGGGCTCCTTGGCTGTGGGTGGCAAGCTTCAGGCAAGCTTCTTTCGGGCCCCAGCTGCAGTGGCTTCTGCTCCATCCAGGGAGGGGAGCTGGTCCCAGGAGGGAGACGACCAGGCATGTTCCCCTGAGGCCCCTCGGTCTGCCGGGAGCAGCTGTCCTCACAGGGAGCCCGTCGGCCCAGCACGTGCGCCGTGCCCTGTGCCGCTGCCCTGGCTCTGCTTCCTCCCGAGCTGGTCCTGCCTTCAGGCTGTAGCCCCACGTCGAGGATGCTGCGCTGCCCTCAGACCCACTGTCCCCCGCCCACTCAAGGGCCCGAAGGCCAGCAGCAGCGCTGTGTGCGAGGCAGGGCCTGCCCCCCCCAGGCCCAGCCTGTGGCGGTCTCCCAGGCCCACCCCCAGGCTCTGGGTGGGTTGAGCCCATTAGCCAGTTCTCCACAGCCCCTGGGTGCTTGGCCGGCTGTAGGACAGATGACCACCCCCACAGCACGCTGGGCTGGGGGGAGGCTCGGCAGCGCTGGCTGTGTGGCCAAGGAGGGGAAGACAGGGAGCGAGGAAAATGGGAGGAGGTGTGTGACTGAAACGGATCTGAGGGGGCGGGCAGGCTGAGGTCAAGAATGTTGCCGGTGTGTGGGCAGGGGCAGGTGTGAAGGAGCCCGTTTCTGAGTGGCACGGGGTGGGTCAGGGATGGGAAGGAGCTGCGAGTGAGTGGTGGACGCAGCACCTGCACATCACAGCCGTGTCAGCACAGAGCGAATGGACGGCCCCTCCTCAGGGGAGGGTGGCATCTGCTCATCTTCTGAAGATAAAAATCCTTCTTTAGTTTCAGATACTCTGAAGCCAGACTTTTTCCCAATGAAATGGGTCCCTGACAAGCCAAGCGCCTCCCTACAGCTGAGGGGAGGGTCTGAGGAGGAGCGCTGAACGCCCTTCCCTCTGGGTGCAGGGGGCTTGGGTCTCGGGACACTCTGGTGGAGGCGGCCCGCTCTCAGACCCTCAGGGTCACTGCGGGGGCTCCTCTCCTCTGGAGTCAGCAGGCTTGTGGTTTTTTCATGAGGGTGACCTGCTGTTCTGCCCAGAGGTCCTCAGGGTGTCCTTCCATGTCACCTCTCTGGGGCTTGGCTCCGTGTCCTGCCCCCTGTGGCTGGTGCCGCCCAGTAGGGCAGGGCCTCGGGACGCCCCTGCCCGCTGACCTGACAGCGCCCTGTGGTGCTTCCTCCAGGGGCTTCCCTCCTGCTGCAGAGACCGCCGAAGAGGACTGTGGAGCCCTTTTGCTCAGAAACAAAGGTGATATTGAAGTCACGAGGGTGACAAATTTTGGAACTCTGCAAGAAGGACAGAGCAAAAATATGGTGATCTTAATAGAGTAAGTTTGCCACTTAAAATTACACCATTGGGTTTTAAGCTGTGATTAAAGAATTTCTGTAGAGTGAACTTTACTTTGCCTGTTTGTTTTTCACTTTATGTGTATCTTTCTAAATTTTCGCCCTGAAGTAGCCTTTTCGCTTACACTCAATTAGAAGTATTTTCAATTGTCATTCTCTTGTTACATTGAATTCTGTTTTAAGGTAATAGTGTTTTAGCTTTAAAAATCCTGTCTCTCTTCACAGCTAATTTTCCTTTTGCAGGAATAAAGGAGATGTTCCTCAAAACTTAGTCAGTTGCAAGCTGGGTGGCTGGGATAAAGCTAAACAGTTCAGATTTCAAATGCTGGATGAAACCCAGGTGTGCCCTGAAGTGTCTCCTATTTGTGTACCTGAGAAGGAGAAGGATTTTGCAGATGAAAATATTAACTCGCTAGACAGCTTCAGGGAAAGCACAGCCTGGCAGACCCTGGAGAGCAGTTTGGTGAACAGCAAAGAAGTCTCTTCAGGTAGCCATCTCAGCTGTTACTGTCGGATCAACCGCACCAGCACCTTCAGGCCAGGAGCCGGCGCAGCTGCTCCAGGGTCTGGGCGGGTGGGTGGCAGTGGCTACACTGCCAGCTCTTGGTCTGGACCCTACTCTGGTAACTCGCGGCCGACAGCTGGAGATCGCCCAGCGTGCTTCAGACGAGCTGCTTCCTCTGAGCGACTCTAAACTGGGGAGAGCCTGCCTGCGCACCTCTGCCTGGTGGTCGCTGTGTGTGCTAGACCCTTCCATCAACACCACTGCTGTCAGAACAGCTCAACTTTGGTCTAATTTTGGTTTTAAATTTCATCTCCTAGGTGACTGTGCCTGTAAAGGAGAAAATGGAGTAAAGGAGAAGAACGCATCACAGAAGCAGGTGACAGAGTCCAAACCCAATGGGCTCATCCCTGCAGGGGGAGAAACTCGCATCGTGATCACATGTGATGCAAAGTACGTGGCTGGAAGGTGTGGACAGAGTTGACCTTAGGACACGTGCACAGGCATCTTGTTCTGTTTCACATGTGGTCCTTCTGGGTGGGATGTTGTGAAAAGGATTGGTGGTTATTTTGGTGGGACAAAATCACAAGGACAAGCACTGGAGAAAAGTGGTCCAGTCCAGGGGCTGAGTCGGGGTACCCACTGAGGCGCTTGTACCCGGCCCTGACTCCTGACTGGTGGGGGACATGAGCCGCTCAGCCCCGCCCGGGAGCCGGTGCCCCAGCCTCCTGCTGCTGCTCCCCGTGCCTCCCTTCAGTGTGCCCTGCGCCCTTCCTGCCCCGCCCCTCCCCCCCGGGCAAGCTGGCCAGACGGCGGCTCCTGAGCCCTTGCGGGCCCTTCCCCTCTTGCCTCCTCCCCTGTGTCCAGAACGCTGGGCTCTTACTCCCCAGTCACCTGCCAGCTAGGAGCTTGGGTGCAGCCCTTCTTCCCTCTCTCATCTCATCTACACCTGCTGGTTCTACATTGGTCCAAGGGTGGTTCTGATTAGATCAGCGCCTTGCTTCAGGCTGAGGGTGACACTGTGCACAGAGGGCAGTCCTCGAGTGAGCAGTCAGTGCTGGTGCCTGTGTAGCCGTGTGATGTGGCCGAGCCTCGAGCAGCAGAGGGAGGTGGGCTGCAGGCAGAGGGAGATGGCGTCTTGTGTAGCACAGCTCGGACCACTCTTGGAAACACTGGACGTGTGTTTCCTATTCTTAAGTCTGATAATCACAGATAGTACTATCTTAGGTTTGTGATTTTATCTTATACTGTTCATGGGGTTCTCAAGGCAAGACTACTGAAGTGGTTTGCCATTCCTTTCTCCAGTGGACCACATTCCGTCAGACCTCTGCACCGTGACCCGTCTGTCTTGGGTGGCCCCATACGGCATGGCTTAGTTTCACTGAGTTAGACAAGGCTGTGGTCTGTGTGATTAGATTGGCCAGTAGTCTGTGATTGTGGTTTCCGTCTGTCTGTCCTCTGATGCCCTCTTTCAGTGCCTGCCGTCTTACTGGGGTTTCTCTTACCTTGGACGTGCGGTATCTCTTCACAGCTGCTCCAGCAAAGCGCAGCCGCTGCTCCTTAACTTGGACAGGGGATAGCTCCTCTTGGCTGCTGCCCTGACCTTGGACATGGGGTAGCTCCCCTCGGCTGCACTTCAAGAGTGAACATTGACATTTTAGGAATCAATGAACTAAGATGGACTGGAATGGGTGAATTTAAATCAGATGACCATTATATCTACTACTGTGGGCAGAAATCCCTTAGAAGAAATGGAGTAGCCATCACAGTCAACAGAAGAGTCTGAAATGCAGTACTTGGATGCAGTCTCAAAGTCAACAGAATGATCTGTTCATTTCTAAGGCAAACCATTCAATATCACGGAAATCCTTATCTGTGCCCTGACCAGTAACGCTGAAGAAGCTGAAGTTGAACAGTTCCTTGAAGACCTATAAGACCTAGAACTAACACCCAAAAAAGATGTCCTTTTCATTATAGGGGACTGGAATGCAAAACTAGGAAGTCAAGAGACACCTGGAGTAACAGGCAATTTTGGCCTTGGATACAGAATGAAGCAGGGCAAAGGCTAATAGAGTTTGGCCAAGAGAACACACTGGTCATAGCAAACACCCTCTTCCAACAACACAAGACTCTACACATGGATATCACCAGATGGTCAACACTGAAATCAGATTGATTATATTCTTTGCAGCCAAAGATGGAGAAGCTCTATACAGTCAACAAAAACAAGACCAGGAGCTGACTGTGGCTCAGATCATGAACTCCTTATTGCCAAATTCAGACTGAAATTGAAGAAAGTGGAGAAAACCACTAGACCATTCAGGTATGACCTAAATCAAATCCTTTATGACTATACAGTGGAAGTGAGAAATAGATTTAAGGGCCTAGATCTGATAGACAGAGTGCCTGATGAACTATGGATAGAGGTTTGTGACATTGTACAGGAGACAGGGATCAAGACCATCGCATGGGGAAAAAAAATGCAAAAAAGCAAAATGGCTGTCTGGGGAGGCCTTACAAATAGCTGTGAAAAGAAGAGAGGCGAAAAGCAAAGGAAAAAAGGAAAGATATAAGCATCTGAATGCATAGTTCCAGCAAATAGCAAGGAGAGATAAGAAAGCCTTCCTCAGCAATCAATGCAAAGAAATAGAAGGAAACAATAGAATGAGAAAGACTAGAGATCTCTTCAAGAAAATAGAGATACCAAGGGAATATTTCATGCAAAGATGGGCTCAATAAAGGACAGAAATGGTAGGGACCTAGCAGAAGGTAGTAAGAAGAGGTGGCAACAATACACAGAAGAACTATACAAAAATCTTCATGACCCAGATAATCACGATGGTGTGATCACTCACCTAGAGCCAGACATCCTGGAATATGAAGTCAAGTGGGCCTTAGAAAGCATCACTACGAACAAAGCTAGGGGAGGTGATAGAATTCCTGATGAGCTATTTCAAATCCTAAAAGATGATGCTGTGAAAGTGCTGCACTCAATATGCCAGCAAATTTGGAAAACTCAGCAGTGGCCACAGGACTGGAAAAGGTCAGTGTTCATTCCAATCCCAAAGAAAGGCAATGCCAAAGAGTGTTCAAACTACCACACAATTGCACTCATCTCACACGCTAGTAAAGTAATGCTTAAAATTCTCCAAGTCAGGCTTCAGCAATACGTGAACCGCGAACTTGCAGATGTTCAAGCTGGTTTTAGAAAAGGCAGAGGAACCAGAGATCAAATTGCCAACATCCGCTGGATCATGGAAAAAGCAAGAGAGTTCCAGAAAAACATCTATTTCTGCTTTATTGACTATGCCAAAGCCTTTGACCGTGTGGATCACAATAAACTGTGGACAATTCTGAAAGAGATGGGAATACCAGACCACCTGACCTGCCTCTTGAGAAATCTGTATGCAGGTCAGGAAGCAACAGTTAGAACTGGACATGGAACAACAGACTGGTTCCAAATAGGAAAAGGAGTACGTCAAGGCTGTATATTGTCACCCTGCTTATTTAACTTACCTGCAGAGTGGCATCATGAGAAATGCTGGGCTGCAAGCTGGAATGAAGATTGCTGGGAGAAATATCAGTAACCTCAGCTATGCAGATGACACCACCCTTATGGCAGAAAGTGAAGAAGAACTAAAGAGCCTCTTGATGAAAGTGAAAGAGGAGAGTAAAAAAGTAGGCTTAAAGCTCAACGTTCAGAAAACGAAGATCATGGCATCTGGTCCCATCACTTCATGGCAAATAGATGGGGAAACAGTGGCTGACTTTATTTTTCTGGGCTCCAGAGTCACTGCAGATGGTGAGTGCAGCCATGAAATTAAAAGACACTTATTCCTTGGAAGGAAAGTTATGCCCAACCTAGACAGCATATTAAAAAGCAGAGACATTATTTTGCCAACAAAGGTCCATCTAGTCAAGGCTATGGTTTTTCCAGTGGTCATGTATGGATGTGAGAGTTGGGCTGTAAAGAAAGCTGAGCACCAAAGAATTGATGCTTTTGAACTGTGGTGTTGGAGAAGACTCTTGAGAGTCCCTTGGACTGCACGGAGATCTAACCAGTCCATCCTAAAGGAGATCAGTCCTGGGTGTTCATTGGAAGGACTGACTGATGTCGCAGCTGAAACTCCAATACTTTGGCCACTTCATGTGAAGAGCTGACTCACTTGAAAAGACCCTGATGCTGGAAAGATTGAGGGCAGGAGGAGAAGGGGACAGCAGAGGATGAGATGGTTGGATGGCATCACTGGCTTGATGGACATGGGTTTGTGTGGACTCCGGGAGTTGGTGATGGACAGGGAGGCCTGGCATGCTGTGATTCATGGGGTCGAAAAGAGTTGGACACGACTGAGTGACTGAACTGAACTGATTTTATCTTGGGAAAATGTTACATTGCTTATTGCACAGCATCCCTTTTTTCCCTGTAAAAGAATCATAAAGGCTCAGGGTGACAGTCTGCCAGCTCTGTGACTTAACCTGAGTGAAAAGGGAGGGTGTGTTAGATCTGCCTGGCTTAGCTTACAACACACACTAAATTGTGTCTTGTTTTTCCAGGAATTCTGGCCGCTGCAGGGAGCTCCTTCTGCTTTGCTTCTCCAATTTCATAATCGGGCGATACCTTGAAGTAAATGTTGTCAGTGAGGAGGAGTCACTGATAGCTGTCCGCGAACCCTTTTCGTGGAAGAAGTCTAAAAGTTCCCAGGTGTTAGCTTCCACCAAAACCACAGTCGTTGTGACCACACAGAAAAGGTACCATGAGCAGAAGTGAAAAAGCATGCCCAGATCTTGGGCTCATGGTGTGAGGGACACAGACGATTGCTGTTGTTGAAGGGAGGCAGACATCCAGATAAAGGGGTATAGCTATGGTCCAGCCTCTTACATCATTGTCCTGGGGGCACACTGTGAGGACCAGGTGGGGGGGCCTGTGACCCCAGCTAGTCTCAGGGTGACTCTCAGAGCAGAATAGGACTTGACCGTTTGCCTCAGCTGCTGCCATCCTTCATGTTCCCAACAGCACAGCCACCCACCTTCCAAGAGAGCCCGTGTCACACATGGGCACCCAGCAAGAAGGAGTCAGTGAGACGTGGCTGGCATGGCCTCTGTGAGCTGTCCAGAGCACCCGAGTGTCACTTATCAAGGGCAGCTTGAGGGTCACTTGGCTGCTTGAAGGCCTTTTGAAGATATGACAGCTTTCAAAAGTGAAATTAAAAAAAAAAAACCTGTAACCTATCTACATGTGGCTGGGGGTTGGCGGCCACCCAGCCACTAACTGGGGCATCTGGAAAGTGCTTTATGTCCACCTTTTCTCATCTGCAGTAATAGACCCCAGAAGCTCTCAAAAGCAGATTTTGCTTTTTTAAGTTTGGTGCCAAAATTCATGACCTATAGACTGGAGGGTTTTCACAACTTAGTCCTGTGGGTCTGTGGCCTCAGCTGCTGCCCCAAGCCCCTGGGATGATGGGTGCTACTTTTCTGTAATGGGAAACCCTGAGTTTCTGCTTACACCCTACCTGGGAACAATTGAAGATAAGATGTGGACTTCGACTCCAGTTGTTGGCTGAAGGAAGGACGGTTGGAGTGTTGTGTGCTGTCGGCCTTGGGTTGGAGCAATTGACTCCCAGCGTGCACAGGGAGCCGCGTCGTCCCCGCCCAGTTTCTCAGCCCCTCTGACTTGCTCTGTGAAGCGATGGTCCCGCCCCCGCCCTGCCTGTGATCGTGAGGACCTTTCTTTCCGCTGGGCTGGGTCTTTCTCTTGGTGTACTGGCTTTTGGTTGCTGCACGTGGGCTTTTCTCTGGTTGCTGTGGTATGTCTGAGGGTCACCTTGCAGTGGCTTCTCGTGGACCCTAGGGCGCACTGACTTCAGTAGTTGCAGCACGTGGGCCCAGTAGTGGCATGTGGGTTTAGTTGCCCCACAGCATGTGAGATCTTAGTTCCTAGGGCAGGGATCAAACCCATGTCCCTTGGATTGGCAGGTGGATTCTTAACCGCTGGACTATAGGGAAGTCCCAGTTATGAGAATTAAGTGTACAGTTTCTGGCTCTGAACAGTCAGTAGTAATGAATAAGCAGTAACAGTCACTAGGTGTGTGAACAGTGGTCAGGCTGGGTGGCTCTAGGGATGGAAGCTGAGCACAGGAGCAAGAAGTCACATGGTCTGCAAGCGGTGGGTCCTCAAGGGCTGGGCTCCAGTTACAGGAGCTTTCTAGAGCCTCCAGCTGTCTTCAGTGGTGCTCCAAGCAGCTTTCTCATTACAAGTTGACTTAACTGGAGAAGTGAAATAGAGCAGGAGCAGATGTATTTAATCCCCTGGTCAGTTTTTCCACTTTGAATGTTAACACATTGTTCCTGTTCAGGAGCATGCCTAAAACAAACATCTGTTTCCCACCATCAAAGTAGTGACCCAGAGTACCTGTCCTGATGGCCTGGCTCCTTTGGAACTGCCAGCGTCTGCATCTGCCCACCCCACCAGCAGACAGGCTGCTTTAAGCCCTCCAAGACCCAGCCCCAGCCACCAGTGGCCAGCAGCCTCCACACAAGGCAGGGCCTGGGAGCAACCAGCCCAGGGGCAGCCTCACCCACCACTCACAGCAGTCAGCCCACATAGAGGGCACATGTAGCTCTGAAGCATGTAGCTCTGGTGCTCAGAGGGGAGTATGCTGCTGGTTGCATAGGACACCTACAAAAGGCCACTTTCCCAAGGTCAGGAAACGTAACCACACCCCGCCCCGATACTCAGAAATAAAAACAGCAAGCTGGGCGCAAGGTGACCGAGGAGGGCTTCCCTGGTGCTCTAGTGGTTAAGAATCCGCATGCCACTGCAGGAGCCGTGGGTTCAGTCTCTGGTCTGGGAAGATCCCACTTGCCAAGGAGCAGTTAAGCCTGTGAGCCATAACTACTGAGCCTGCGTGCTGCAGCGACTGAAACCTGCGTGCCCCAGAGTCTGTGCTCCTTAACGAGGGAGGCCCCTGCAAAGAGAAGCCCTCGTGCCACAGTGGAGAGTAGCCCCCACTCACCACAGAGAGAGCCTGCAGGCAGCAGCGAGGACCCACTGCAGCCAGAAATAAACAGTGTTAGCAAGGTGACAGGGGGGTGTGTTCCCAATACAGCAACAGTGAAACTCCAGAAGAGCTGAGGGACGTGGAGACAAGCCTCCTGAAGGAGAGGTTTCAGGGTAATGATGGCAGAGATCAAGGAACTTGGGAGGCGAATGCATGAGTGCAGTGAGAAGTGAGAAGTCTTCAACAGAGTTAGAAAATGTAAAGAACCAAACAGATGAAGACTAAAGTAACTGAAATGGAAAATGCCCTAGAAGGAATCGGAAGTGGATTAGATGATATGGAGGAATGAATCAGCAAGCTTGGGAGACAGGGTGGTAGAAATCACTGAGGTGGAACAGAAGAAAGAGAAAGGAGTAAAAAGAAATGAGGATAGATTAAGAGAACGGGACAACGTCAAGTGTGTAGACATTCACGGGATAGGGGCCCCACAGGGAGAAGAGAGAGGCAGGGGCAGAGAGCACGAGTGGAGACACGGCAGCGGAAAGCTTCCTGACCCCGAAAAGAAAACAGACGTCCAGGTCCAGGAAGCACAGGGCGCCACAGACAGGATCAGCCCAAGGAGGAATGCAGCAAGACATGCTATAATTAACCTGGGGAAGGGTAGAGGCAGAATATTAAAAGCAGCACGCTAGGTGGTGGCGCCCACTCCAGTGCCCTCGCCCGGAAAACCCCGTGGACGGAGGAGCCTGGTGGGCTGCAGCCCATGGGGTCGCTAAGAGTTGGGCACGACTGAGCGACTTCACGTTCACTTTTCACTTTCATGCATTGGAGAAGGAAATTCAACCCACTCCAGTGTTCTTGCCTGGAGAATCCCAGGGACGGGGGAGCCTGGTGGGCTGCCGTCTATGGGGTCGCACAGAGTCAGACACGATTGAAGTAACTTAGCAGCAGCAGCAGCAGCAGGCACAAGGGAACTTCTGCAAGACAGTCAATTGATTTCTCAGAATCTGCAGGCCAGATAGGAGTGGCAGGATATATTTAAAAGGATGAAAGGGAAAAACCAACACCCAGGAACACGACCCAGCAAGGCTCTCGTTCAGATTTGATGAAGAGATCAAAAGCTTTACAGACAAGCAAAAACTAAAAGGATTCAGCATCACCAAACCAGCCTTACAAGAAACTTTAAAGGGACTTTTTTTTTTTTTTAGCAAAAAAGAAAAGGCCAGAAAAGAAAGTGGGAAAGTTATGAAAGAAAACTCGTAGGAAAAATAAAAATATATAGTAAAGGTTGTAAAAACAGCCTTGTATAAAGCTAGTAATAAGGTTAAAAGGCAAGAGTAGTAAAATCATATGTACCCACAACAAAGGTAAGTGACAGTGTTGGTTGCTCAGTTGTATCCGACTCTTTGTGACCCTATGCACTGCAGCCCACTGGGCTCCTCTGCCTTGGGAGTCTCCAGGCAAGAATACTGGAGCGGGTGTGCATACCCTTCTCCAGGGGATCTTCCTGACCCAGGGACTGACCCCACGTCTCTATGTCTCCTGCATTGGCAGGCGAGTTCTTCACCGCTAGTGCCAACTGGGAAGCCCAGTAAATAAGGGACACACAAAAGATGTCTAGTATGAAGTCAAGCATGATAATTATGAGGCAAGGGGAGTGACAATGCGGGGCTCTTTGCATGTGTTTGTACTTAAGCAGCTTAAATAACCATAGATGGATGGACGGATTGATGGGTGGATGGATGGAAGGTGGAAATGGATGGATGGAGGCTGGCTGGGTGGAGAGGTGGGTGGATGGATGGGAGGGATAGATGGATGTGTGGATAGATGCGTGGGTGGATGGATAGGTAGCTATCCCCAGTGGGGGGAGTGTAGTCAGTAACAATGTAATAATATTTTTGCAGAAGGACACATCTTAACTATGCTATGATCATCCTTTTTGAAATGTACAGAAAAATCAAATCACTCTGTTGCTTAATAGGAACTAATAGTGTTGTAGGTCAGTTATACATCAAAAACAAAGTCAGAAAAGGAGATCAGATCTGTGGTCACCAGTTTGGTTTAGGGGAGGGAAGTTGAATGAAGGAGGTCGGAGGTGCAGACTGCTGTTAACCAGATGAGTAGGTCCTGGGCATGCAGCATACAGCGTGACAGATGGGGTCAGCACTGCTGCTGTGCTCACACGAAGGGCGTTAACAGTAAGGCCTGGGGGTTGTCATCACGGAAGAAATGCTGTTTCCTGTTTCTTCACCTCTGCGTTTGCATGAGACGGTGAGTGGTCACTGTTTCCTGGCGCGTGTGAGTCAGGTCATCACACTGCAGGCCTTCAGTGTCCTCAGTGCGCCTGTCAGCGTCTCCATGGAGCTGGAAGGAAAAGGACAGTTGGGCTCATTGGAAGCTTAGAGACAGTGTCTCTGAATTCCCTGGTTCCTGGAGGCGCCTGGGCATTGGGCCTGTTCTGTTGCAGGCAGAGCAGCTCTGCTCCTGCTTACAGGAGAACAGGCCTGGAGAGCGGGTCCCGAAGCGGAGTGACACTTTACCAACTGAGGACTGAGGCCAGAGCCCAGCTATCAGTGGGTTTTGGTGAGGATGTCTAACTAAAGACATCTGGTAGAAAGTGCCTTGTGAGGACGGATTGTTTTTGACTTGAGACTCTCTTTCGTAAGGAACTCGCGACGCCAACTTCCCAGCTTCCTCCCGCAGTACCCGATACCAGACAGGCTTAAAAAGTGTGTGGAACAGAAAATCGACATCCTGACCTTCCAGCCGCTGCTTGCGGAGGTAAGGAGCATGTCTTATGCGAAGCACTGACTCTCCTCCACACTCACGCTGTTTTCTGACAAGCTCAGGATGAACCCTTGTCGAATTCAGAGGTCATGTGGGCTGGTTTTCACACCAGGAGCTGGGAGTGTCAGAATATTGAGCGTGGAGACCATCGCTGGGTCCCTCTGGAGACATCCATCCTCACGGTCTTACGGACTTACATGCACCAGGGCTCTGGGAATGCCCTCTCCCCACCTGGCCTTTCTCCTGTGTGGCTGAGCCTTAGCAGCTCTCCACTCCTGCCGGAGCTCTGAGCACTAGGAAGGCCTGCAGCCGCGCAGAGCAGCGAGGAGGGGAGGGGGCAGCCCCCCAACCCCGAGCCTCGGGCCTCCCCTGCCAGGACGGCCCCTCCTCACCTTCGCAGTGCTGTGTGTGCTCGGGCTTCCTCACGCCTGCTGGAGGAGGCCTGCTCCCAGCCTGTGTGCTGTGACGGGTGGAGAAGGGCTGGGAGGCCGAGGGCAGGGCAGTGCTGAGTGAGCCCCGGCAGGGCTGGAGCCTGTGTGTGTGCAGGGAGAGCAGAGATGTCTGCCGCGCTGGCAGGGAGGAGGGGAGCGCGGCCCTGTCTGCAGGAGGCGTCTTCCCAAGAACCTGGGGGTCTGTTGGCTGAGGAGAGGGTGAGTGGAGTGAGGCCTGGCCCGTGTGTTGATTCGGGGCAAGGGGCGAGGACAGGCTGCAGGGCCATGTGTCAAAGGAGAGCTTGAGCCCATGGCTGTGTGGCAGCTAGGAGCATGCGTGACACTGGGGCAGACAGACAGGCGGACGGAGCCTCTGTCTGCTGGGCCCTGTGTCCTCCTGCAGTGAGGGTGCCGCAAGGGTACCGGCAGCAGACAGCACCTGAGGCGGGCGGACCACAGGGAGGGAACAGCACCCACGGGCGAGGCCGTGGGTGGCTGCAGTGACGCCTGTCGGCCTGAGCTGAGGCCGGAGCAGCAAACCAGCCCTAAAGTAGCTCAAAGCAAACCTGGGGCTGAGAAGCGGATCCCAGGGCGGTGTTCGTACAGCGTCCAGGACTGTCCTGTGGGCCTCCTGTGACCTGGCCTGGGCGCCAGAACAGGACCTCCTCAGGAGTGCAGTTCCCAGGAGAAAGTGGCTCCTTTCAGCAGTGGTAACGTCACAGAACCGAGATAGTGCCCCTGTCACTCAGCGCGTCTGTGCCCTGTAGCCTCCCCCCACAGTGTGGCCCCTCCTGGGGCGCCTCCTGTCTCCTTGCCCTGTCTGGGAGGGGCCCTCTGGGCCAGGAGGCCCTGCTTTCCTTCCCACCTTTATTCTTTTGCATGGAGCCTGTATTTCCCCTCACCCCCTTTCAGGGTTTTCACTGGTTTTAAGGCTTTTAGTTCTCAGTGTGCCTTGCTGTAAGTTCTTCGCATGTCTTGGCTTGGGTTCTTGAGCTTATTGGATAACCTGAACTTGGAGTTCTCAGATTCCAAGGTTCTTGGCCATTCTGGCTTCATGTGTTCCTTCTGCCCTGCTCGCCAGGCTCCTGGGACGGGCACATGCGGCCACATGAGCTAGCCCAAGCTGCTGGCTGCTCCTTCGCCTCTCTCTGTCTTTCCCCTCTGGGCTGCATTCTGAGTAGTTGCTGTGGCTGTCTTCAAGCTCACTGGTGTTTCTTCTGCAGCATGTAACCTCTCCAGACACTGCAGTCATGGCCTCCACAGGTTCAGCGAGGGTCTTTTACATCTTCTGTATCTCTACTTAATGGGCTTCCCTGGGGCTCAGGTGGTAAAGAATCTACCCGCAATGCAGGAGGAGAATACAGGAAACTCAGGTTGGATCCCTGGGTGCAGAAGATCCCCTGGAGAAGGGAACGGCAGCCCACTCCAGTATCCTTGCCTGGAGAATCCCATGGACAGAGGAGCCTAGTGGCCTACAGTCCATGGGGTTGCATAGAGTAGGACATGACTGAGTGACTAACATTTTCACTTTAACTTCTCTACTTAACATGCTTCGTCTTTCCTCAACTTTCTTTTCACTTCCGTCTTTTCCCTCCACGTTTTGAACGTATAGTTAAATATACAAAGCATATAAATATGTAAAAGAGCTGTGTTATGACCCTGTGCACTGACTCTGTCCCAGGGCTGGCTGGCTGGCTGGCTGGCTGGCTTCCCTTTGCACCTTTTATTTTGTATTGGAGTCTAGCTGATCAGCGGCGCTGTGATCGCTCCAGGTGAACATTGAAGGGACTCAGCCACGCGTATACATGGATCCATTCTCCCCCAGACTCCCCTCCCGTCCTGGGCCTCGAGCAGAGTCCCTGCGCTCTACAGCAGGTCCTTGTTGGTTATCCCACTTAGAGCAGTGTGTACATGCCCCTCCCAAGCACTCTAACTATCCCTCCCCCCCCACCCCCCCCCCCCCCCGCCCCGTTCTTCCTGCTGGTAACCATAAGTTCCTTCTCTAAATCTGTCAGTCTCTTTCTGTTTTGTAAATAAGTTCATTTGTGTCCTTTCTTTTTAGATTTAGCATATAAGGGCTATTTCTCCTTCTCTGTCTGACTTACTCCCAGGGGTCATTTTTATTGTTCTGTGGATAGGTTTTTCTCCTGGTTACAGATTGTGGCTTCTGCTTATTGCTGTGCCTGGTCATCTTTGTTTGGATGCTAAACAAACATTCTGCATTCTACTTTGTTGGTACTTCTATTCCTGGAAGTAGCTTTGAACTTTGTTCTGGGATGCAGTTGGGTTAGCTGGGAGCGGTTGGGTACTTTCAGCCTTCTTTTATTGAAGCCTGGCTAGTCAGCTCCGTTGAAGCCTCGTTAGAGCAGAGTGGTTTTTACTTAGGGCTGTTCCCTTCTGAGTCCCGCACCCAGTGCCCCTGTATCTCAGGCCTTTCTGTTTAGGCTAGGAGGCCCGCAGCACCTCAGCCCTGTGTGAGCTCTGGGAATTGTTCTTTTCAACCCAGTGGCGCTCAGCAGGCGAACTTTCCCCCAAGAGACACTTTAGGTTGTCACGACTGAGCATGCCCGCAGCCTCCAGTGGGTGGAGGCCAGAGATGCTACTCACTGCCGTGCCCTGCGCAGCTCAGCCCTGCTGCACAGGCCAGCCGCCCTGGTGTCAGCCGTGCGGAGGCTGAGGAGCCCCTCACCGCTCCCGCCCCACGTGTCTGTCCCGTCTGGCATAGCTTCTCACACTCATGTGCTCACGGGCCCCTGGGAAGCTCCGGGTCACTGCGCTGCACCTGTTCCCTGGCATTCAGCCTCCTGGGACCCGCAGCCCCACCCCCTCAGCACAGAGACGGCAAGGCTGCCTGGGCTCACTCTGTGCTGAGTCTGGCAGCTCTGTGTGGGTAGGAGCGGGGTGGTTGTGGGGCTCACTCAGATGACTCCCTGTCTCAAGGCTGCCGCCCTGCACTTGCCGGTCACCAGCGTTTGAAGCCTGGCTAGTCAGCTCCGTTGGCTTCCTGACATGGATATGTGTGGAGTGTTGCTCTGCTTTCACTAACAGGCTGCCTTGTTTTCCAGCTTTTAAACATGTCAAACTACAAGGAGAAGTTTTCAACTTTGCTCTGGCTGGAGGAGATTCATGCAGAAATAGAACTGAAGGAGTATAATATGAGTGGGGTCACTTTGAAAAGAAACGGGGATCTGCTAGTTCTGGAGGTCCCAGGATTGGCTGAAAGTAGGCCTTCTCTGTATGCAGGTGGGTTGTTACGTGTCGCGTTTTCCTCGGTGGACTGGCAGACATTGAACACAGTCACGGAATAGAATATTTTAACTGGCAGCGCTGTCGTCACACGAGTTGCCTTTGCTTTGGGTATCTCTCTCAGCACATTGACGTGATTTTAAGCCATTGACCGCATAATGTTTTTTCGCTTATTCCACTTCTTCAGAGTGTTTTATTTTATAGTATAGCAGCAGCAAAGTTTATTGAGTTTGTAGTTTTATATGTGGCAATGTGTTTTTTAACTAGGTGATAAACTGATTTTAAAAACCCAAGAGTACAACGGACACGTGATTGAATACATCGGCTACGTGATTGAGGTGAGAGGCCGCTGTTAGTCAGTCCATGTGGGGCCGGCCCAGCAGACCACTCACAGAGGTGACCCACCTGCCTCGGGGATGGAGGGGCAGGTCCCTTGGGTGTTGACGGCATTTTAGAAAATCAGGGATCAAGTGAATATTTAAGTAAGTGTGATGCATAAAGAGAATTTTGTAACTGAAGAAATCCTATCACTTTCAGCCATGAACAGCATGCTCACCTGTTATCACGTGGATATCAGGGTATCACATGGGTATCACACGGAAGGGTTGCGTTTACTCAGATTTGAGTGTTCTGAATGTGTCCCAGAGGGTAGACTGGTCATGCCCCTAGGGGCCATTCTGTGGACTAAGCCCTCAGCAGAAGCAGGGCGAGAGATGTCAGGGGTGAGACCCCCCGACCCTGCCCCTGGGCTGGTTGGGGGAACGACCAGCACCACGAGCTGGAGAGCCCAGAGCTGAAGCTGCAAGCGCCGCCTCAGGGTGTGAGGGCGCCCCTGCTGACCCTCCTGCAGGATCGTCCATGGAGCCGCCGCTCCTGAGCGCTGGGCTGCCAGGTGAAGCTAGGGCTGTCTTGGGTCTCAGTCCATTGCTTCGCTCAGTTCTCTGGAACTCCTTGGCTGGCACCATGGCCTGGGTACCTTGAAGGCACCGAGGCCCTCGAGGGCCCCCAGATGGTGTGGCAGGTGGCATGGTGCTTCTGGGAACCTCCTTGGACTGCGCTGGCACTGGCCTCCCCTGGCTGCCGCCTCAAGAGGGCCTGCCCGTCCGGGGGAGCACGCGGAGCACTTCCGCCTTCTCCCTGACTCTAGCTCTGGAAGCCCGCCCTGTTGTGTCCCCTCGTGCTCTCCTGCGCTTGCTTGCCTTGGTCTCCCAGGTTTGTTCATGGCTTTGAAGTTTGCGTGAACGGCAGCATCAGTGCATGATGCCCTGGGGGCCTTGATCTGTTGATGACTGTGCAGGTCGACCCTCGCTGTTTGTGGCTTGATTCCTTGTCTGCTTGGTGGTCTTTGGTTACAGATTTATTTTCATTTGTCTTAACCTGTGGGGAAACTAGGGACCTGTGCCTGCGTTTGCTTCTGCCAATAGCAGGGGCAGAGTTGGCCTCATGTCACAGCCCCCAGCTCTTGGGAGAGACCCCACTGCCCGCTGCTCCTGTCCTCTCAGCTCCTCCTCAGCTCGGGATTTTCCATCCTGCTCATCTCGGATTGTTATGTAGGATTTAGCTTTGGCTGATGGTCCCTGAATGGTTCCTTGTCCTGCTGGAAGGGGGTTTTGGAATGTTGTCCATGAGGCATTTTTGTGGTCAGCACACCCTGCTGTTAGTGGTCACCCACTGTCTGCTTTGGAGGTGGCAGCCTGCCCCCAGCATGCGCTGTCTGAGCCCCGAGGAGAGTGCGGAGGGGGAGGAGGTGGCAGCTGTGCTAGTGCGGCTGGGGGGGCGGCAGCATGCTGAAGCAGGCTTTCCAATATTTTTGCACACATTTCAGATACCAGATTTTAGCTCTGATCTACAGGATGGATTTTGATGATGAGTTGTGACTATGAGTAGAGGATTGTCTAAAGCAAACATAAAGATGAGAAGTAAAATATTTTTCTTTTTAGATACATGAAGAAGATGTAACTCTTAAACTTAATCCAGAATTTGAACAAGCGTATAACTCTGAACCTATGGATGTGGAATTTACATACAACAGGTAATGCTTCAGGGACTCTCCCTGCTGGGCGGGGCGCTTCTCCCCTTCGCTCGACCCCTTGACGCCTCAGTGCGGTATGCGTGCTGCAGGTGGTGCTCCCGCCCATCTGTATGGTCACAGCTTGGTCAGTGCACGTTTGTAACAGACCGAGCTGCAAACATTTGCACATCCGTTCCTTCTTGGACCTGAAGGGAGAATCCGCACTCTCGGTCACCACCGCCGCTGCTCCCTCTCACCCCTCATCAACGTGTCACAAGCCACCTCTTCCCTTCCTCCACCAAGCCCCCACTGTTAGCTGGGATTTTGTGTTTCTCTTCGCTTTCTAAAAGAATAGTCTGTATCTGTGCACACGCGCACGCACACGCGCACAGGAAAGTGTGTGTGTTGCCTGTAGCTGCTCTGCACTCGCAGCCTGTGGCCTCTGGAGCTGTGTGTGCACTAACGTGAGCTTCACACGCCAGGTTTTTGGCATGCTCGTGCCCCCGTGTGCTCTGCCCCGTCTGTGTGCCAGCTGCGCTGCTGTGGATGCCCACTCTCTCCTCATGCACACACACTCCCCCAGGTTTCCTTGGCTGCGCACTTAGGATGGGGGTCGCAGTTGGGGGCTGTTCATGTTCCAGTGCTACACGTGCTGGGAGAAGCGACCCCCAAGCTCACCCTCCTGAAACCTGGTTTTGGGAAACATCTGAATTGGTGCCAGCCTTGTAGGTGTCTGCTGTTTCCTCTATGGTCGTGAGGTATGTTTCTCTGATGATGTCTGAGGTTAGGGATCTCCCTATTTGTTGGCCATAAGGTTCTTCCATCTGTTAAACGCTTGCTCATGTCTTTTATTGAGTAATTTGATTTCTATTGTTTGTAGGAGTTCTCTCTGTATTTTTTGTACAGACCTTCTTAGATTCATGCATTACGGATAACTTCTGTGAGTTTGTTACTTGATTTCTCACCTCTTTAAGTGTCTTTTGAGTAGTAAGAGGTGGTAGCTTTTATAGTGGAATGTACCCGAGCTTTTGTACACGAGTGCTTCTCATGTCTGGTCTTCCCTGGTGGCTCAGTTGTAAAGAGTCTGCCCGCAAATGGAGAAGATGTAGGTTCGATCTTTGGGTCGGGAAGATCCCCTGGAGAAGGGAATGGAAACCCACTCCAGTATTGTTGCCTGGGAGATTTCATGGACAGAGAAGCCTGGCAGGCTGCAGTCCACGGGGTCACAGAGTCAGACAAGGCTGTGCGGCTGAGCACGCTCGCATGCTTTTCACATCTGATGGAAGAGCTCTTGGTGTTTGGAATGCAGCCAGAGGGAAACGTCTTGAGGCTGAACGGGTGGTGCAGCTGTGGAGTCGGCCTCTTGAGGGGTGCTTGCCTACGAAAGCGGAACAGACAGGACAGACAGGCCGGTGAGCGAGGAGGCGCCCGAGGCGCAGGGTCCTCCCTTGCTTGTGTGCTGACCAGGAGCACGAGAGACTCCTGGGGACGCGGCTTTGGACGCGGTCTGGAGGCCATGGTCCCTGGGGCAGGGGCACATCCTCCTTGGTGCCGAGCTGGTACAGCGGGCGGAATGCTGGTGAATGGGGGTATCTGAGGGCTTGTTGCTCTGACACAGGAGGTGGGATGCTCACAGAGGAAGGAGAGGATGTGGATCTGAGTGAGGGGCAGGCTGGGGGGCAGAGGCAACATAGCTGCAGCTGGTGTAGGAGGAAGCCGACTGGCGGACACAGACGGGAGGGTGGGTGGGAGTGCTGTCGGATCTGAGCCCAGGAAAGAGAGGGAGCAGGAAGAGGCTCAGGACCCTGGGCAGCTTCTTGACTCAGGATCGTCCAGGTGGGGCGCGAAGTGGGCTGGGCGGCCACCATAAGTGAGTGAGAAAGCCTGGGGGCACTTCTCCGCACAGAGGTTCTGCTCGCGCCGGATAAGTTTTTGTTTCCTTTTTTTTTGTTGTTCTTTTTTCTCCCTTTTTTATTCTTTTATCTATTTTCTTTTGGTTTATTTCTGTTTTTTTCCTCCCAAATAATTTTTTGATGGTTTACATTACGTTACTGCCCCAAAGAAGAGCAATATCAAAGAATGTTTAAACTACTGTACAGTTGCACTCATTTCACAAAATCCTTCAATCTAGGCTTCAGCAGTACATGAACCGACAACTTCCAAGATGTACAAGCTGGGTTTCAGAGAGGCAAAGGAAACAGAGATCAAATTGCAGATATTTGTTGGATCCTGGAGAAAGCAAGGGAGTTGAAGAAAAACATCTGTTTCTTTGACTACACTAAAACCTTTGACTCTGTGGATTATAACAAACTGGAATATTCCCAAAGAGACAGGAATACCAGACCACCTTACCTGTCTCCTGAAAAACCTCTGTGCAGGTCAAAAAGCAACAGTTAGAACCAGACATGAAACAATGGACTAGTTCAAAATTGAGAAAGGAGTACGTGAAGGCTATATATTGTCACCCTGCTTGTCTAACGTGTATAAAGAGTACGTCATGCGAAATGCAGAACTGGAAGAAGCACAAGCTGGAATCAAGATTGCCTGCAGAGATACCAACAGCCTAGATATGCAGATGATAGCACTCTGATGGCCGAGAATAAAGAGGAACTAAAGAGCCTCTTGATGAGTGTGAATGAGGAGAGTGAAAAAACTGGCTTAAAACTCAACATTTAAAAAACTAAGATTGTGGCATCCTGTCCCATCACTTCATGGCAAGTTGAGTTCGGCTCAGTCGCTCATTCGTGTCTGACTCTTTGCGACCCCATGGACCGCAGCACGCCAGGCCTCCCTGTCCATCACCAACTCCCAGAGCTTGCTCAAACTCATGTCCATGGAGTCAGTGATGCCATCCAACCATCTCATCCTCTGTCATCCCCTTCTCCTCCTGCCTTCAATCTTTCCCAGCATCAGGCTCTTTTCCAGTGAGTCAGTTCTTCGCATCAGGTGGCCAAAGTACTGGAGCTTCTGCTTCAACATCAGTCCTTCCAATGAATATTCAGGACTGATTTCCTTTGGGATTCACTGGTTTGATCTCCTTGCAGTCCAAGAGACTCTCAAGAATCTTCTCCAACACACAGTTCAAAAGCATTAATTCTTTGGTGCTCAGCTTTCTTTATAGTCCAACTCTCACATCCATACATGACCACTGGAAAAACCATAGCTTTGACTAGATGGACTTGTCGGCAGAGTTAGCATCTCTGCTTTTTAATATGCTGTCTATGTTGGTCTTAACTCTCCTTCCAGGAGTAAGCATCTTTTAATTTCATGGCTGCAATCACCATCTGTAGTGATTTTTGAGCCCCCCAAAATAAAGTCTGTCACTGTTTGCATTGTTTCACCATCTATTTGCCATGAAGTGATGCCGTGATCTTAGTTTTCTGAATGCTGAGTTTTAAGCCAACTTCTTCACTCTCTTTCACTTTCATCAAGAGGCTCTTCAGTTCCTCTTTGCTTTCTGCCATAAGGGTGTGTCATCTGTATATCTGAGGTTATTGATATTTCTCCCAGCAATCTTGATTCCAGCTTGGGTTTCATCGAGCCCAGCGTTTCTCATGATGTACTCTGCAGGTAAGTTAAACAAGCAAAGTGATAATATACAGCCTTGACGTACTCCTTTCCCTATTTTGAACCAGTCTGTTGTTCCATGTCCAGTTCTAACTGTTGCTTCTTAACCTACATGCAGGTTTCTCAGGAGGCAGGTAAGGTCCAGAAAGAATGAAGAGATGCAGCCAGAGCAAAAACAAAGCCCAGTTTGGGATGTGACTGGTGATGGAAGTAAAGTCTGATGCTCTAAAGAACAGTATTGCTTAGGAACCTGGAATGTTAGATCCATGAATCAAGGGAAATTGGAAGTGGTCAAACAGGAGATGGCAAAAGTGAACATTGACATTTTAGGAATCAGTGAACTGAAAAGGACTGGAATGGGCTAATTTAATTCAGATGACCATTATATCTACTACCGTGGGCAAGAATCCCTTAGAAGAAATGGAGTAGCCCTCATAGTCAACAAGAGAGTCTGAAATGCAGTACTTGGGTGCAATCTCAAAAACAACAGAAGGATCTGTGTTCATTTCCAAGGCAAATCATTCAGTATCACAGTAATCCAAGTCTATGCCCCAACCACTAATGCTGAAGAAGCTGAAGTTGAACAGTTCTATGAAGACCTACAAGACTTTCTAGGACTAACACCCCCCAGAAAACGTGCTTTTCATCATAGGGGACTGGAATGCAAAAGTAGGAAGTCAAGAGATACTTGGAGTAACAGGCAAGTTTGGCCTTGGAGTACAAAATGAAGCAGGGCAAAGGCTAACAGAGTTTTGCCAAGAGAATGCACTGGTCATAGCAAACACCCTTTTTCAGTAACACAAGAGAAGACTCTACGCATGGACATCACCAGATGATCAATACCGAAATCAGATTGATTATATTCTTTGCAGCCAAAGATGGAGAAACTCTGTATAGTCAGCAAAAACAAGACCGGAGCTGACTGTGGCTCAGATCATGAATTCCTTATTGCTGACTTCAGACTGAAATTGAGGAAAGTAGGGGAAACCACTAGAACATTCAGGTATGACCTAAATCAATTCCCTTATGATTATACACTGGAGGTGAGAAATACATTCAAGGAATTAGATCTAATAGAGTGCCTGAAGAACTAGGGATGGAGGTTCATGACGTTGTACAGGAGGCAGGGATCAAGACCATCCCCAAGAAAAAGAAATGCAGAAAGGCAAAGTGGTTGTCTGAGGAGGCCTTACAAACAGCTGTGAAAAGAAGAGAAGCTAAAGGCAAAAGAGAAAAGGAAAGGTATAGCCATTTGAATGCAGAGTTCCAAAGAATAGCAAGGAGAGATAAGAAAGCCTTCCTCAGTGATTACTGCACAGAAATACAGGAAAACAATAGAATGGGAAAGACTAGAGATCTCTTCAAGAAAATTAGAGATACCAAGGGAACATTTCATGCAAAGATGGGCTCAATAAAGGACAGAAATGGTAGGGACCTAACAGAAGCAGAAGATATTAAGAAGAGGTGGCAAGAATACACCCAAGAACTATGCAAAAAAGATCTTCATGACCCAGGTAACTACGATGGCGTGATCACTCACCTAGAGCCAGACATCCTGGAATGTGATGGGCCTTAGGAAGCATCACTACGAACAAAGCTAGTGGAGGTGATAGAATTCCAGTTGAGCTATTTCAGATCCTAAAAGATGATGCTGTAAAAGTGCTGCACTCAATATGCCAGCAAATTTGGAAAACCCAGCAGTGGCCACAGGACTGGAAGAGGTCAGTTTTCATTCCAATCCCAAAGAAAGGCAATGCCAAAGAATGTTGTAACTATTGCACAATTGCACTCATCTCACGTGCAAGCAAAGAAATGCTCAAAATTCTCCAAGTGAGGTTTCAATGGTACATGAACTGAGAAATTCCAGATATTCAAGCTGAATTTAGAAAAGGCAGAGGAACCAGAGATCAAATTCCCGATATCCGTTGGATTATGGAAAAAGCAAGTGAGTTCCAGAAAAGCATCTACTTCTGCTTTATTTACTACTCGAAAGCCTTTGACTGTGTGGATTGCAACAAACTGTGGAAAATTCTGAAAGAGATGGGAATATCAGACCACCTTTCCTGTCTCCTAAGAAATCTGAATGCAGGTCAGGAAGCAACAGTTAGAACTGGACATGGAACTGCCGGGGTCCAGCCCCAGGGGATCCAGGGTCATTCGAAGGGGAGACAGAGTAGGCGTCCTAGGAAAAAACGTATTTAATTACAGATATAGGGAGAGATTAGAAGCGGATAGTGTAGTAGGAAATATTAGTGGAGAAAAAGAGGCTGAATAACTTGATTTACGTGGAATACCAGTCACCACCTACGTAGGCCACAGGCGTCTTTCCTTTCTCCCGAAGGAGAGGAGGCACTGAGGCCTCCCTGGTCCGATCTTAGAAGCCCAGGCAGAATTAGCAGGATTGGTGAGTACCCATGTGCTGCTGCTGCTGAGTCACTTCAGTCGTGTCCGACTCCGTGTGACCCCATAGACGGCAGCCCACCAGGCTCCCCCGTCCCTGGCATTCTCCAGGCGAGAACACTGGAGTGGGTTGCCATTTCCTTCTCCAATGTATGAAAGTGAAAAGTGAAAGTGAAGTCGCTCAGTTGTGTCCGACTCTTAGCGACCCCATGGACCGCAGCCCACCAGGCTCCTGCATCCATGGGATTTTCCAGGCAAGAGTACTGGAGTGGGGTGCCATTGTACCAGATGGGAATTCAGCCAGAAGGGGAAAGAACGACACGGGAGAATCAGTCTTTGCAGAAACTGATCCCATTTCTTTATTTTTCAGGTTTGCTTATATACTTTTTGTTATACATAGGGATGACTACAGAGTCACGTGGGGGTCAGCAGACCTGACCCTTGTCACAATCAGGTGATTCATATAAAATTATACAAAGGTCTTATGGGTTTTACATCATCTTCTGGCCATGGCCTGCTGACATTTTATGGCCCTTTCTGATAACGGTCAGTCAACCAGAAAACTTATTTTTTCCAGGGGTGATTTTTAGTTAAACCAAGCGCTACCCTCCAAGTAAAGTTGCATTCCTATAGGGTGAGGGTGTAGTGGGTTACAATCAAGAAAGGAATTTACTCAGTCTAAAGTTTAACATGATTAATCTTAAAGGTTAATACTTATTTCTCCTATATGCTAGTTATATTCATTATAAGGGCAAGGAATATGGAGATTTAGCAGCAAATATTGGCTCAACAAATGAAAACCCTTCACCAGTATTCCCCTTAAGATCTATTTAATCTTAAGATAGTGATAAAGTTACATTTTTACACAGCAAGGACACAGTGATTTATAATAAAGTACAGTGATCTATAACAAAAGAGAAAATCCATTAACTCAAAAAGTCTAGTATTGCTAACATCAAAAACTACTTTATTTCCTTTTCTATATTCCAAATACATTGATTAATATATTCCCAGGTGGTTAACGATATGGAGGCCTGACGGCAATCATTGATTCAACAATGAGAAAAGCCCTATGCTAATTAAGACTTTAAAAATACTCCAAACTCTGTGCTGATTATGGTTGAGAGGTAGTAAACAATCATGTGCTTGGCAGGAGTATAGATAATCCTGTCACACAAGCTAGTTTGCCAGCAGAGAGGTTTGACCTGAGACACCCTTGTCACACCCAGGGCAGGAATTAGCAGTAATTATTGGCACAGTAAATGAAAAACCCTTCACCAATATAATTCCTAATCAACCCACTATAGTATACTAATAATTTTCTAACTTTTCAAAAGAGTCTGTATATAGAAAGTTTAAAGCATCTCGTGCCTCTCATGGTTGGGAGGCCGTAAACAATCACATGCGGCCGGACGAACCCGCTCAGGCAGGCTAGAGAAACTTCAGAGGAGTTTGTAAGTTGAAACACTCTTGTCATGCCCAGGAATTTTTATTAACTGGAGCTGCAAGGTAACTCCTTCTCCAAGAGAAATGGTGATGGGCCCGTAAAGTCAGAGGAGTAGGTGAGAGCATAAGTAAAGTAGGCAGTCTGGTTTCGGGGGTAGATGCTCGGGAACGGGGTTTCCTGAGGCTCGATCCCGCCTTTGCGTATGCTGAAGCCTCCTTCCTCATGACCTTTGCCATGGGCGGAGTTCCTCACAGACTGGTTACAAATAGGAAAAGGGAGTACGTCAAAGCTGAATCTTGTCACCCTGCTTATTTAATTTATATGCTGAGTACATCATGAGAAACGCTGGACTGGATGAAGCACAATCTGGAATCAAGATTGCCAGGAGAAATATCAATAATATCAGATACGCAGATCACGCTACCCTTACGGCAGAAAGCAAAGAGGAACTGAAGAGCCTCTTGATGAAAGTGAAAGAGGAGAGTGAAAAAGTTGGCTTCAATCTCACATTCAGAAAACGATGATCATGGCATCCGGTCCCATCACTTCATGCCAGATTGATGGGGAAACAGTGGAAACAGTAACAGATTTTAGGACAGGGAAGCCTGGCATGCTGCAGTCCATGGGTTTTCAAGGAGTTGGACATCACTTAGCGACTGAACAACAGCAACAAATTAAGTTACTCAAAATCAGATCATTTCACACTTGAGAAAATCTGTATTTCCTACTTGTTTTGAAAAATGAGAATGGACGACACAGCAGTGCAGCAGGTGAGACAGAACCAGGAGGCCAGGCCTCCTGATGCACAGATGGTCCCCCCTTACGCTCCTTTGCAAGCATTTTTCCTCCTTAAAAAAGTAGGTTTCCTGAGATACAGTGGTCATAAAATGCTTTTCCTGTTTGAAGTGTACAGTTTCCTGACTTTGACGTTTGCACACCTGTCGGATCCATCTCGCAGTGAAGACCCCGGTGGGCCTGGCTCCGCAGGAGTTTCCTGCTGCCCTGTCGTGCCTTGTCTGTGCCCCAGTGCCCAGTCTCCAGAGGCTCGTTTTCATTTCATAGAATTTACGTTAATTGGAAACGTACAGGACCTACTCTCTTTTTGCCTGGCATCTTTCACTCAGCTAATTATCTGGAGATTTAGCCTTACTTTTGCATGAATTCATCCCTTTTTATGAGTAATATTCCCTTATAAGATCACACCCTAGCTCACTAATCCAGGCACCTGTGGTTGGACGCTGGCTTGTTTGCTGATCGTGGCCGTCACAGACGGAGCTGCTGTGAGCATCATGCCTGAGGGTCTGTGTGGACAGGCATTTTCCCTTCTCTTGGGTAAGCGCCTGGCAGTGCCACAGCTGTGAACAGTGGCGGGTGTACACTGGGCATCCAGAGACACTGCCAGGCCCTCCTCCAGTGGCTGCACTGCCTGTGTGCCCACCAGCACGTGTGAGGCTCCACCTGCCCCAGAAGCTCGCAGCCCCTGGATGGTTGGTCTTGCCGCTGCTCGTGGTGGTGTGAGCTGTGCAGCTCCTGTGGTCTCAGCGGTCCTTGCTCTGATGACCAGCACTCGCTGGCGTCACTTGGTCTTGGTGAGAGCGCCTGCTCCTGTCTGTGGGTCATAGCCCCCATCGTTTGCTTTCTTTCTGTTCATCTGGAGCATTGCTCTCACGTTGTTAGTGCAGGTCCTCCACGAGGTGTGTTTTGGGTGTCTGCTCAGACTGCGGCTTGTGTTCTCACTGTTTTTAGCAGTGCCTTTTGAGTGACAGAAATTCTTGATTTTGATGATGTTCAGTGTACCAGTTTTTCTTTCATGGGCAATACTTTCGGTGACACGTTTAAGAAGTCTGCCAAACTCAAGGTCATAAGCGTTTTTTCCTGTTTTCTTCTATAATAGAAATTTTACAGCTTGAAGTTTTGTATTTATGATCTATTTCATTTTTACGGATGATGCAAGGTATAGGTTGACCAGGGGCAGAGGGCGTCCAGCTGTCCCAGCACCGTTTATTGAAAAGACAGACTGTCCTTTGTCCAGTGAGTGACCTTTTCACCTCTTTGAAAGCCAGTTGGCCTGTGCCTGTGGATCTGCTCCTAAGCTCTCTGTTCTGCTCCACGGATGCACGTGTCTGTCTCGTAGCCACACCACAGAGTCTCTTCCTGATGCCCTCGTGGCGGGTCAGAGAGTCGAGGCGACAGCCCCCAGTGAGTCCTTCTTGTGCAGAAGGGCACTGTCCTACATGTTGGCATTCCCTGGGGATTTTAGATTCAGCCTGTCCGTTTCTGCAGAGAGCCTGTTGAGGCTCTGGGTCAGGATGGCGTGATGGGCCCTTTCGGCCCACTTCAGGGGCAGCAGGCATCTCACTTCACTTGGAGCAGGGTTGGTCTACAGGACTGAGTTAGTCTCCAGGGCCCAGCAGACTGGCTGAGTCGTACACTTCGTCAGGTCCCCTCCCATTCCCGCTTGTCGCGTGCCCTTTCGGCCTCAGCCCCTTGCTCACGCCTGCTCCTTCCTGCCTGTTGAAGCCTTCTGTTTGAGCAGCTCCCCATGCTCCTTTGTGTCTGCGGTTTGGACTGCCTGACTGCCTGATTGTGATCAGTTTTTGCTCTAATAAACTCTTAAAATTTTTAACACGCCTCAGTGTATCTTTTAACTGTTTTGAATAAATTTCATAAGAGTGAATCTTCACCATCAGTTACTTCCCTTTAAAAAAGTATTTTTACTTATTTTTGGCTGTGCTGGGCCTTTGCTGCTGAGCTCAGGCTTTCTCTGGTTGGGGCGCGTGGGGGCCGCTCTCTGGTTGGGGTGCTGCAGACGCCTCACTGCGGTGGCTTCTCCGTAGAGCACAGGCTCTAGGCTCAAGGGCTCAGTAGTTGTGCATGGACCTAGTTGCCCCACGGCAGGTGGGATCTTCCTGGGCCAGGGATCAAACCAGTGTCCCCTGCATTGCAAGGCAGACTCTTAACCACGGATCCACTTGGGAAGCTGAAAGTTACTAGATTGGTGCAAACATGATTGCAGTTTCAGACTGTGAATTTTAAATCATTATGAAACACAGCTTTATTAGTCGAAATAGGAACCGTTACAATCAATACATGTTTGCCAGCGAGAAATAAGTTTGTTTATTCCTGTAGTGCAAAAATCCGTTCTTCGGGATTTGATGAACTCTTGGAAAGCATTTTCTGCTTCCTCTTGGTTGTGGAAGTGTTTTCCCTGCAAAAAGTTACCAGGATGCTTGAAGAAGACGTAGTTGGTTGGTAAGAGGTCTGGTGAAAATGGCAGATGAGGCAAAACTTCACAGCCCAGTTCCTTCCACTTTCGCAGCATCGGTTGTATGACAGATGAGGGCTTGTCGTGGAGAATTGGGCCCTTTCTGTTGGCCAGTAGCAGCTGCAGGCATTGCAGTTTCTGCTGCATCTCACCCATTTGCTGAGCATACTTCTCAGATGTAGTGGTTTAGCCAGGATTTGGAAAGCTGTAGTGGATCAGACGGGCAGCAGATGACAGAACAGTCACCATGACCTTTCTTGGTGTGAGTTTGGCTTTGGGAATTGCTTTGGAGCTTCTTGGCCCAGCCACTGAGCTGGTCACTGCTGGTTGTCATATAAAATCTACCTTTTGTCACATATCACAGTCTGACCGGGAAATGGTCTGTTGTTGTGTAGAATGATGATTTTTTTTTAAAACTTTTTTTTAAATTTTTATTTATTTATTTGGCTGCTCTGGGTCTTAGTTGTAGCATGTGGGATCTAGCTCTCTGACCAGGGATCGAACCTGGGCCCCCTGCACTGGGAGCTCAGAGTCTTAGCCACTGGACCACCAGGGAATTCCCAGAATGATGATTTTGATTTTCAGTCAGCTCATAAGGCACCCACTTACCAAGTTTTTTCGCCTTTCCAATTTGCTTCGAGTGCTGAACAACCCTAGAATGGTCGCCACTGAGTTCTTTGGCAGCTTCTCATGTAGTTGTAAGAGGATCAGCTTCGGTGATTGTTCTCAGTTGGTCGTTGTCAGCTTCTGGTGGCCAGCCACTGTGCTCCTCGTCTTCAAGGCTCTCATCTCCTTTGTGAAACTTCGTGAACCACGACTGCACTGTACATTCGTTAACATCCCTAGACCAAGTGAGCTGTTGATGTTGTGAGTTATCTCTGCTGCTTTATGACCCATTCTGAACTTGAATAAGAAAGTTGCTCAAATGTGCTTTTTGTCAAACATTATTTCCATAATCTCAAATAAAGAAGTAGTAAGTCAGCAACAAAAAAGACATAAAGCGAGAAATGTTCGTTAAGATGATGTATAACATATCTGCATTTATTTAAGAATGTGTTCCAGAATCAAATGGCAAAGTTCAACAGTGCAAAACCAAAATTACTTTTTCACCAACCTAACACTTTCCTACTGATGCAGCACTGTCACTATCTCTCTGACACTTCACAGGCTCTATTTTCTTTTTTTTCTCCTTGTTCACTTTATACATTAAAGCAGAGATAGTCCCAGAAGGGAACGCATCCCTGCTACCCTGACGCCTTGGAGGTTTTCCTGGTAAACTCTTGGCATGCTGGTGGCGGCCTCATGGCTGGCAGGCTGGTGTGCTGCCCAGCTGGGGCTCTGGGCGCCCGTCTACTGAGGCGCCCGGTGCTGACCCGTGTTGCTTTCTCCTCCGCAGGACCACCAGCAGACGGTGCCACTTTGCACTTGAACAGGTCATCCACTTGGGGGTAAAAGGTACTACTTTTGGGGGAAGATGGTGGTATATCTTCCTGGAGTATTTTAGAAGCTTCCTGTAGAATTTGGTGTAAGTCAGTTTCTTCAGCCGTACATTAGAAGTGAATGGAAATTCTGAGAGCCAGTGTTTTTTCTGTTGGGAGGTTCAGTGTTTTCTGACAATTTCAAGTATGTGGAAATAGCACGCTTAAATTATTAACAATGAAATGATTTTACTCTGCCTTCCCATCTTAATATAACTCGTTTGTGCACTACAAATGAACACGAGCATGGCATGTTTGCAAAGAACGTGCGGTCTGGCGTTACGCTGCGGCTGAGCAGCAGCCCCGGAGCAGGGGGCAGAGGGGCACACAGACGTGCATGTCTTCTCTACTCACCTTTCTCAGCTTCTCAGTAATATCTGCCTTCTCATGCTGTCTTGTTTTAAAAGTGTTGTTTCCAGAAGAGATCATCTTACAGCCTCCCCAGGTGACATGGAATTGGACCCATGCACAAGACACCAAAAGTGACGGACAGTCTACCTCCAAGGTACTGCTTAGATATGTGTAAATAGGTAACAGTTTCCTCTCAGTTTACTGGCGCATCAGAGGAGTATAGTGAGTGTAGTTCACAAATAACCCCACATCGCGATGAAAGTACAGCTAGTCACTGTGTAAAGTCTGTGTGCCTTTACATGCAGGGTAACGACAGCTGCAATATACTAAGTAGGGAAAAGGAAGATAAAGACATATTGTGTGAGCATGTAGTTTTATTTTTTTGTTGGTTCATTTGTTTTTATTTACTCTTTAATTTTTTTTAATTGAAAGCTAATTGCTGTACAGAATTTTGTGGTTTGCTGTCGTTCATAAACAAGAATCAACCGTAGGCACACCCATGTCCCCTCCCTCCCATCTCCCTCCCCCACCCACCCTCCCGCCTGTCGCAGGGCCCTGTTTGAGTTCCCTCAGTCATACAGCGAATTCCCGTTGGCTATCTATCTTACGTATGGTATTGTGAATTTCTATGTTACTCTCTCCGTACATCTCCCCTTCTCCCTCAACTCTTCCCACCATGTCCATAGGTTCATAGCTCTTTCTCTGAAAGAAAAATTAAGGAATCAATGCCATTCACCATTGCAACAAAAAGAATTAATATCTAGGAATAAACTTAGCTAAGGTGAAAAAAGACCTGTATACAGAAAACTATAAGACACTGATGAAGGAAATCAGTTCAGTTCAGTCGCTCAGTCGTGTCCAACTCTTTGCAACCCCATGGACTGCAGCACACCAGGCCTCCCTGTCCACCACCAACTCCCAGAGCTTACTCAAACGTGTGTCTACCGAGTCGGTGATGCCATCCAACCATCTCATCCTCTGTCATCCCCTTCTCCTCCCACCTCCAATCTTTCCCAGCATTAGGATCTTTTCAAATGAGTCAGCTCTTTGCATCAGGTGGCCAAAGTATTGGAGTTTCAGCTTCAGCATCACTCCTTCCAATGACTATCCAGGACTGATCTCCTTTACGATGGACTGGTTTGATCTCTTTGCAGTCCAAGGGACTCTCAAGAGTCTTCTCCAACACCACAGTTCAAAAGCATCAATTCTTTGACACTCAGCTGTACTTATAGTCCAACTCTCACATCCATACATGGCCACTGGAAAAACCATCACTTTCACTAGATGGACCTTTGTTGGCAAAGTAATATCTCTGCTTTTTAATATGCTGTCTAGGATGGTCATAACTTTCCTTCTAAGGAGTAAGTGTCTTTTCATTTCTTGGCTGCAGTTACCATCTGCAGTGATTTTGGAGCCCAGAAAAATAAAATCTGTCACTGTTTCCACTGTTTCCCCTTCTATTTGCCATGAAGTGATGGGACCGGATGCCATGATCTTAGTTTTCTGAATGCTGAGCTTAAACCCAACTTTTTCACTCTCCTCTTTCACTTTCATCAAGAGGCCCTTTAGTTCTTCTTCACTTTCTGCCATAAGGGTGGTGTCATCTGCACATCTGAGGCTATTGATATTTTTCCCGGCAATCTTGATTCCAGATTGTGCTTCCTTCAGCCCAGCGTTTCTCATGATGTACTCTGCATAAAAGTTAAACAAGCAGGGTAACAATATACAGCCTTGGCGTACTCCTTTTCCTATTTGGAACCAGTCTGTTGTTCCATGTCCAGTTCTAACTGTTGCTTCCTGACCTGCATACAGATTTCTCAGGAGGTAGGTCAGGTGGTCTGGTATTCCCACCTCTTTAAGAATTTTCCACAGTTTGTTGTGATCTGAACAGTCAAAGGCTTTGGCATAGTCAATAGAGCAGAAATAGATGTTTTCCTGGAACTTTCTTGGTTTTTCCATGATCCAATGGATGTTGGCAATTTGATCTCTGGTTCCTCTGCCTTTTCTAAATCCAGCTTGAGCGTCTGAAAGTTCCTGGTTCATGTACTGTTGAAGCCCAGATTGGAGAATTTTGAGCATTACTTTACTAGCGTGTAAGATGAGTGCAATTGTGCAGTAGTTTGAGCATTCTTTGGCATTGCCTTTCTTTGGAATTGGAATGAAAATTGACCTTTTCCAGTCCTGTGGCCACTGCTGGGTTTTCCAAATTTGCTTGCATATTGAGTGCAGCACTTTCGCAGCATCATCTTTTAGGATTTGAAACAGCTCAACTGGAATTCCATCACCTCCACTAGCTTTGTTCGTAGTGATGCTTTCTAAGGCCCATTGACATCACATTCCCAGATGTCTGGCTCTAGGTGAGTGATCACACCATTGTGATTATCTGGGTCGTGAAGATCTTTTTTGTACAGTTCTGTGTATTCTTGCCACCTCTTCTTAATATCTTCTGCTTCTGTTAGGTCCCTACCATTTCTGTCCTTTATTGAGCCCATCTTTGCATGAAATGTTCCCTTGGTATCTCTAAATTTTCTTGACGAGATCTCTAGTCTTTCCCATTCTATTGTTTTCCTGTATTTCTGTGCAGTGATCACTGAGGAAGGCTTTCTTATCTCTCCTTGCTATTCTTTGGAACTCTGCATTCAAATGGGTATATCTTTCCTTTTCTCCTTTGCCTTTAGCTTCTCTTCTTTTCACAGCTATTTGTAAGACCTCTTCAGACAACCACTTTGCCTTTCTGCATTTTTCCCCTTGGGGATGGTCTTGATCCCTGCGTCCTGTACAACGTCATGAACCTCTCTCTGTCGTTGTTCAGGCACTCTGTGTGTCAGCTCTAATCCCTTGAATCTATTTGTCACTTCCAGTGTATAATTGTAAGGGATTTGATTTAGGTCATACCTGAATGTCCTAGTGGTTTTCCCTACTTTCCTCAATTTAAGTTTGAATTTGGCAATAAGGAGTTTGTGATCTGAGCCACAGTCAACTCCTGGTCTTTATTTATGCTAACTATGTAGAGCTATAACCTAACACCATACATAAAGATAAACTCAAAATGGATTAAAGACCTAAACATAAGACCAGAAACTATTAAACTCTTCGTGGAGAACATAGGCAGGACATTTGATGACATAAATCGAAGCAAGATCTTCTATGACCCACCTCCTAGAGTAATGGAAATATAAACAAAAATAAACAAGTGGGACCTAATTAAACTTAAAAGCTTTTGCACAGCAAAGGAAACCGCAAACAAGGTAAAAAGACAACCCTCAGAATCGGAGAAAATAATAGCAAAGGAAACAAGTGATAAATAATAAATTTCCAAAATACACAAGCAGCTCATACAACTCAATACCAGAAAAGCAAACAACCGAATCAAAAGGTGGGAAAGGGATTCGAAGAGACATTTCTCCAAAGAAGATATATAGATGGCTAACACGCACATGAAAAGATGCTCAACATCAGTCATTATTAGAGAAATGCAAATCAAAACCACGATGAGGTAGCACCTCACACCAGTCAGAATAGGCATCATCAGAAAGTCTACAGACAATTAATGCTGGAGAGGGGGTGGAGAAAAGGGAACAATCTTGCATCGCTGATGGGAATGTAAAATGATGAAAGACGGTATGGAGACTTCTTAAAAAACTCCTTATAAAACCACCATGGAAGTGAAAGTTAAGTCGCTCAGTCGTGTCCAACTCTTTGCGACCCCGTGGACTGTAGCCCACCAGGCTTCTCCATGGGAGTCTCCAGGCAAGAATACTGGAGTGGGTTGCCATTTCCTTCTCCAGGGGATCTTCCCGACCCAGGGATCGAACCCACATCTCCCGCGTTGTAGACAGACGCTTTAACCTCTGAGCCACCATGTGACCCAGCAGTCCCACTCCTAGGTATATATCCTGAGGAAATAAAAACTGAAAAAGACACATGAATCCCAATGTTCATTCCAGCACTACCTACGGTAGCTGCAACATGGAAGCAACTTAGATGTCCGTCGACAGATGAATGGATAAAGAAGCTGTGGTACATATATGCATGGAATACTACTCAGCCATAAAGAGGAACGCATTTGAATCTGTTCTGATGAGGTGGATGAAACTAGGGCCTATTATACAGAGTGAAGTAGTAAGTCAGAGAAAGATCAATATCATATACTGACACGTATATATGGGATCTGAAGAGATGACACTGGTGAATTTATTTTCTGGGCAGCAGTGGAGAAACAGAGAGAACAGACCTATGGACACGGTGGGAGGGGAGGAGGGAGAAGGGGAGATGTACGGAGAGACTAGCGTGGAAATTCGCAATACCGTAGTGAGATAGACAGGCGATGGGAATTCGCTGCATGACTCAGGGGACTGAGTCAGGGGCTCTGCCTCAGGCGGGAGGGTGGGGCAGGGCGGGAGACGGGAGGAGGGGGCAGGGCTGTGCCTCTGGCTGATTCTCGTTCATGTGTGACAGAGAAGCAGAAACTTTGACTTCTTCTCCCATCTGGATCCTTTCATTTCTTCTTCTTCTCCAGTTGTCCTAGGTAGGACTTCCAGGACTGTTCTGAATAACTGGTGAGAGTGGACACCCTTGTCTGGTTCCTGATCTTACAGGGAGTGCTTGTAGGTTTTCACCATTGAGAAGAATGTTTGCTGTGGGCTTTTCATGTATGGCCTTTACCCTGTTGAAGTAGGTTCCTTCTGTGCCCATGTTTTGGAGCATTTTTATCATAAATGGATGCTGAATTTTGTCAAAGGCTTTTTCTGTATCTATTGAGATGATCATCTGGTTTTCTCTTTCAGTTTGTTGAGATGGTGTATCACATTGATTGATGTGCATATATTGAAGAATCCTTGCATCCCTGGAATAAAGCCGACTTGATCGTGGGATATGAGCTTTTTAATGTGCTCTGTTTAAAAATTCTGTTTGCTAGAATTTGTTGAGAATTTTTGCATCTATGTTCATCAGTGATACTGGCCTGTAATTCTCTTTTTTTTGTCTTGTCTTTACCTGGTTTTAGTATCAGGGTAATTGTGGCCTCATAGAATGAGTTTGGAAGTATTCCTTCCTCTGCAATTTTTTGGAAGAATTTCAGAAAAATAGGCATTAGCTCTTCTCTAAATGTTTGATAGAATTGCCCTGTGAAGCCATTGGCCCTCGGGCTTTGTTTTTTGGGAGACTTTTGATCACTGTTTCGATCTCAGTGTTTGTAGCTGGGTTGTTCCTCACTTCTGTTTCTTCCTGGTTCAGTCTTGGGAGGGCGGGCTTCTCTCAGCGCCTGTCCATCCCCTCTAGGCTGTCCATTTCACCAGCACATAGTTGCTCACAATATTCTCTCATGATCCTTTGTATTTCTGTTGTCTGTTATGACCTCTTCTTTTTCATTTCTAATTTTGTTGATTTCATTTTTCTCCCTTTTTTTCTTGATGAGTCTGGCTAGTGGTTTGTCAATTTTGTTTATCTTCTCAATGAACCGGTTTTTAGTTCTATTAATCCTTGCTCTGTAGTTTTATTTTTAAGTTACATGGTTTTTGTGTACACTCAGGCACGTTTTTATCGTTACACACGCATAGAAGACTTCCGAAAGCACTGCTCACCAGGAACATCATTCTTTCGTGATCTTTGTGCAAGTTACAAGGGTGTCTTTTAATGTACAATCAGTAGGTCCATAAATACCTGGTATTATGTGCCAGGTATTGTTCTAGGCTCTACATTTTATTTTCAAGACTAAAATAGAAGTGGTTTTATTTATCATTGTATTTCCATTAATAAGAAAAACCCTTCATGCCACAGGTTACAGCTTGTAACTTATAATTCTGTGCTGTTGGAATTTGCTTTTTTGAGCATGCTTTGACTTAATAGTAAATACAAATTTTTAAGTTATATCTGACATATATAAACCTTTTTACTACCTTGTAGCCCCTCTCCAAAAATGGAGAACTTATAGCTTTAGAATGCCTACACAACCACAGAAAATTCTCTAAAGGTTTCCATTAAAATCATCTGCTATGTGACTGGTAGTTGAACTCAGTTTTGCTCCGAAAAATAGAAAGAGGTCTTCACTGAACAAAGGTGCAATGTCATCTGCAAAACTGTGTTTTCACCTCATTTCCTGGCCCATCCCACTGCCCGATTCTCAGGAAGTATTGCTGTTGTGGTGGATCACAGTCCTGATGGGCTGAATCTTAGCACTTTAAATACAGAGAGCATTGTCCTGTTACAGATTAGCCAGCTTGCAGACAAAGCACCCAGCCAAGGTAGAATTGCAGGGAGTGGATTCACCTTCCCGGCTAAACGACTGAAAATCAGACAGAATATGTGAAGCAGCAGGTTCAGACCTTGAGCAGTGATTCCTGAGAGGAGAAACGAGAAGCAGCCACTGCGGTCACCCCAGCCCCCACCACCAGCCTTCAGAGCCCCAGGCCAGGGAGCCCAGAGCCAGAGCCCGTGTCTGCCTCATGGAGAAGGCAGCGTTTTCACTAAATGGCCAGTGGTGTGTTTTGATTGACTTCAAATGGAGATGGAATTGGGAAAGATACTGCTTCTGTGAAAATACCCCCTTTTCGCCATTAGTGGTACACTCATTCAGCTCTGATCTTCATATTCCAGTAAGTTATTTTGTTCTCACTGTTAAACAGAAAAAAAGAACACAAAAAGCCTTGCACAGGACTTTCCTGGTGGTCCAGTGGTTAAGACTCTACGCTCCCAATGAAGGGGCCTGGGCTTGACCCCTAGTCAGGGACGAAGACTCCGCGTGCTGCAGCTAGGAGCTCCACGCCACGACCAGGGCCCAGCGCAGCCGAGCAAGTAAACCAAAGAAAGACGCTCAGGACAGTGAGAAGACGAGCGGCGGGCTGCCAGTCACGCCACGACCAGGGCCCAGCGCAGCCGGACGAGTAAACTAAAGAAAAAACACGCAGTGAGAAGGCGAGCGGCGGGCTGCGGGTCACGCCACGACCAGGGCCCAGCACAGCCGCGCAAGTAAACCAAGGAGACACTCAGTGAGAAGGCGAGCAGCGGGCTGCAGGTCACGGCGTCTGGTACAGCAGTTGTGTCGAGACTGCATGTTGAAGAGTTTCCAAATTCAATAGTGAAAAAGTTTTAATGAGCCAGTACCTGAGCAGACGGTGTACAGATGAACCACGTACAGATGACAAGACCGTGAGAAGATGCTCAGTGTTAGCTGTTAGGGAAACACAGCCACAGTGAGACCCCACCACACGCCTGTTAACGTGGCTACACTCTCGGGCAAGGGAGCCTCACTGCACTCGCTGGTGGGAACACAGACCGGCCTGGACACAGGGCATGAGTGCCTGAGCAGGAGATGGCCCGCAGCGTGCAGTGCAGGCGTCTCCCCGGGGGCAGTGGGAGCGCGTGCACAGCAGCCTCCCTGGCAGTGGCCCAGACCCAGAAACAGTCCCTGTCCATCCGCGGACGGCAGGCCAGCACCCAGTTTTTTCTCACCATGAGTGTCTTCTCAGCAAGAAAGAGGGTAACGTCTGCGTACACACAGCCCAAAGGGGTCTCCAGACCTCCTGTTGTACCACGTGGAGATGTCAGAAAGCCTGCGTCTGTGCGCTTCTATGAATAGAACATTCTGGAATGTGCGCGTCAGTCTGCAACAGCAGGAGGGTGTATGGGGGTGCTTGGGGATTGAGAGGCAGACTTGCTTTTTTGTGGTGATGGGTTCACAGGTGTGTGTGTGTCCAGACCTGTCCAGCTACATGCTTTGGAGGCCCACTCCTTACTGTGTGTTAGTTTTCTGTAAAACTGATATGATGTTGGGAGGGTGGATTGCTGTGATCTCTTGGACTAAAATTTGGTAAAAGATAAAAACTTTTCAGTGTGAAAACCTGTATAGAAATTTTACTTTGGGAATTTACACTGTGAAAGTAGTCAGGTGATGGCACAATCATATATATGCAGAGCTGTTTATTACCACGTTGATTATAATGAGAAATTTGAAAAATAGTTCCGTTGGTCCAGCTCAGATTCAGTTTATGTTTAAAAACCAGTTTATGTGCAAAACCAGTTCCTCAGCACGATCCTGACCCAGTAAACGAGGGAGCAGCCCCAGGGCCGCCTCGTACCCAAGGGGCAGGTGAGGGTCTGCCTGGGGCCAAGTCCTTGCCGAGCTCACAGGGCCTCCTCACACACACAGAGGACCCGGGGTCCCGGGGAGCAAGGGCCATGCCTGCGGTCAGCCCTTGCGGGTTCTCCTCGCAGATGAGCAGGCTGTACAAGGAGTGTACATCCTGGACTCAAGGAGAATATAGTCCTTTTAGCAGTTTTTATTAGATATTCTGCATTCTCATTACATCTGAAAGGGATGACCTGTGATCTATGCAGAGAGCTGTTAAGTCAATAAAACAAGCATTTGATGATGGTTTACATTCACACTTTAAGCCTGCATGAACACAAAGCTTTCTTTTTAAGCAATTTTTTTGGTGTTATTTTTTTTCTAGAATGGAAAAGCTGTGAAGGACCAAACTAAGCATGCCCCAGAAGAGCACCAGGCAGGTGTCCAGGACACACCAGCGCCACGGGCTTTCACCACAGAGATCAGCAAGCTGGGTGAGTCTGGGACCAGGCTGGCTCCTGCAGGCCTGGAGGGGAGACGTCTGGGACTGCCGGGGGAAACACGCTCTGGCCTTGATGGTGGCTGTTCTTGTCCACCTGTTAACCACAACCTCTGACACCTTGGTGACACTGTCCAAGTGAAGTAGGGAGGGGTGAGTGGCCTGGGCTTTTGCAGTCAGCCAGCTGTCCTGGTGAGTGATGCTGAGTGGGTCTTGAAGGGCCCTGCCTGTGACCCACTGACTGTCTCTCCCTGACTCAGTCAGCGGATCGCCGAAGGCGAGAGAAAAGGAGTTTTTCAACCCCATGCTCAACGAGAACCAGAAGCTGGCGGTGAGGAGGATCCTGAGCGGAGACTGCCGCCCGATCCCCTACGTGCTCTTCGGGCCTCCGGGGACGGGGAAGACGGTGACCATCATAGAGGCCATCCTGCAGGTAACGGCCAGGCAGTGTCATGGGAGATGTCGCCCTGTGCTCCTGGCGTCAGAACGTGTTGGTGCAGACCTTGGGATCAGAGCATGAGGAACGGCTTAGAAAATCTCATTTGCTTGACCTGTGGCAGTTTGCTGTGTGGCTATAGGGCTTCTGAGAGCTGGTGTCCTCAGTTCAGAAAGGAGTGGCTTCATTTCAGAACAGTCAACTGCAGGCGTTTCCGGTGCCTCCGTCTAGACTGAAACTGAGTCTGTGGGAAGAGAGGCTGTGCTCAGGGTCCTGTATCGCCAGGGCCCGGCTTGACCCACAGGCACCCAGAGCTGGTGCAAGGTTTCCCAGGGTCCCGCCCGGGCAGTGCAGGGCCTAGGAGACATGATGGCTGGGCCAGGCTCTGGCCACGAGGGGTGACCTATGAGCTCTCGTCGGGGGGCTTGGTGCTGGCTGCTGACCATTCCCCCTTTACCTTCCATGTGTCCTGGGGAAGGTCTTCCATGCTCTGCCGGACAGCCGGGTCCTGGTGTGCGCGCCCTCCAACAGTGCGGCCGACCTTGTGTGCTTGCGGCTGCATGAGAGTCAAGCGCTGCGTCCGGGCACCATGGTCCGCGTGAATGCCACCTGCAGGCTCGAGGAGGTGAGCCCCCTCCCTGGCCCCGTGTGCCCTGCCAGAGGGCGCAGAAGGGCGGCTGCCGCGCTGGTGCCCCGTGGCGGCCGGGCAGCCCCAGCTCTGTGAGGTAGCGACGTTCCTGCTCGCCTCCCCCAGATGTGTACCTGCTTTTTGGTTCTGTTCTGTTGGTTTGCTGTAAAGGGTTCCAGTTTGGTTAGCAAAAGAGATTAGAAAGCATGTGCAGTTGTTTTGGGGATGGATTTGCAGGATTCTCTTGTTATATTCACAGTTCTAGCATCTGTAAGACGTGGATTATGTTGATAAGAAAACGTAAGATGTTTTGATTTAAAAGAACAATCTTACACCATTACATAGTCCAGCTAAAAAGGGGCAGCAGGACAGGCTTCTTGTTGAGAATTCCGTCCTGCTTTGTGATTACGTCCAGTTTAAAGAATCACTCAGTAACCTTAAGGGTGGCCTGTGCCCCGCAGACCATCGCAGAGGCCATCAGGCCATACTGCAGAGACGGGGAGGACGTCTGGAAGGCCTCTCGCTTCAGGGTGGCCATCACCACGTGCAGCAGCGCGGGGCTCTTCTATCAGATAGGCTTGAGGTGGGGGCGCAGGCTGGGGCTCCTGGGCGGAGGCAGGGCGGTGTGCGGCGTGGGGGAGAGTTGGAGGGGCCCAGGCCGCGAGGCGAGGCTGGCCTTGCGGGCAGGACACTCGAGCAGGAGTGACCCTGGGACGCGTCTGCTGCAGAGTTGGACACTTCACGCACGTGTTTGTGGATGAAGCGGGCCAGGCGAGCGAGCCCGAGTGCCTCATCCCCCTGGGGCTGGTCTCGGATGTCAGCGGCCAGGTGAGGCCTCAGGCCCTGCCCCTCCGCACACCAGGGGCCCGGGCAGCTGTGTCTACCTTCCTCGCCTGTGAGGCGCGCTGAGAGTTGCCTGTTTCTGCTGTAGATCGTCCTGGCTGGAGACCCCATGCAGCTGGGACCAGTCATCAAGTCCAGACTTGCCATGGCGTATGGGCTGAACGTCTCCATGCTGGAGAGACTAATGTCCCGACCAGCGTACCTGCGTGACGAGGATGCTTTCGGGGCCTGCGGCGCCTACAACCCCTTGTTGGTGAGCTCAGACCCACGTGTGCTTCAGTCAGGCTGGACCCGAGGGGCCGACGGGGAGTTCACCTCTCTGTGTCCCTGAGTCGCAGCTGGGGGCAGAGGCCACCACCTAGGTGCCCCTGAGGTACCTTCAAACCCACTGTCCTAGGAACTCAGGAACTGCTTCCTGGCCCCCTTGAGGGGATTCCTGAGGGGTCAGCCCTTCCCAGCAGCTCCAGCCCGTCAGTAGGACCACTGCAGACCGTGACACTATGGGATATGGGAAGGAGCTTTGTAAGTTTACCTGGAGGAGAAGGCAGCGTGTCTGCGGTCTCCTGAGGTGCCAGGTGGAGTGCAGGTTCCTGGTTCTTGGCTGCTCAGCATCAAGGCACAGACCTTGGCATCTGCATTTCAGGAGCCTCAGCACCTGGACTCCCCCGTGCACAGGCAAGAGGAGGTTCCCCTCTGGACTTGGAACAGAAAACCAGGGGCAGGGATCATGGGCGATGGTCAGGGCAAGGCCTGGGCTCTGTTCCCCATTCCAGGCCCTTTCTGCCAGAGGGCAGGGCAGGCAGGTGGGCCCAGGGTGGCCGAGGTGGCAGGCAGGGGTCCAGGCCAGCGCAGCGGGCCCAGCCTGGCTGAGGGGGAAGTCGTGCTGCTGAGTAGGGTTTGGGGTTTTGACAAGCGTCGCAGAGGCTGGACCCGTCAGGATGACTGAGTAGAAGTGTGTCAGCAGCAGAGTCCTGGGCCTTTGGCCTTCCCAGCCCAGGAAAAGGAAAGGCTGGAGTGAACTTCCTGGACAGTTGAGGCAGGAAACACAGTTGTCCTTGCCTCATGTCCTGGTGCTCCATCCCCAGTGGCTCTCAACAAGGTCCTGGCCGGCCTCAGAGACCCAGCACCCACCACAGCAGATCCGAGACCAGGCTCCCATGGCCTGGATCAGGGTGCACCTTGGAGGCAGCCTGTAGCCCCCACAGGGGCCCTGTCTCCTGGTGGAGGTGTCCTGAGCGCCTCTGAGGCGGGAGGAGCTGACAGGGCGGTGGGTGCGGGTGCAGGGGGCGGGGGTGCAGGGCCCTCCTCCCCGGCAGCAGCTGCAGGGCGCCTGCGGGCTCTGGCCCAGGCCCTGCCCCACCTCCCCGCTAGGTGACGAAGCTCGTGAAGAACTACAGGTCGCACTCAGCCCTGCTGGCCCTGCCGTCCAGACTGTTCTACCACCGAGAGCTGGAGGTGTGTGCGGACCCCACTGTGGTGACCTCACTGCTGGGCTGGGAGAAGCTGCCCAGGAAGGGCTTCCCCCTCGTCTTCCACGGAGTGCGGGTGAGCTTCGGGCCGGCTCAGCAGGAGGGTGTACGCGTGTCTGTGCGTGGGTCTTGTTGAATCCAGCTGTTACCAGGCGTTTCCTGAGGGCCTGTGGTGGGCCGGCTCCCTCCTGCTGCTGCTGGTGGTGGCGGTGGTGTTCAGTCACTAAATTGTGTCTGACTCTTTGTGACCCCATGGACTGCAGCGCTCCTGGTGAGTGGGGAATAAAACCAGTGAGGGGGGCATTAAAGGGGGGCATCCTGAAGGAAGAAGCAAGGGTCACAATAAGCTTATTCATGACAGAATCTGTGTGGAAGGAATTTGCCAACATGCAGAAGGTTGTGTAGAAGGAAACGGAAACTAAAGCCCACCAGGTGCCCTGCCACGGAGATGTGCACGTGGAGCTCGGTGGTGTGAAAAGCACAGGCCTGAACGTTTCCTTACTTTTTAATAAAAACTCTTTTTTGCTAAGCTTTTCTTACATAGGCTGTACTGGGTCTTCGTTGCTCTGAATGAGCTTTTTCTAGCTGCGGCGACTGCAGGCTGCTCTCTGCTTGTGGCACACAGGCTTCTGATCGTTAGGACTTCCCTTGTCAAGAAAATGACGTTTTCTGATGGACCAGCTATTCTCTTATCTTCCTGGTGACTCAGGGCAACGAAGCTCGAGAGGGACGAAGCCCGTCATGGTTCAACCCTGCCGAGGCCGTGCAGGTCATGCGCTACTGCTGCCTGCTGGCCAGGAGCGTCTCAAGCCAGGTGTCCGCTGGCGACATTGGCGTCATCACGCCCTACCGGAAGCAGGTGTGGGCTGCTCCAGGTCCTCTGCGCAGTCGTGTCCGCGGGGTCCCGCCCTCTCTGCCACTCTCCCCCTCTTATCTGGACAGCTGCTGCTCCTGTGCCCCAGACGCGGTGGGCACACGCCTTGAGAAGGCCTGTCCTCTGGGCGCGCAGGAGCGGCCCCTAGCCCCTGCCCTCCAGCCTCCTCTCCTGACAGAGAGCCTAGCTTCTGTCCAGCACCGCCTGGCGATCTCCACCCCTCTGCCCCAGGCCCCCACCCAGTCCTGCCCCGCCCTCTTCTTCCTGGCTTCCCTGTGGTGGCCCTCAGGCCCCTGGGGGTGGGGTCCCCCGAGGGGCTCTGCCCACCCTGGGAGGCGCCCTGGAGCCACCCCGCTGTTGGCAGCACAAGGCGCCCTCGTGTCTGATGGGAAACCCCACTCCTGGCAGCACCCACCGGCGCACCCCCATCTGAGATCAGGGTGTGTGCTGTGAGCAACTGAGAGATGATGAAACGTGATTAGGAGTTGAAAGGCCCTGATGCTCACTGGTTACCATTTGGTTCTTCCTGTTAACATATAAAGAAATGGTCAGATTTGTGAAATTTTATCTTTGATATTATCTCTTTCAAAGGTAGAGAAAATCAAAATTCTTTTGCGAAACGTTGATCTGATGGATATAAAGGTTGGATCCGTGGAGGAGTTTCAAGGGCAGGAATACCTGGTCATTATCATCTCCACTGTAGGTGCCCTGTCCCAGACCTGCACGGGCCCTCCCCTCGAGCACTTACCTGCAGGGCGTTCTTTAAGAAAACAAAACAAGTACAGAATCCCAGGAAGAAGTGCCTAAATTTGGAGAGGGGAGCCCGGGATGGAGAGAAGGGGGAGGCGGGATCAGAAAGAGGGCAGCTGGGCTCCGAGGAGTCTGCTGTTCTAAAAATTCCCATAGCGATCAGTGCACCACTGTTAACTGCAGGCAGATTAGGGAGTTCAGGCAGGAGAACCCACACGTGAGGTCGCCCCTGGGGAGTACACAGTGTGGCGAGGCCTATCCCCCTCGCACTGCAAAAATGAAGACACACTGACGTGTAACATTTTTAAATGTTTTTATATATCGAATTCCTTTGCACGCCAAAAATTTTTAAATGCTGTTTTTATTCATCTCTGTTTTGTAGGTGCGGTCAAATGAAGATAGATTTGAAGATGATAGATATTTTTTGGGATTCTTGTCCAACTCAAAAAGATTTAATGTTGCAATCACCAGACCCAAAGCCTTGCTGATCGTCCTGGGAAACCCTCACGTCCTTGTCAGAGTGAGTCATGACCGGGGGCTCGGGGGGCGGGTCCTGGGGGCGCAGGACGGCTGTGAGAGCCAGCCCGCTCCATGATGTGCCCGCAGGACCCGTGCTTCGGGGCTTTGCTAGAGTACAGCATCACCAACGGCGTCTACACGGGGTGCAACCTGCCGCCTGAGCTGCAGCCGCTGCAGAAGTGAGCGCCACGTCTCCTGGGCTGCAGCAGCCAGCCTCCATTTGGCCCTGGGGTGACATTTCCAGTCTGCATCCCTTTCCCTCGCACAGCTTCATAAGAAACTTCAGTGTCCCTCGTAAAGCCACCTTGGGAAGCGGGGCGGCCGCCAGCCCCTCCGCAGTGGTCCCGTGGGCACCTGAGCCCCCACGGGGAGCCCCACCCACTGGCCCCTGCCTCTCTGCGTCTGCAGCCGTGGCTGGGTGTGAGGCTGCCCATCCCTGCCCAGCAGAGCCCTGTTGAGAAAGGGCGGACAGAGGCCAGCTCCACCCCCGAGGGGTGCTGTCTGGGATGCAGGCTGCCTGGACTCCAGCCTTGGCTACGGGTGTAGGGCCCCTGGTCTGACACCCGCTCCCCCTGCGGGCAGCTCCACACCTGCCTGCCCCTGCCCCAGGCAGTCCTGCAGCTGTCACCAAAATAAACGCTCGAGTGGGATACCTGTGAGGCGTGTGCCTCAGATGTGTAGGTGTTGGGGGATGGCCAGGCTTTCACGTGTCCTCCAGGCCCTTGAGCCACTTCCCCGTCCCGTGCCGGCTCTACCCGAAAGCAGGCTGGTCGGGCAGGGGGCGCAGGCATCCTGCCAACCCACTTCCTGGTGCAGCTAGGCAGGGCCACGGAGACCTTCCCGTGAATTCCACAAAGGTGGAGTGTGGAGTCTGTGGCAGGAGGGACGAGGCAGGGAATGTCCACACCGGAGCTCCCACAGCCGTCCCAGGACCCTGGTGCACACACCCTGTGACGGCTGCTGCCACCCCCAGTCCCAGAAGGGCCCTGTCCCTTATTGACAGCTGTGAGCACAGGACATGCCCTCATCCCAGCTCGCAGGTGGGAAAGTTCAGGTCCTGGTGGTCCAGCCTGGCACCCACTGGGGCCCCAGTGTTGGGGCCCAATGCAGGAGACATGGGTTTGGTCCCCGACCTGGGAAGACAGCACATGCTGTGAAGAGCTTAGCCCCGCACCTCAGCTGTTGGGCCCCTGCTCTAGAGCCCACAAGCCCTAGCGCCCGCATTCCCCAAGAGGAGCCTGGGCGCCACAGCTAGAGAGAAGTCCACACTCGGCGCTGAAGACCCGGGCAGCCAGAAGGTCGTTTAGAGCGCTGCTCCTCCCCAGCACGCTGTCGATGTTCCCTTTACATGGCAACCTTTTCGGTGTCTCCAGCAGAATCAAAAAGCCATTGTGATCTGACGCTCACCTTTGTCCACTTGACGCGGACCCCGGCCAGCTGTCCCTTCACAGCTGGAAGCATCGTGTTATTGCTCCCTCCACAGAACCACACCCCAGTGCAGAAGGGGCTCAGTTGAAAATCGAGGCCATCGCAGAGGGTCTGTTCCTCCCGGGCACATGGTGGGCTGGGGCCGGCCAAGCCCTCTTCCAACAAAGTGCTGCTGGGTTTGAGTGCAGCAGCTCACAGCTCCACTCCCTCCAAAGATGCCTGTGCCCCCACCCCTGGCAGTGGCTGCCTCTTGCCAGAGTGAGGGGAGCTGACCAGGGCAGAGCTCCCAGCCTACCTACCACCCAAGTTCAGGTGGAAGCGGCCCTCTGCTGCATTGTGCGTTGAGACGGGTGTGGTTACTGCAGCGAGACTCAGCCTGGCCTGTCCTGCCCGGCATTTGCTGCTGCTCCAGACAAGTGCGGTCAGTCCCCTGCATGTGGACAAGCCCTGTTCTGAGAGCTGTTCCATAAGCTGAACGGTGTTTGCCTGGGTACCCAGCTAACACAATTGACTATGTGGTACTGGGCTGTAATAGCTTTATAATACTTTGCATACAAACAGTATATAAAAAACAGGATGAGAGCCAGCACACAGGGAGTGGCATCGCGTGACCAGGCAGGAAGAGTCACCGATGAGGAGGAAGACGAGGTGAGATGCTGAGCTGAAGGAGCGCCAGCCACCAGAGACAGGCCGCAGTGTCGCTCACATCCGATGTCGATGGCACAGGCTCCGGTTCCATGCTGGGTCAAAGTCTATCGCCTTGAAGAAACGATCCAGTGATGTCTGGGTCAGAGCTCTTTTTTTATCGACATAGATGACACAGTAGCCCTGCACATGTAATTCTGAACGGCTGCCACAAACAAGAACAGTGTCTGCTCCAACAGAGCCTCCTCTGCCACTTCCTGTAGGCCGACACTCTCCAGTTCGTCAGTCCCTCCTCCTCCTGCCTCTCCCCCTCCTTTCTCTGGGCCTCGGTTCCCTCAGGTCTTCCCTAGTGAGGCCCCCATGCTGCGCAGCAAGGAGCTGAGTGAAGCCGTCCTCTTGCAGATCAGCCCTGGCGTCTCTCTGAGGGTCACTGAGCTGCTGAAGGTCTCTTTGGACTCCTCATCCACCTTCTCAAACCCACAAAAATTGTGAACTAGAGGCAGAGGGTCTTTGAAAGCATGCTCGTGGTAATGGCCGTCAACCTCACGCCAGGCACAGGCAGTGTGTTCGTGGCCCTGTAGATGTTACAGTCCTTCCAAAACTGTCACAGGTCGCTCCTGGTGCATCAGTTGCCTTTACTTCCTGATGAAAAGTCTGACGGAAGTAATACTTCTTGAAAGTCAATAAAGGTCTCCCTGGTCCATAGGCTGGACGAGTGACATGCACTGCTTCGACATTGGGATGACAATTGTCCATGAGCCGGGGTGGCCTGGAGCATTGTCAGCAGCGAATGTTGAATGGGACGTCCTTCTCCACACAGTATGTCTCTGCCTCTGGGATAAAGTGGGAAAACCCGTCCTGGAAAACGGGCTGTAACCAGGCTTTGGGGTTGCTTTTCCACACAACAGGAAGAGAGCCCTTGGCTATGTTTTTCAGGGCTCGTGGGCTCTCTGAGTGGTAAATTAAGAGAGGCTTCAGCTTCATGTTACCGGAAGCATTGCCACCAACCCGCAGAGTCAGCCTGTACTTTGCTGCTTTATAGCCTGCCATCAGCTTTTCCTCCTTACCGATGTAATTTCAGCCTGGCATCCTCTTCAGGTATAGTCCTGTCTCATCCAGTTTAAAAACCTGCTCTAGTAAATACGCCCCTTCATCAATAATTTCTCAAAGCAGGTCAGGAAATTCCCAGCAGCTACCATATCTCACCCACTTTTACGTTGTGAAGGTTGACGCTGGCTCTAGCCTTGAACCCGTGAAATCAGCCATGGCTGGCATTAAAGGATATACCCTCCGATTCTCCCCTGTGGGTCTTCAGGTCTTCACACAGGCTTTTCGCTCTCTCTTAAAGCGTGAACTGTGAACTCCCTGATGTTCAAGCTTGTTTTAGAAAAGGCAGAGGAACCAGAGATCAAATTGCCAACATCCGCTGGATCATGGAAAAAGCAAGAGAGTTCCAGAAAAACATCTATTTCTGCTTTATTGACTATGCCAAAGCCTTTGACTGTGGATCACAATAAACTGTGGACAATTCTGAAAGAGATGGGAATACCAGACCACCTGACCTGCCTCTTGAGAAATCTGTATGCAGGTCAGGAAGCAACAGTTAGAACTGGACATGGAACAACAGACTGGTTCCAAATAGGAAAAGGAGTACTGTCAAGGCTGTATATTGTCACCCTGCTTATTTAACTTCTATGCAGAGTACATCATAGAAACGCTGGACTGGAAGAAACACAAGCTGGAATCAAGATTGCTGGGAGAAATATCAATAACCTCAGATATGCAGATGACACCACCCTTATGGCAGAAAGTGAAAAGGAACTAAAAAGCCTCTTGATGAAAGTGAAAGAGGAGAGCGAAAAAGTTGGCTTAAAGCTCAACATTCAGAAAACGAAGATTGTGGCATCCGGTCCCATCACTTCATGGGAAATAGATGGGGAAGCAGTGGAAACAGTGTCAGACTTTTTTTGGGGGGGCTCCAAAATCAATCCAGATGGTGACTGCAGCCATGAAATTAAAAGACGCTTACTCCTTGGAAGGAAAGTTATGACCAACCTAGACAGCATATTCAAAAGCAGAGACATTACTTTGCCGACTAAGGTCGGTCTGCTCAAGGCTATGGTTTTTCCAGTGGTCATGTATGGATGTGAGACTTGGACTGTGAAGAAGGCTGAGCGCTGAAGAATGGATGCTTTTGAACTGTGGTGTTGGAGAAGACTCTTGAGAGTCCCTTGGACTGCAAGGAGATCCAACCAGTCCATTCTGAAGGAGATCAGCCCTGGGATTTCTTTGGAAGGAATGATGCTAAAGCTGAAGCTCCAGCACTTTGGCCACTTCATGCGAAGAGTTGACTCACTGGAAAAGACTCTGATGCTGGGAGGGATTGGGGGCAGGAGGAGAAGGGGACGACCCAGGATGAGATGGTTGGATGGCATCACGGACTCGATGGACATGAGTCTGAGTGAGCTCCGGGAAATGGTGATGGACAGAGAGGCCTGGCGTGCTGCGATTCATGGGGTCGCAAAGAGTCGGACACGACTGAGCGACTGAACTGAACTGAACTGAACTGAAGCTGAGTGGGGCTAGACGCAGATGCTGGTCCTGCGGCCACATGCTGAGAAGCTTCTCCGTCTCCTCAGTCGCTTTCCCACGCCTCTGCAACATTACGCTCAACACCGTGTGCACAGCAGATCTCCACACGCTCCGTGAGCTTGTCCTTGCTCTTCAGAATCGTGCCGATGGCGGAATGGCGCACGTTAGGAGAGCGAGCCACGTCGACCATCTTTTCACCTTGCTCCACTGAGTTATTTCCACTTTTGTTTCCGTCATTGTTTCTTGGCACTTCTTAGCAGTACTAGCTACCTCACCACTGTTTTCCCACTTGCTTCCGGATATCCTGGCCTTGAAATAAAGGTGCTGCACCACTGTACTCGATGCAGTGCTGCAAAGCGAAGTGCACAAAAGCCCAGCCACTTGCAGAGGATGCGTGGGGTGACAGTGCACGCCAGACACATGGACCACTGGGGCCCGACGTGTGAGCGTGAGCACACGGCTCTGCATGCTCACCGCCTGAAGGCTCGTGTATAGGGCACTCACTGTATCTGCCGTGCATCAAGGGCCTCATTTGTCCTAATCTGTGAGACTGTGAATCCGAACCTGGGAGCCAGAACTTCCTCTGTGTTCTCAGGATTATTAGCTACGTACTCAATACGCAGACATTGCAGATTTTCATAACATGGAAGTAAAACTGACTTGGAAACACGTTATTAACAAGCCACCTGTCTTCCTGGGAGAACACTGCTTGGGGCCAGAACGAGACAGCACAGAGTCACGCTTTTCCCTATTTTTCATCGTCGTTGATGCAAGAACTGATAAAACATCACCTAAATAGAGATGAGAACGTCTTGCTGTAGCAACATCCGTCAGTTCCTCAAAGGCTTTCATGTGTCAGAAGCCACATGTTAATGTATTGGAGAGAGAAGTGACCACCCCCTCCAGTATTCTTGCCTGAGAAATCCCGTGGATAGAGGAGCCTGGCGGGCCACTGCCCATGGCGTCACAAAGAGTCGGACAAAACTGAGCGCACACACAGCAAGCACAGTCAGCCCTGTGCTGCGCTGGGTCATTCCGCCGTGTCGGCTCTTCAGACCCCATGGGTCGTCAGCACCGTGTGTGTGGATGTCTCAGTGGGAAAGGGCAGTCTGCCCCCTGCAACGCCGTCCCGCCCCAGAGGCTGGGTTTGGGGAGGGCGGCCCCCCACTCTGGGCCGGATGGGCCTGGGGAGGGCGCAGCCCCTGTTATCCACCTCTGTCCGAGCAGGGGCAGACGGGGAGCTCAGAGCCCGGGTCTGGGCATCACCTCCACATCCAGGCCTTCTGGGATGACGGCATCAGAGGGGCTGCTGCCACGTGGGTGCAGGCGCGGGGCCGCCGGCTGCAGCTGTGCCCTCTGTCCCGTGGGAAGGTGTGGGCCAGCGTTTCCACAGTGCCCACGGGGTCCCGTCACTCACCTACTGTGCTCCAGCGGCAACTCCGCCATGTGCCACGGCCACATGCCCACTCAGAGCCCACGAGGCCAGGGTTCGCTGCACCAGGCTGACTATAAAGTAAACCAGAAGGGCTTCCCTGGTGGGTCAGTGGTTGAGAATCTTCCTACCAATGCAGGGGACACGGGTTCAATCCCTGGTTCGGGAGGATCCCACAGGCCACGCGGCAGCTGAGCCCACACTCTAGAGCCTGAGGTCTGCAACAAGAAAAGCCGCTGCAACTAGAAAGGACCCCCCATGCAGCAATGAAGACCCAGTACAGACCTGAATAAATGATAAGCTACACCAGAGATTGGGTCCCTTTACAGTGGAACTGCTAGGATATGTCTAGGAAGTAGCTGCAGAACCAACCAGACATTGCAGGAGAGACACGGAAGATGGTGTGCCCTGTTCACCAGCAGGGTGGCTCAGCTCAGCGCAGGTTTCCACTGCCCCCATCCTGCAGATGTACACGGAAGAGGAAAGGCCGTGACTACCTGAGTCGTCATGGGGAAAGGAGGGCGCGGGGACCTGCCAACCTCTGGATCGTGCAGAGCCAGTCACGAAAGTGTGCTGCTGTGGGGAAGGGTCAGCCCCTGACGGGAAGTGTCAGGCTTGGGGGCGGGGGGGTGGGGGCGTTATTTGAAAACAGGCAGCCGAGCCCCCTCAGTGAGCAGCAGAGGAGTGAGATGACTTGGAAGCCAGGGGCAGGTGTCATTTGGGAATATTCGTAAATCTTTAAAAGCACAGGCACATAAGAAAGGTTTTGTGTTTTGTTTTTAAAAACTGTGAAGTTAAGTCTTGAACAGGATAAACCCTTTCTCTGAACCTCTGGGCAGAGGGTAGGGAATTAGCTCACCGCAGTGACCCAAGGCCTGCAGATACTGGTGTTCACAGCATGCTTGGATGAATTACTGAATGCAGCTGAAAGTCCAGCTGCGGTACATATTTCACAAAGACCACGCGTGCATCCTCTTACAATGGCGTGGGTTCCTGCCATGAAGGAGTGGAGTGAGAAAGTGAGTCTCGCAGGCAGTGGGCATGGGGGTGCGGCTGGGCTCTGCTGGAAAGACAACCCAGGAGGGTGTGCAGGAGCGGTGCCTGAGGGTGTGTACCGCAGGGTCCAAGTGGAGGGGGATGAAGGTCAGGAAGGTGGCAGGGACCCCGGAGCCTGTGCCAGGAGGCCGGTCTGGAGAATGCGTTTGACAGTGGCAAAGGGACGAGGTGATAGAGTGGTGGGGTGATAGGTGCTGGGCTGGAGAGGCCTTGGGGCCACGTGGAGGTGTCGCGAGGGGAAAGGAGACGCTCACCCAGGCCATGGGTCGGGGTGTGGGCGCCGGGGACGCCGGCTGCAGTGGAGGGGCCGGGAGGAGACACCTGCCCGCTCCCCGAGCGGGGAGGGGTGCCAGCCCCCTCCTCTGTGTCCGTAACACCCCGGGTGGGTGGGGGCCTAAGCGCCAACCGTGGCGGCCAGGCATCGGTAGGGAGCGGAGAGGGACTCCGGGAGGCGGGCGGCGAACCCCTCTCCGCCGGTCGGGCGGCTCCCGGACGCGGGGCTGGAAGAAGGGGGCCCGGGACGCCGCAGGTCTTCCCGCGTTTCGCCCGCGTGCCGCCGCCCCAGCGCCCCGGGAGAGGGGAACCACCCCACCCGCTCGGCCTTTCCCTCTTTTCCACCCTGAGTAGGCGGAGGGACCAGTCATTGTTCATTCATTTTATTTCATTTAAATATTTTTTGCTAAGTCATCGCCGGCGCCGCATCTGCGTGCGGGGGTGGGGGGTGGGAGGCGGAGCTACGCCGCGAGTCGCCGCAGGTAAACAGCCCCCTCCCCGCGGCGGGACCGCAGCCGCCGCCCGCCGCTGGGGGCGGGGGTCCCGCCGCCGCCCCCGCCGGAAGGACGCGCCGGGGCTGCAGCCGAGGCGGGGGCGGCGGCCCCTGCGCCTCCCGCAGCCCGCGCCGGCCCGGGCGGCCCGACCCCTGCCCGGGGGGCGGCGGCGGAGCGCCCTCCGCCCCCGCCGCGGGCCCCGCGCCCCGGGTCCTCCGCGCCCCCCATGCACCACCTCCTGGAGCCGTCCACGGACATGGCGACGGCGCTGCTGGCCGGGGAGAAGCTGCGCGAGCTGATCCTGCCCGGCGCGCAGGACGACAAGGCGGGCGCGCTGGCCGCGCTGCTGCTGCAGCTCAAGCTGGAGCTGCCGTTTGACCGCGTGGTCACCATCGGCACCGTGCTCGTCCCCATCCTGCTGGTCACCCTGGTCTTCACCAAGAACTTCGCAGGTGAGGCCAGAGGCTAGTGGCGGAAAGGGCAGAGGCACTCTGGGGTCTCCCTGGCTGACCCAGCCGCCGCGGGCCTCCTCGCTGGGGCCCGCAGTGGGCGCGGTGCCCCGGGTCTCCCCGCAGAGCCCGTGCAGGTGTCGCGGGGCGCTGGGGCTACCTCCCCATGTTTCTCCTCGCTGGATTGATTTTACCTTCCCTTGGTTCACACTGGGTGGAGGGGTGCTGTGGTCTAGGCATTGAGGAGACATGGGGTCTGGCCTGGAAGAGGGGAGACCAGGAGGGGGAGTGGGCAGGGTCTGAGAGGAGGAGGAGTGGCCAGGTGGGGACCGGGAAAGGAGGCTGCAGGTGATGAGACCTGGGAACACCGAAAACCGCTGCTGGGCGGGGTCCTGGGTCAGGTGTGAAGACCCTGTGAAGTGGGCAGATTCGAGTCCAGGGCCCAGGGATGCTCTGGCCACTGGGAGCCTGGGTCGGTCTTGGGAAGAGGCCCACCAAGCAGGCAGGGCCTGGAGGAGCAGGCAGTGGGGGCAGTGGACCACCCTGGCCTCAGCAGGAGGCTGAGCCTGGGAGGCTGATGTGGGGAGGAGAGGGCAGGGACCATGGCAGTGTGCACGTGACGAGCGGTCAGAGGCTCAGGTCTGCAGATATCCTGCTTGGACTCAGTGTCGGGGCGCTGAGGGCCTTCTGAGGAGAAGAGACCCAGGTGAAGCGGGGCAGGGGGAGGGGTGGGGTCCTGGGGCCACCGTCCTCCCGGGGGGCCACGGGGGTAGGTGGGTGGGAGACAGGAGACAGCACCCCCACCCTGGGTCTGGCTGGCAAGCGGTCTCAGGGTCCAGATGTCCAGGGAGGCCTCTGGGCACCCATCAGCCCGTGGCTGAGAGGGCCCTGGGGTAGAAGGGTGGAGCAGCTCTCCCTGAGGGATGCAGACAGACAGCTTTCTCGAAGGCCTCTCCTTCAGGGGTCCCTGTAACCAGGGCGGACGCTGCTCAGGCTGCCTCCTCCGACCCCCGGGCAGGGCGCACCCGCACCCACACGCTCAGACATTCCCCGTCCTTCGCGACCTCGGCACCGAGTCACCACCCTCTGCAGGGTTTGAGCCCGGGGGTGGGGGGTGTCCTGCTGCAGCCAGAAGGATCCTTGTCCCACCCACCGGGGCCCAGCTGGGCCAGGGGGACCCAGTGCCCAGACCCTCACTTGCTGCCCTGGTGTGTGGGGGGGTCCACCCTATCTGCCTGTTGGAGACTGGGTGAGTGCATGCTGGATGTCCAGCTCATGGTGAGGAGCCGGCCAGACGGGACCTCCCTACACCAAGGCCTGTGCGCGTCCCCCGCCTGGAGGGCGGCTGATGGCGGGGAGACCCGCATGGCTCCGCAGATGCCGCCCACCCTTTAGACCTGCTCTGTGACGGACGGAGGGGACAGCCAGGGGCATAGCTGAGCGAGAGGACCACTAGGAGGGGAGTTGGAGGGTCGCCAGGTTCTCCAGGGGCTTTTCCGATGACTCCGTGGCAAAGAATCTGCCTGCCAGCGCAGGAGACACAGGAGATGCGGGTTGGCTCCCTGGGTGGGAAAGATCTCCTGGAGGAGGGCATGGCAATCCACTCCAGTATGCTTGCCTGGAGAATCCCATGGACAGAGGAGCCTGGCGGGCTGTAGTCCACGGGGTCGCAAAGAGTCGGACACGACTGAGCACGCAGCACAGAACGGGTTCTCCAGACGTCAGGTGGGCTCTGGGCAGAGGGGACCAACACCTGCCTTCTCCTAAACAGCCGAATACAGCCAGCTCTGGTTTCACTGTGCTTTGCAGATACTGCGTTTCTCACAATTTGAAGGTTTGTGACAACACCGTATCAAGTCATTTATCCAATAGCATTTGCTCAATTCACGTCTGTGCTGCATTTTTGCAATTCTCACACTATTTCAAAGCTTTCATTATTAATATATTTGTTAAGGTGATCTGTGCGCGGTGATCTTTGATGTCACTATTGCAAAACGGTCACGGCTCACTGAAGGCTCCGATGATGCAGAGCATTTTTTTAGCAATAAAGTGTTCTTAAGGTATGTACATTGCTCTCTAGACATGCACATAGTATGCAGATACAGACTGCAGCGTATAAACACTTCTACATGCACTGGAAAAAAATGTGTGACTTGCTTTAGCAAGGCATCTGGAGCCAAACCTGCAATGTCTCCGAGGAGCCCGCAGGTGGGCAGGGTCTCCAAGGATACTAGGGCGCCCAGGGGCTGGGAGGACCCTGGCCCACGGTGCCATCCTCCGGAATGGTGCGCTTTGCGAGCTGGCTGTGTCTCGGGTCCCCGGCATACACCTGTGCAGACACCGCCGTGCCTGAGTGCCCAGTGCTCAGGCTCTGTGGCCCAGCAGTTTCCGCACCCCCCGCCCCAGAGTCCAGCCCAGGTCCCTGGCCCCTGCGGGTCGAGTCGGGACACGTGGCCGCTGCTCCTCCAGGGCAGGGTCACTGAGACGCGTGCGTGCCACACGTGGTCCCTGCTGGGTGGGGTCTGCTTCGCAGGAGCAGGAGGGAGGGGCAAGGACAGAGATTGGGCGCTGTGCTGGGCCTCCCCTGAGCTGGAGCCCCCTCCCCTCCCTCCCGGCAGGCAGGGCTGGTGGCGGGCATGAGAGGACCCGGGGTGGGGGCCCTGCCTCTGTGCACGGAAGGGCTCAGCTCCCCTGTGCCTGCAGCGCCACGGCCACAGGAGAGGTCTCCCCGTCTCCTGGGGCCTGGCTGGGGCCTGGACTGGGGGACCGCCCCCCAGGGTCCCTTTCCCGCAGTGGAGAGCATCTCCTGGCCTGGAGTTGGCTGTAAGGACAAAAGTAAGTGACTGAAATGCTGTTTTCTCAACCGCAAGGGGGCTCCTGCACCTTCCCCATGCTCTCGGAGCCTGACTCACCACCAGGCCCCAAACCTGTGTCCTGACCCGCCCCCACCCCCAGTGCCCCCGCCTCAGCGCCATCCCTGAGCCTGCTAGCCCGCGCTCCTCCTGCCCCCAGGCCCCTGACTCTCCAGCGCCCACCAGGTGCAGTCCAAGGTCCACATGCCCAGAATGAGCTGTGGGCCCTGCTCTGGCGATGCTGAGGCCCGAGGCCTCCAGGATGGTGCCAGGCTGAGACGGGGCAGCGGTGGTCTGAGGCTGCGCATGTGAGAGGGAGGCAGCCTCCGTGGGCTGGGCCAAGGCGCCTACAAGGGTGTTCGTGCCCGTGGGGTAGCCAGCCCCTTGGCCCCTGGGAGTCACTGGCAGTGACCAGCTGCCTCCCCAGTCAAGGGCCGGCTTCGTGCAGCAGGCCTTGGGGTGGGGGGCCTGCACAGACAGACAGACGAGCGCACGGGTCCCCACTGCTTCTGGTCTGCGTCTCCTGGGCTGAGAGGCTTAAGCTGGGGCAGAGGGGGACTGAACGGCCCGCCCCGGGGCTCTTCAGCTGAGGGGAGGGGGGTGCCTGCTGTGTCCAGGTTGGGGCGCGCGCCTCCTGCCAGCGGGATGCTGCCCTCTAGGCGAGGGGCCCCGGGCTCCAGCGCCTGCAAGAGGGCACACCCCGGCTGGAGCCCAGCCTGATAGTGCAGTGACCCGGCCTTCAGGGCTCAGACCACCCTGCCCTGAGGACGGCGCTGAGGCGGCCAAGACCTGCCCTTTGGGAGACCTGGGCTGGGGGCCACGCCTCCCGCTGTGGTCTGCGCCTGTCCTCACCTGGGGAACAGTTCTTCCTGCATTTGGGGCTTCCTGTGTTCGGGGCGGAGCTCTCACCCTCGTGTGTTGGGTGGGCCCTGGGGTCTGGGTGATGACTCCTTCCTGTCTGATCCCTGGAGTGGCTCCCCTGCCCACTCAGTGTCCAGGGACCTCAGGCCTGCCCTGCCCCAGGACAGTGGGTCTTGGGAGGACGCCCCTCACCTCTCACAGGCAGGCAGCGCCGCTTCCGCTTTTCTTCAGTCATGCCCCCGTGACCTCTGGCCAGGGAGGACTCGCCCAGGACACCTGCCCTTCTCAGGACGGGTGGTGGTGCCAGGCCCCGGGCTGTGTGCCCTGCGCCCCTGGCTCTGGACTCTGCCCTGTGTGCTGGGGGTGGTGGCACCTGGAGGGAGGCCTGAGGCTCCAAGAGCAGATCTCTGCCCCCAGGTGTGCAGGGCTGTACCCTCCACCCCCAAGGCGAAGGTGACTGGGGGGGGGGCGGGAGGTGGTGTAGGAGGAGACCCCACAGGACACAGCAGAGACGGGGAGGGGGGCTCCGGCGCGGCAGGCCAGGAGGCGTGCGATGCCCCAGCGCCTTCTCTCTGCCCCCAGAGGAGCCCATTTACTGCTACACGCCGCACAACTTCACCCGCGACCAGGCGCTGTATGCCCGCGGCTACTGCTGGACGGAGCTGCGGGACGCGCTGCCCGGCGTGGACGCCAGCCTGTGGCCGTCGCTGTTCGAGCACAAGCTGCTGCCCTACTCGCTGCTGGCCTTCGCGGCGATCATGTACGTGCCCGCGCTGGGCTGGGAGTTCCTGGCGTCCACGCGCCTCACCTCCGAGCTCAACTTCCTGCTGCAGGAGATCGACAACTGCTACCACCGGGCGGCCGAGGGCCGCGCGCCCAAGATCGAGAAGCAGATCCAGTCCAAGGGCCCGGGCATCACGGAGCGCGAGCGGCGCGAGATCATCGAGAACGCCGAGAAGGAGAAGAGCCCCGAGCAGAACCTGTTCGAGAAGTACCTGGAGCGCCGCGGCCGCAGCAACTTCCTGGCCAAGCTCTACCTGGCGCGGCACCTGCTCATCCTGCTGCTCAGCGTGGCGCCCATCTCCTACCTGTGCACCTACTACGCCACGCAGAAGCAGAACGAGTTCACCTGCGCGCTGGGCGCCGCCCCGGGGGGCGGCCCGGCCGTGCGCGTCAGCTGCAAGCTGCCGTCGGTGCAGCTGCAGCGCATCGTGGCGGGCGTGGACGTCGTGCTCCTCTGCGCCATGAACCTCGTCATCCTGGTCAACCTCACGCACCTCTTCATCTTCCGGAAGAGCAACTTCGTCTTCGACAAGCTGCACAAGGTGGGCATCAAGACGCGCCGGCAGTGGCGCCGCTCGCAGTTCTGCGACATCAACATCCTGGCCATGTTCTGCAACGAGAACCGGGACCACATCAAGTCTCTCAACCGGCTGGACTTCATCACCAACGAGAGCGACCTCATGTACGACAACGTGGTGCGGCAGCTGCTGGCGGCGCTCGCGCAGTCCAACCACGACGCCACGCCCACCGTGCGCGACGCGGGCGTGCAGACCGTGGACCCCAGCGCCAACCCCGCCGAGCCCGACGGCGAGGCCGAGCCGCCCGTGGTCAAGCGGCCCCGCAAGAAGATGAAGTGGATTCCCAGCAGCAACCCGCTGCCGCAGCCCTTCAAGGAGCCGCTGGCCATCATGCGCGTGGAGAACAGCAAGGCCGAGAAGCCCAAGCCCGTGCGCCGCAAGACGGCCACGGACACCCTGATCGCGCCGCTGCTGGACGCGGGCGCGCGCGCTGCGCACCACTACAAGGGCGGCGGGGGCGACGCGGGGCCCGCGGCCGACAAGAAGCATGCCCGCCACTTCTCCCTGGACGTGCACCCCTACATCCTGGGCACCAAAAAGGCCAAGGCCGAGGCCGTGCCCGCCGCGCTGCCGGCCTCCCGGAGTCAAGAAGGCGGCTTCCTGTCCCAGGCGTACGAATGCGGGCTGGGCCTGACAGCGGTGCCCGTGGCAGGTAGGGGCCGGCAGGGCGGGGGCGGGGGGCCGTGAGCGGGCTCAGGATTGTGCCATCCGGGTGGAAATGGGGACAGGCAGGGGAGCCAGGTGCGGGCATGACCCCAGGCGGCTCCCTCGCCCCAGGGCCCCGGGAAGCAGCCGCGATGAAGGGCCGGGGGGGCACACGGTGAGGTTGCTCAGCTCCTGGAGAAGGTTCTGGAAACTGGCGCCCCTGCTCCCGGGGCAGCCAGGGTCCGACCAGGCAGGCCCGGGTGCTGGTGAGCGTCGGCGCTCCAGGAGGGGGGCGGGCGGGGCGCGCAGAGGGCGGGGCCTGCAGACGCCCTCTGCTCTGGGCTGTTTGCAGATGCGCCGCTCCCGGAGGAGGAGGCCCTGTACTCAGCAGAGCCAGCCCGGGGCGTGCTGCCCCCCGGGGGCCCGTTTCACGTCTGCTCGCCCCCCGCCGCCCCTGCCACCGCCCCTCTGTCGCCAGCTAGCCTGGGCAAGCCTGACCCCCTTGCCATCCTGAGCCGCAACGCCACCCACCCGCTGCTGCACATCAGCACCCTGTACGAGGCCCGGGAAGAGGAGGACGGGGCCCCCAGAGCCCCCCAGGACGTGGGCAGCCTCATCACCATCCCTCCGCCGCAGCAGATTCTCATCGCCACCTTCGACGAGCCGAGGACAGTAGTGAGTACCGTGGAGTTCTGAGGGCCGGGGCTGCCCGCGCGGCTGCATGACCGCGCCCCAGGCAGAGGCAGCCTCGCTTTGCCCGGCACTGCCCACGGGCCCCGGCCTCCCGCCCGCATGCCACGGGGCTCAGCACCTTTCCCCTCCCCGGCCCCCTGGATGGCGTCAGGGTGCTGGCTGGGTCCGGGGCTGGCCAGGACTCCGTGGAGCCCTGCGCCCAAAGGCCCAGAGCCGCCCCCTCCCCCCAACATCAGGCGCTCCGTTGTGAGATGAAGAATTTATTTTTTTAGTTGATTCTGTTTGGGGCCTAGGATGCTGGCCTGTGAGGGGCCGGGAGGTGGCAGGATGACTCAGGGGGGCGCGGGGGGTGGGGTGGCACCTCAGCCTCCGCCGCCCCTGCAGGGATGGGCGCCCTGGTGGGAGGGGCCGGGGCCCCTCCAGTCAAAGGTCAACATGCACTTTCTCCTCATACCCCGACACCTGTCCTTTATTTTACTATGGTTACTGTAACTAGCGAGTACGTTTAAATCCGGCGGCTTCGGATGCCTTTAAATCAAAGGATGTCGTGCGTGTGACTGTGCAAGCGTGCGTCCAGAGAGCAAGGTGCCAGCGTGCCAGCAGGGTGTGTGCGTGAGTCGGCAAGTGTGGATCGTGTGCGTGAGTGAGCGTGGGGTGAGGCTGGTGAGGGCAGGAATCCAACGCAATAACCATGTCCCCTCCAGGCCACCAGCCCCCCACTCCCCCCCGCCCCCGGCCCCCGCCCGAGGGACCCCGGCGGTCTGTGGGAGCCGCGGGCTGGCGTGGGCGGGGCTCCCTGTTACCTCAGCCACGGTGACATCGTGACAGTGTTAACAAGGTACCCAGCATATCAATAAAGATTATTCTGATACCCCTGAGTCTGAGTGCTCCGTCCCGCCAGAGGCCTGTGCTTCCCTGCTGGGGGGCGGGGCAGGGCGCCGGGAGACGCCTGCTGCCCTCCGGGGGCCCCGCCGCAGCTGAGCCGGCTCAGTGGAGACAGAGTGTTCCCCTGGGAAGCGGCCCCCCAGTGGATGCCTGAGGGCAGGGATGCCAGGCCCGCCCGAGGCAACAGCAAGGGCTGGCGGCACTCAGGAGGGCTTCCTGGAGGAGGTGCCCGTGTCGCGGGGACTCTGGGCAGGGGGCTTTCGGAATGCAGGTGGGGGTGCGGCCGGTCCCACGCATGCACCAAGGAGTCACGAGCCTCCCAGGCCCTGGCAGGAGACCCTGGGGGTCTGAAGGCAGGTGGCTGGGGCAGCTGGGCCAGGAGCCCCAGGGCTACAATCATGAGAGGGCTCAGCAGGGATTAGAGTGGGACCACCTGCTGCACCGTGTGGAGGGCCAACAGGAAGACCCCGGGCAGGCCCTCTCTGAAGCGGCCCTCCTGCGTGCGCTGCGGGTGATCTGTTGCCCAGGGGTGGCATCCTAATGGGTTTCCATCATCACTCGGGGACGGTGAGGCCCGAGATCAGGGGAGGCCACCACTGTGCAGACAGCTCCAGAGCGGAGGGCCCCAGGCCTAGGCAGGAAGCAGGCGGGGGGACGTGTGGGTCCTGGGGTCTCCACGGGGATGGCACATGTGAGGCAGGGTGAGCAGGCTCAGGACGGGCCGCGTGAGTGCTCTGGGGGCTTGGGCAGGGGGCTGCCCCTGGCTGCTGGGTGCCCAGCCTGGGGGACGCCGAGGGCGGCACCAGGACACACACAAGGCCGAGGACAGGGAGCCACGCTCCAGGCATCCTCCTGGCCTGGGAAGCTGTTTGCCGTCTCTAGGAACTGGCCAGCCCTGGGAGGGCCAGTCTCTCCAGGGTCAGCACGGCCCCAGACGGCAAACAGCAGGGTTCCCAGCCCTGCTCCAGAAAGCACTCACCTGTACCTGCTGCTTTCCCCACCCAGCGTCCCAGGGCACGTGGTCCCTGCTCCTCAGGCTGGCACCATCTCCACATTTCTGGGGAAGAGACCCAAGGACCCACGCAGGCTGGGCCAGTCCCGCAGGTCACGCAGCTCTGTGGTGATGGTGACCCCAGCACCGGGGCCCAGGTGCTCCCTCCCCGGGAGAGCAGCTGTGCCCACCCGGGAACCCAAGCCACCCTGACATCAGGGCCCACCCACCCCTGAGGGCTGGAGGGCAGCCCGCTCTCCGCCTGCTCGCGCCCAGGCAGGGCCTCGCTCAGAGCGGAGGCGTGCCAGCCCCCAAGGGCGTGCTCACGCACTGTGCACAGGGGGCAAGGCAGGGCGGGGCGCCCCGGCCTCTGAGCCTTGGGCCGTGTCTTTGGCAGGACTGCTCTCTCCAGCCCCGTCCCTGAGCCAAGGCCGGCAGGACGGTTCGGGCCCAGGCTCCTCCAAGGCCTGGGCGTGTGAACTGGCCGGTTGCCCTGGTTGGCTGGGGAACAGAGGGAGTCAGAGTTCCACTGAGGCTGACCTCCTCCTTCGGGGCCAGGGGTGCACCTCGCGGGAGCGGGCAGAGGCCCCCCCACGGGAGCCGTCGGCCCATGACACGCGGTCCAGGACACACGGTCCACAACTGCCTCCTTGCTCTTCCCCTCCAGTCCTGGGCAGGGCAGTTGGGGGCGCCCTCCCTCTCCCAGGAGGAGGGGCATCAGGAGAACCTCCCATCACACCCAGGACAGCCAGAACGGGAGCCTGGGCCCGCATCCGTCACACCAGCCCAGCAGGGCCGTCTCAGCCAGGCCGGCTCTCCAGCTGCGAAGGCCTGGAGTGAAGGGCAGCGCTCCAGCTCTGCTGTGTGGGTGGCCAAGGCGGCGGGGCGGGCGGAGCCAATCTGTGCCCTGCCAACGGGACAGAGAGGCTGGGCCCGGGCTGTGGGCCAGGAGCCTGCAAGGTAAGGGTCAGCCCGGAGCCGCTCCTGACAGCTCAGCCTGCCGGCCAGGAGCCCACCCTGCTCAAGGCTAGACGGGGCGTCTCAACTCAGAACGGGGGAGCCCGGGACCCGCAGGGGCGCCAGGGCGGGGCGTACCCCCCTCCTGGAGCAGACCAGGCAAGGCGGATGGGGCCGGCCTCACTCTGGGCTCCCCGTCCGGCTGCGCGCCCCCAACCCCGTCCGCCCTGCCCCCGCCCGCACCTCCCCGGAACCCACCCGCCAGGCCGAGAGGGCGCCCCGGCACCCGAACGGGCGCGATCTGCGGTCTGGACTGTGCCCCTAGCGTTGCATTGATGGCTCTGCATTATAGCAGGCCGCACGAACATCCACTCCCTTTTACTGACAGGGAGCTGCGGCCAAAGAGTTTTGGGGTGCTTCACAAGGCCTCCCCACTACGGCGGCAGGCCTGGGACTCGAACCCACCTCCTGAGCCGCCGCTTAGCCCTCGGAGCTTGGCGCGGGAGGAGGGGTCGGGTGGTACTTCTTCGCGCGCGGCCTCCTGGGAAGTGAAGTCCTCGCCCAGTCGCGCGCAACCCCCTGGGAACTGTAGTTCGCAGGAGCCGGTCAGGCCCGCTGCAAGCGCAGGCAGACGGCGCGTCGGACTACGCTTCCCGGCAAACCGCGCGCCCCCGCCGCCCCGCCCGGGCCCGGCCGCGGCCCGTCTGGCCGCCCCGCCCCGCAGCTCCGGCCCGCCCCGTCCGGTGGGCGCCGCGCCGCATGGAGGCCGGCTGAGGAACGCCGCCCAGCCCGGTACGCCGCGCGGCTCGGTCCCGGGCGGGGGGCGGGCGGGGGGCGCGCGGGGCGCGCGGGGCGGGGGCGGCGGCGGGGGCGGCCCAGGCCGGGCCCGGTCAGCCCGCGGCGCGCGGCCCCGGGCCGGAGGGTCAGCGCCGGCCTCCGCGGGGCGCGCGGTGCTGAGGGCGGCGGCGAGGGCGTTCGGGCGCTGCGGGCCGGGGGCGGGGCCGGGACCGGGGGCGGGGACCGCGCCGGGTCCGGGTCGGGGCCGGGGCCGGGGTCCGCGGCGGCCCGGCTCCGCAGGGGCGGCGGTGCCGCCTCGGAGGGGGCCCTGGGGCCTTCGCGGCGCCGGCGGCCTCTGCCCTTCAGGCCGAGGAGTCGGGGCTGCCATATGGAGCCCCAGAGCCGAGACTCCGAGGCCCGGCGCGCTCTACTCGCCTCGATTCTGGGAGCAGCTTTATTGAGATATAACTTACGTGCCGCAAAGTTCTCACATGCGTCTCTGTGAAAACTGTCCCGAGAAAGAAAACCGAGGCTCATGGAGAGCAGCGAGGAAGTCCTCGGCGGACTTCGGGTGTCAGGACCACCGCATCCAGAGATGGGTGGCCTCCAGCTGACGTCCTCCGGGCTTTCGGGGTTCCCCGGAGAGGAGAGTGTAAGGCCACCGGCTCGCGGCGCCCCCGTGAAGGAGGCACTGTCTCCGGGCTCTCCCTGGCTGTCGTGCCCGCCCCCTTGTTGTGTGACTGGGAGGGAGCCCCCTGACCTTGGCGCCACTGGGCAGCCTTGCAGGATGGCGGTGATGCTGCGGTGTCAGGCCTCGGGCAAAACCGCCAGGAGAGGGCCCAGCGTGGTGGGCAGGAAGGCCCCCCTCCCACCCCGTGCCCCCATGGAGGTCAGCATGGGGACCCCACTGGGCAGAGTCCAGGTTCCAGGAGGGTTGGCCAGGTGTGCTAGGCCTCCAGCTCAGGTGTGACTTGACCCTTTACCCATATCCTGACCTTTGCCACAGCTTCCGTGAAACAGCCTGCCGGACCCAGGGGCGTTTCCGGTGGCTTCAGGAGTGGGGGTGTAGGCTGTAGCTTCAGGCGGCGCTCTGCTGCCTCCCGCTCGGTCGCTTTCCCCTGCAGCCTGTTGTCTGTCCAGCTTGGGGTCCCCGACCTTCTGAGCAGGCAGGCCTCGTAGGCTGATGGGGGACTGGCGTTTCTGGAAACTCCATCTGGTGCTGGTCAGCTCTTGGCCAGCAAGGGGATGCCAGGCTGGGGTCTGGGAGGCGTTTCTGGCTTCCTGATTTTTAGAGGCAGATGGGAGGGAATGACTGAGTGTGATCGTTACAGAACACCACCATTGGGACTGAAGGGACAGTTTCCTCACAGTCCTGGGGACAAAATTCAAGACCAAGGTGCTGGCTGCCTTGGTTGCTGGGAGGAGCTCTTCCTGGCCCCAGACAGCTCCCTTCCCGCCATGCCCTCCCAGACCAGCCCTCCCGGGGCTCTTCCCAGGAAGGCTCTAGCCCTATCCTGGGGCCCAGCCTTGTGACCCTACCTCATCCGAGTCATCTCCCGGAGCCCCTGCCTCCTAATTTCATCCCATTGGGCTCAGGGCTTCAAAATATGAATTAGAGGGGCCACAGCCCAGTCCATAGCAGTGGGACCCTGGAGAGGAGACGGCGGCCCATGGCGTGCCTCGCAGCCGGCGCAGCCTGCTGTCCTTGGT